>NC_134965.1:6900944-7217155 GCF_965638725.1 Aptenodytes patagonicus
TTATGAGGACACAATGTTGGCAGCTATGTTCAGTGGAAGACACTATATTCCAACAGATGCTGAAGGCAGATACTTTATTGACAGAGATGGAACCTACTTTGGGTATGTACAGTGTCCTCAGCAGTATACTTTAAAAGTTGTTACTGAAGCAAATTATTTTTAAAGAAAAATAAGTTTTAACATTTTTTTTTTTCCTTCTAGTTAAATCATATTTGTGTAGTAGGTAAATGTGACTGGCTGGCATCCACGCCTTCAAAACATCTCAAGAGAAGCATATATTGCAATTAAAAAACTATTTGTTTTATTCTTAAGGGCTTAAGTTTTACAATGGGAAAAGAAAAACAAGTAATGTTTTGAATTTGTACATATTCTCCTCTAAAGTATCTCCTTTCAAGGTATCAAGTTGTCTTGATATTTTAAAAAAGGATGTATTTGGCATTGCTTTTCATAGGAAGCTCTTTTGTACAACACTGTTTTTTAATTGATATTACAGTATTTATGCTAAAGAGGGAATGGAAGGAATACCTCTAGGTTTCTTAAACAGTTGAAAGTATGTTGTTTTCAGTGTTTAAACAGGATATAACGTAACTGGTAAAAAAGCACAAGCCTCAAAGAAATTTTCTATTATTTTTGCTGGTAGTGCCATATTCCTTCACCTTCAAGATTCCTTCTTATGTGTTTACCTTTTGTTTTATTTTTAATTAAACTAACCATGATCTTACTAATGTTCTGTTTGAATTGGTGTGAAATTGCTAGAAAAGGTAAGCAGTGTTCACAGGTGTATGTTCATGGGTTAAGGTCTTTGCCCAAAGCGCGCTTTGCAATGTAACTTACATTTCTTGTTTCTCCTTTGTAGACGTTTCCTTAATCTCTTCAACAGAGAAGGATTGAATTATTTTCAAAGCACATTTGGATTGTACCATAATCTGGGACAGAAATAGATTAAGCCACTATATTTATTGGAAAATAATTATTTACATTTGGCAATTTGGAAGTGCCTGCCGCTTTTTTGGAAAATCAGTTCATTTGTGATGTTATCAATCTGAATTGAAAATATAGCTGGAACAGAGAGCCAAGTTAGCACGTGCTGTGTTTGTTGACATTCTAATGAAGATTGCAGTAATGCTTGTTTTATTTGATATAGTCAGTAATAGTTTCGTTGGTTAATGATTTCTTTTCCTGTTAAAAAATCTTGTCGCTTAACAATGTTTCAAAACTACAAGGAAATGTTCTCTTTATTATTATTATTATTATTATTATTATTATTATTATTATTATTATTATTATTATTATTATTATTATTATACAAGTGTATATGGCCCTGACCCTGTGAAGAGCACACCTCCTTTGCAAATGCACCATCCATTCAGCTAGAATCCTGGTTCTGTGTGGGATAAAATGTCCATGCATATGATTCTCCAGGAAAATGGAAAAGCTTATTTTGTTACAGACCTAAATTTGAAATACAGTGACTACGATCTCTTTCCCATGAAATACTCTGTCCTCTTCTATTTTAAGTGGTTACTCCACCTTGAATTTTTTGTGTAAAATATGATGGTATTTTTTTGAATGAGTTTTGACATTAACAGAAGCAAACTGTGAAATGATGACTTGGAAACTTGAATGTGGCAAATGTGTTTAAAAACATATGTTGGAAATACGACTCACACTTATTTCAGTTCCTGTTTAGCGTAGGGATTTCTGTCTCAGTAGAATAAACAATGAATATCCAGCGTTTCCTTTCCTTTCTCACCTGCAACAGTTTTGGCAGAAATGTGTTACTTAATGATATTTTTGTCCTTTTTTTAGAGACATACTTAACTTTCTACGATCTGGTGACCTGCCACCAAGAGAACGAGTGAGGACAGTTTACAAGGAAGCTCAGTATTATTCCATAGGACCATTGCTAGACAATCTAGAGGATATCCAGCCTCTTAAAGGAGAAAAAGTTAGACAAGCTTTCCTGGGCCTAATGCCATATTACAAAGGTAAATAAACAAAGTAGTATTGACTGTTTCTTCTAGCGTGATTCAAGTAGTATACATGGTGCTTTCAGGTCTGCTTTCAGCTTTCAAACTAATTCCATTGTATTTGAGAAGTTTATTATGTACCTTTCATGCTCTTTAGATCTTTGAGGTCTCCGCATCAGATTTGTTCCTGCTGTATCCAAGGATGTGGATTTTTTTGCTGTCTTAAAAGGGAGCAAGATCTAGGCCATAGCATGCAAGGCTTATTAAACGAGGAGGTTTCTCTGCCTCTGCATTTGTTCTGTTTGGATCTGCAATTGTATCAACTTGGGCATATAGTAAGGACACCGAGTTCACAAGATAACTGAGATTGATTTAATTACTATATATCTAGCTACATGCAGCTTCCTGTTGCTGCTAATATTATGTTAAGAATAGCTTGTTAAACACTGCAGTAATATGTTTCACATGAAATAACTGCATTTGGTTTCTTTTACTAGGTGCTTCATTGTTATTTTCAAGTTTGGTTTTTTTTTTTTAGATCATTTGGAACGGATAATCGAAATAGCAAAGCTTAGAGCTATGCAAAGAAAAGCAAGATTTGCAAAATTGAAGGTCTGTGTCTTCAAAGAAGAGATGCCCATCACTCCCTATGAATGCCCGCATTTCAATTCTTTACGTTTTGAAAGGAGTGAAAGTGAGACAAAGCTATTTGAACATCATTGCGAAGTAGATGTATCTTTTGGCCCCTGGGAGGCTGTAGCTGATGTATACGATCTTCTGCACTGTATCGTGACAGATCTGTCTGATAGAGGGATAACTGTGGATCACCAGTGTATTGGTGTGTGTGATAAACACCTGATAAATCACTATTACTGCAAGCGTCCTATCTATGAATTCAAGATTACTTGGTGGTGAGTTATTTTGTCCAGAACGATGCAGGGGATAAAGGGACTTCTAGACGACAATTGCTTTTAATATTTTTGCAACGTCTCTGGAAATGCATTGCTGCTAACATATATTGGAATCAGTCTGCTGAAATGTTGGCTGACGCTTAGCTGCTCGGCAAAAGGGAACCTGTTATAGAGGTTGAAAAAACCTCTGAAATCTTGAAAAACCAGCCTGAAACGAGACTGTTGGCTCAGGTACCTTAATGAGGCACAAAACAAAATCACCTCATGGAAATTATGGAGAGGAGCGTCTAACATCTTTTAAAAGGTGCCACCTACCACGTGGCTTTAGTATCGTAGTCTACAAAATGGATATTGCAGATCTCGCCTGCATTACTATAAAGCCGGGGTGCTAATAGTGCTGACATAACGTGGTTGAATTTTACCCGCTTAGAAATGTTTTAGTCACTACTTAAACCTACCACTTTATAAAATTGAGTAACACCCAGTACAGAGATTCTGGAAATGTAATTTTGATGTAATAGACCATTAAAAAAAAAAAAAGAGTATTCCCTATATATTATTAATTGTTGTCACGATTAAGCTGTATTTCTTTTTTAATTAAGAATCTGCATTGTGAATTATAATATTATATTTCAATTATTTCTATTGTTATAAAAAGGAATAGCAGATTTGGAATATATTCCTTAATGCTTTTAGGAATAATAACAGTTCATGGAAGACTTGTGCCTGTTTTTAGCCTTAGAAATTCTAAATGTTTACAGTATCTACAAAAAAGAAGCTCTATAGAATCAGGTCATTTGCAAAGGCTTTTGGTAAATGAGAAAACCCTACATGTATGTTCCTATTAGCAGAAGTAAGAGGAATATTTAATGTATATTATTTTATTACTGAGTCTTTTTACATTCTGTGATATTAAACTTTGTTCTAGAGTTAGTCAAATGATGATACTAGACAAGTGCTTCCTTCACCTCACCGTCTTCAGACAATTAAGTCTCATTTTTAACATTCTTGTTGACCCTTCCTGGTGTAATACCAAGAAGAAAAAGAATCAACCCTCATATTCAAATATTTCTCCAATTATCAGCCAGTATATCTGAGTAGTAAATTTCTTTCCACAGTGAAAGAAACCACCATCACAGAATCATATTCTCTTCAGAAGGTAATTGTTACACTTCTGATATTAGTAACCACATCCTGAAGTTGAATTAATGTATATCCAAAACTGAAAGGTAGATGTAAACATCTGAAGATATTACTGTGTTGTGAGGTACAGAAAACGCAAGTATTTTTCAGAAAGACCCTGCTTGTAGTGGCCTCAAAATAATCTTAAGGAGAGAAGGAAAGTAAATGTTTGCATATTGCATTCCATTGGATTCGTTAATCCGAGAATATTGTTTAATTAAACTTTTGACAAAAACACTTAAGAAATGTGTTAATTACAATGATCAAAATTCTCAGTTACCTGAGCTAATTTATAGAATAATTCCAAGAACTTTATGATCAAATTGTCTTGCAAAAAAGAGGCAAATCGTTTGCACTGATTGACCTTCACACTTTTATGTATTGTATTTAGGAATTTTTAGTAAATTGTCTCTCTGAGGTGAGGACATAGAGCTGTAATGATCTCTTTTCAAATGTTTACTTACAGAGGATTATTGTCAAGTGCTGAGTTTCAAGTCCAGAGCTTAAATTTTGAAATGGGGGTAAGGAGGAAATTATGTGCATTTGGATCTTGTTTTAAGTTCGTTTAAATTGTTTTCTTAAATATTGGCCTTTGTGTTACAAGTTGTTGTACTTGTGTTTGACAACCCAAAATTAAAAGTCAAACTGAGACTAGTAAAGTTTCCCTAAAATGAGAGGAAGCTTGCATGGTTTTCTTTGCTACTCTGCTGGCTTAATTTTTTTTTTTTTCCCAGGGAATCTTAAACTGCAACCACAATTTCTAATAAAATGACGTAAGATCTTAAAGCTGAGGCTTACAAAGTTTTGGCTGCTTATACACTTCAGACATTTAAGTTCAGGGTTTTCAGCATCAGTTTATTTAGAGACTACAATGAGAATTGCAGTTTTACTGGGTTATTTGGTGGTTTTTGCCACTTCCCATGTAGGTATTTACATGGGACATAACTCTGGTTTGAATTTCAGCACTACTTACAGAAATGGAACATGGTCTGATTTAACAGTATGTTTTTTGGTTTGGCTTTAAGAATTTTTCCACTGTTATTCTAGAGAAGCTGTGATGACAAAATTCCTGTTTCGATCATGTTTGCTATTTCTTAATATGCACACAGTGATATTTTATAACTTTTTCCTGTTTATTGCTTAAATAAGTAAGGAAGACTACCTAACCAAAAAGATAAAATGAAAATCTTGGTCTGTATCAGTTGCATCTTAATTGAAGTTTTCATCCTTCAGATCCTCCAGAAGACAGCAAACATTAAGTGCAATATTGAACAAGAAAACACGGATTTGAGCCAACATGCTTTCATTAAACACATACATTCTGTGTTGTGATTTGTGCAAGTTAACAATATTGTTATTGACTACACTAGTTCTAAGCAGTCTTTGTTTACAATGATTTAGATGATATTGCCTAATATGTATTCATCTTTTGACAGAAACAGAAGAGTTGTGCAGGCGGATGTCAGGGGAGTATAATCTAATAACTGGTTTATATAACATTATTGACTTATCTTTTCTTGGCGTAAAGTGTAATTTTTGAAATTCTGCGTTTGCAACAAAAATGTGAGTAGCTGATTTACTAAATCCATGTTTAAGATGATTGATGTTTTTGTATATCATGAATGCTTTATAGTTGTCTAATTAAACTAAATGCCTATGTAATACTGCTTTTTTTTCTTTAGGACTTTGTATCTGGCTAGGCCAGAGGTTTGCTAGAACATATCTACCTATTTCTCTGTGCTTCTCCTACTTAGCTTTTTTGCCGCTTTATCATCTACATAGCTACTTTTCCACCCCCACACTCCCACATACCCTGTGTTAGCGAGCTGACACCATAGACAAATTGGCCGTGCAGTAAATGGTCTCATGTCATCAATATAATGTTGCTGTGAATGTCATGTTTGCAGATCGTTAAAAGGACAATGCATGTCAGTCCATTTAGCTCATTCAATTTGAAGGAAACACGTTTTTTATTTCATGTTCTGAGACAGGATACATGCCACTTTTGGTTCCAAATTGATATACAGGAACACGTGCGTTAGAATCAACTCTCCCCCCCGCCCCAAATAAGAAGTCTCAAGTATTTTCAAAGCACAGATTGCATATCTGGATTGCAGTGATTACTCTGTTTTTTATGAATACTGGGGGTAATGGTGGGACAGTTGAGGGACAATTATTTAAAAAGTAGAATTGTGAGCTTTTTTTTTTAGGTTGCTGTGTGTCTGAACAAAAACATAATGACTAATCTTTTTAACATCCCCTCTATATATGCATTGTCTAGTGTTTTCTAACAAGGAGCAAAAGGAGGTCTTACTATCGGGTCTCATATTAAGTGATTTGGCCAATTTCACAGCACATTAAATGTTTCTGCATCTGTTTTACACTTGTAAAATAGGAAGGATACCTACTCATCTTTATAAAGCACTCAAAAATGACATGAAAAGATATTTATGTGCAGCATCCACTTAATGACTCTTGATTTCAAGAGTTTAAAAAAAAATTTAAAAATAATACAACTTTTCAATTTGGTGTGGGCTTCTTAACTTGAATACCACAATGCTCTAGGTAGTAATCTGAAATACTCATTGCTGAACTTCCGTCCTCCTTGGAGGAAAGTGAAGGTGCTAGCATCTTTGGTCTGGGAAGTCTCTGAGCCATTAGCAGATTCTCTTTCGTCCTCGTGGTACATGTTTTCTTCTGAGACTGCTGGATTTTTATTTTTTTTAAAGCTGATTTTAATCAAAAGCTATAATGAGGGACCAGTTACTGCATTGAGGGTGTGGGTTCTTTGGTTTGTCTGCTGGGTTTTCAGGTCTTAAGTTATACGAGTAGCAAAAGCAGTAAGTTGTTGCAGCAGAAAGTTCTGCATACCCTCTTTTCGATGGGATTTCTTAAGTTTTAGGAAGTCTGCCTGGGAGACACCTCATCATGTAATATATGCAAATACCTGAATTTGTTAATGTGAGTATTTTTGAGATTTTGTTGTTGTTCAGTTGTGTAATACTCTTTCCTGAAACTAGCATGAGAGTTAAGTGTTGAGTTCAACATTGGTTTTTTGATAAGCCTGCTTATGCCTTAGATATCCCCTGCCCCCATTTTGTAAAATCACTCATCCCAGAGGTGTTCAATGTCTGAAAAAGTAATGGCTCTTGTAGTCACTGGAAACTCAAGAATCTTCCTTGATTCTCAACAATGAGTCCATTCAGAGAATAGGTACTTGTTAATCCAATTGCAGTCTCCATTCTTCTGCTCCGCTTAGGTGCCTATCTCTTCAACAGTGAAACAAAGTAGTCACAGGGTTGGGTCTGGCTAGCACAAGTCCTTGAAGGCAAAAGTCAAAGACTTGTGTCATAGGAGAAAGGTACTGGTTTGCACAAGCACATAATCTGGCCTTTACTGAAGTGATTGTTAAAATTCCAGCAAACTCTGAAGGATGTTGATATTTTTTAAACTGTTCTAAACGATAGCGTTGTTAAACCCTACTCTGTTTTGAGCCGGATTGTTCCAATGTGTGTACTGTGAAAGACAGAGAGGTTGGCCAGTTCTTTTATTTATGGTTCTCGGTATATCTGTGTTTTCCTGGTGAAATCTGAAGCCAAGTGAGGTTGCTGATCGCTGCCCCCCCGAACTGAATACAGCCTGTTTCAAATGTATCCTGTGCATTGAGCATGTGCTGGTTTTTTGCAAATATGAAAGTGGGAGGGAATTAGTTCTGCAGTGTATTTCCCCAGGGACAATCCTCGCTGGCTCTGAAGGAAGACTTTGGTGAGATCCTGATCCACACCCCCTCACATCTCCATTTGTTAGATGACGTGTAAGAGGCATAAGGAGATGAGGTGTCTAGCCTGAAGATTCACAGTGAGATAATGACTCTGACTGGATTCCCCCTTGGTCCTTGCCCCTTTCTCTGACTTTTAAGATGTACAAGTCTATGTGCAGGAAATGTTTTACTTCTCTCTGCTGCACCCTCAGATTTGTTTGCAAGGTGAATACTTGGTCTGTTTTAAAGTAAAGGGATTATTTTAATATTGCAATATGGTGACTGATAGTTGCTAAAGAATCAGTGAAAACCTTATTACTGAGAAAAATACCTGAATAAATGAATTTAAAAACCTTATTTAAAGCATAATCACTTTAATTTCACTCTTCTGCTTTATTTTTTTCTACAGACCGTTAAGAAATGTAAACTCTTACTTCTTTTAAGGGCTTACATCTGTTTCATAGTAATATGTATTCAGGCTAAGTACCTGTATTTTGGGGTTTGAGGGCCTTGTTTATTGCTTGCTATGAGCTGAAGGATAAGTGCATGATCTCTCATCTGTTTGCTTTTTTTCTTAAAAAAAAAAAAATTACTGATATAATTAAACGTCATGATTTTCTAGCTGCATTTGGCATTTGCGACCCCTGGGAACCTTCCTGCCCAGCTTTATTCTCACTGCCCATTCTTGTTTATAGATGACCTGGGACAGGTGACATGATGAGGAAGATGATGGAAGTGCCAACAGGGAAAGTCTCATGTCAGAGCTGCATTGCAGAGTGTCCTTTCTGTTTTATTTCAACTCTTGTGCTGTGTGAGGCAGAGGAACATTCATCACCGTTTATGTGAGGTCAGGCAGAGGATCCAGTCTGTCTGGAAGCCCAGCTAACCTCGACTGTGTTCATCTGTTTTCTGTGTAAGTTCATTGTGTTGCGATGTATCGAGTTAAGTGGGTGGGAAAACTCAGTGGCTGTGGATTGCACTGGGAGGGAAATACAGCAGTGACGGGTGAGGTGGCTGTGGGGTCACACTACTTGAATTTCAACATCGTTTAGAGGTCTGAGGACCTTTATGCCACAGCTTATGCATTGGATCTTTCTTTTCTGCATGGCAAAGCACAGTAATCAAGTTTGGGACGCAACTGCCTGACAGGTAAGAGAAGACTGCAGAGCAAAGAATGTAGAAGTATGATCTCTTAACTCATCATTATCTCTTAACTAATCTCTGGGACCTATTTCTTTCACTTTCTTCATTTAGTAACTAATTTACTCTGGACAATTTATAGACCCCACTGGCTTTAAGTTATGATTGGTATTACTGAACTCTGGAGTTGTATTGATCTCTGGTTATTTGTAGGTAAATAATTGTAAATGTTTTCAGGTTGTTCACACACAGCAGAGAGGACCCAGGATAGTTCTGAGTTTTGGGCTATGGAAACATAATTTCATTTAACAAACAGAAAAAAACCTCCAGTCTTTCATTATCTTTCTGCAAATAAGCTAGATTTCAGAGGGTAATTATGTTCTGTTATTATCTTCTGTATATAGTCCTCTAACTGGAAATTGCTTTCCGGAACAGCAGTTCTTACTCATTTTACTTACACAAGCTTAGTATAAGTTTACCTCCACTTTCACTGTGACTTTTATAAATGGATTTTGTTTTGCTGAATTACAAATTGTATGTGTCTATGCATTGTAACCCGTAATGCCTTTGAAAATCCAGCCTGGATGCTAACGATCAGGGTTTGGAATTCTCTTCAGATGTGTTTTGTTTTCAAGTAAGTTGATGTGTGATGTTTAATACTGTGAGTACTGTAGTGTATTATTTCTTACTACGTTTGACTTTTCAGTTCAGGTAATATATAGTCTATGGTTTTTTATTTAAAATACATAGAAGAAAATGTAAATATAAAGTCTGTGTCATGCAATAAAAGTCTATTATACTGAAAATTGTTGGAATCTGGCTAATCCGGTCTGCAGCCACTGCAGTCCCGCTCCTCATGTTCCCTGTGATTTGAGTTTGCTTTGCATGACTGCAAACGAAAATTAAGACACCAGTCTCCGTCCCAGGCTTCGTTTAACGGCACCAACCACCAACTCGTTCATCATCGCTTCCTTAACAGATGGCACTTAACACAGTGTCTGCAGTCTCCTCGGGGAGACCGACTGTGATCAGATCATTTCGGTTCCACTTCCTTCCCTCTGTACCCACCCGTTCATGTGAAACGGCCCAGAGAAGGTCTGTAGCTGTCCCTGCCTGTCCAATGCTCGAAAAGAAAGTTAAGTTGCTGGATTTGCTTAGCTGGCTGTGTTCTGAAGTATTTCCCCCTTGTTTCTCAAGTAACTAACGGTTTCCTTGCTGTCCTGTTTCCTTGCTAAAGCGATCCCCGCTTTCACAACTGGATGTCTGTGTTGAGCTGTGGGAGGGGGGAAAGACACCGAAACCAGCACATGACAGCGCCGCGTTAATGAGAAGGGAAAGAGGAATAAGTTTTAAATAGCAGTAGCTATTTTTCTTTCCGATGCAGTCAGCATAAACACGTGCTCCCGAGCACTCATGTGAGCTGCCTGACCTGGGCAGTGCCCGGGTTTGGGGTAAAACCACCGGAGCTGCTGGGAGTTGGTGGTGTGTGTCTGAAGGGAGAGAAGGGGTGGCACTGCTCGCTGCGCTGGAAGGGGCAGACAGTGAGACTCTGAAGAGAAGGACGTGCAGATACCCCAAAAGACTGGATCTGTTCCCATTTCCAGCTCGTGTGGAATGCAGAGAGTGTGAAACAGCCCCGATGATGCCGTGGCGCGGCAGCTCTTTCCTCCTGCCTCCCCCCAGGCCACTCCCAGTACAGCTCATGGCGATCCTCCTTTCCTCTGACCGCGTTCTCTGCCTCAACGTCTGCCCAGCCTTCTGCCTCTGTGGCTAGCGCGAACACCCGCCCGGAGGACTGCTGCTCCCACGGGCCCCAGCAGCAACGAGGAGCCCTCAGCCGTCCCGCGGGGGTTCTGCTTGGCAAAGCAGCCCCTCGCTTCCTTCCGGGAAAGGGTCCCGCCCCCGGAAGTGGCGGCACGCCCTTCCGCCGCGGAGGGGGAGGTAAGCGCCGGGCCGCCGTGAGAGGAGCGCCGCCGCGGGAGGAGCGGAGCGCGGAGCGGCGGGCCGCCCCCGCCGCCCGGGGCAAACCGGTGAGCTGCAGCTCTGAGCCGCTTCGCTTCTCGTTGAGGGGCCGCGGGCCGACCGGGCCCCTGTCGGCGGCCCCTCTCAGGGGCTGCCCGGTGTCTATGCCCCTGGGCCCGGCTGCGGGAAGGGGTTCCCTCGCTGAGGGAGCCCCCTCCTCTGTCAGCCGCGCGGGGACAGTTAGCGACAGTTTGGTGGCTGTCGGCGTCCCCCCGTCGTCTCCGCCGCCGCCGATCGGTATAATTCGTTGTAAGTCTCGGTGATACGGCGTCTGAACCCGCGCCGAGGCGGGCCTCGCCGCGTCTGCCCCGCTGAGGGGGGGGGGCTTCATGCCCGGCCCCTCGCTGCCGGCCCTGCCAGCCCCTCTCCTCAGGGGTTGCGGCTGCGCGAAGGGTTCACCGGGCTCCAGGGGATAGACTGTAATAGGGCTTAACGCACCGGGACACAGAGAAACTTAGCAAACCAGTTTCCTCCACGTGCGGTTCCGAAAACCAAGTTGGTTTTATCGTGTATTTTTATTATTATTACTTTCAAATTCCATGGGTATGTTTCAATAGTTAATCAGGGTGAAGGTGTCACTGATAACTTTGCAAATCTGGCCCCTCAGCCTGTTTCCCTGCTAAGTTCCGTGTGGATCAAGGGGGTTTTGACTCTCTGCTTGCAAGTATTGCCGCTGCATGGCTTCTTATTGTAAGACTGGGGATCAAAGTCCTTTAAACTCAAGCTAAATGAAGTTTGGAGTATGTTGAAGATGCTGAGCAGCGCATTTTTGACGCTTTTGTGGGTGTTTGTCACTGTATGAGCACCTTGTGTAGTGTTCAGGTCGTTCCCTTGAAGCAGGGAGCGGCTGTATTTTCAGAGAGGGTGTGAGATACTGGAAGATAAATGACGCACCTAAAGTAACAAAAGAATTCTCTGAGGGGGTGGTTCGACGCTGTCTTAAATCCTGCTGGTCGGGGCTGCCTTGGTCTGTGGCAGGGGCACCATCGCTTGTGTGATGGGGCACTGGATTAACTGCGGGGGTTGTTACAGGCAAAAATCAAATAATTTTTTTTTGGGCTGAGTGGGGCCCTGATCTGGCCCACTGCTGGGAATTAGTGGCACTGCACAGTTTTGGAAAAAGGGTGGCATTATGGAGGTTGTGATTTAAATCCGTTATTGACGTGACTGGCCATACTTTTCTTGTTTGGTCTCATAGTCATGAAACTATTTTCAAAGCGGTGCTTTGTATTGGCAGTTCCTCATGCCGGTACTCAGGGATGTGTACTGGGCAGCTCTTGGTTTTCCAGTTACCTGAGGCTCCTTTGAGACTAATGAGAGATCAGCTCAGCGTAGAAGGACGTAGTGTTTTCCAGGAACAGTGCTTTACTCCGGAATTGGATGTGTTGGCCTTCTGGACATGGTTACACAAGTGTTTTGCAGGGGGGAGGATTAGTAAGAGAATTGTAACTCAATGGAATGCTTTGCTGACAAAAAACCAGAACAACACACAATAGAAGGGAAGAATAGGATATAAAGCCAATTATACCAATTCATAAGATCACTTTACATAACAAACTATGATTATAAGCTTGAAGATAACCCATAATTCTGGTATTTAATTTTGTTTTGCAGTCTAGAACAGTCTTTCTCACCTCCCTCCTTCCCTTCCTCTTGTTTGCTATATAATCCCCAGTTATGCCTTTGATGGGCTACTTATGACCTAAAACTAGACCTAAAAATCGTGCTTGAAGTCCTATTAAAATGCTGTCAGTAACAAGGCAGGTACAAAGTGCATAAGATGTTTTGGAGTTTTTCTGAGGTTATAGCAAACTTAGTTTTAATCTGTATCCAGCTGGGCATGGCTGATGTTGGCAAAAAACACAGAGCGTGTAGAAGCCAATTGCTGCTGTTTCTGGGGAGGTTTTAGAAGTTTTAGCTAATCCTCTTCATATTCTTACTTGAATTCCCAGTCAAACAGTACAAAGCAGTTTTTAGATGTTTCTTTTGATTTCATTTAAAAGTGCAATTATGAGTCACATGTAGATGGTGAGACATAGTCTGTCAGTTCATGAATACATGCTACTCCGAGCTGAGCAGTCATTGCTACGGGCAGTAGTGAAGAACTTGATGCAGACAAACAAAACTGTAGCTTAAGGTCTGTGCTGACGTTGGAGGGGGGGAAAACACATCTTCAAGTTGAAGTGAATTGTCAGCTCTGTGGGCAGAGTGGTGAAGCCTTATGGCCATTAGGTTTCAGAGGTTTTAAGCAGCGGCTGCAATTTCCCCTGCCAAACTACGGTACCAAGCAGTGGAGTTATTTTCAGGTGGCTGATCAGACTGTGTGTCTGTCATCACAGTTAACAACTGTTTCTTTTTTCAGAATCATTGGTTAGCAACCTGTACTGTTTATACTAGGAAACAACTGCTATGGCTGAAATTCCTTAATTTCAAGAAAGGTGCACATTAAACCTGTGAAGACTCGTATGATCTATTCTGCAAAGATAGCTACTGTGTTTCTTTCCTAATTTGGAAGTTGTCTAATGGTTTTCCTATTTTCTGTTCATGAGTCTCTTAGATCATACTGCCTCACCCTTTCCTTTAGAGGAAATTAACTCATGTTTAATTACCTTTCTGCTAATTACATGCCTGAATGTTTAGGGTTACACGTGAATCATGACTATTTCAACGCTTACATGGCTCTTAAGAATTTTGTGGCATTTGGGTCAGTGGTTGCTCTTTGAAATAAACACGTTTTTTTAAGGACGTTTTTCCATTGGCAAAATTAACCTTAACCCCATCCCATCCTTCCACCCCCTCTGTTTTGATGCACTTTCTAGTCTACCTTGTAAATTTATTTTCAGTAACTGAAGTTGCATGCAGTTTTACGTGGGACTTTTTACTCTCTTGATCTGATGTGAAGTATGGTGTACTATTCAGGCACCAGTAAAATGTAAACCAGCAACCGTTCCTGTAAGAATTGTGTGTTTGGAGACTTCCCCAGTTTTTCTTCTTTTCCTGCTCTAAAATGCCACACCTGGAGATGGCCATTAATGACCAGACAGTTTCAGTGCGTGATACTGCGTCAGACACTGTGAGCACTCTTTGGAGCACTCTGATATTTTTTAATGAGAAGAATTAATGCAAGTTGTTCATTAAGTGCTATGAAGACTTAAACTTGAAGACCCAAATCACGTTCACTTCAGTCCAGTGAAAAGACTGGTGTAGGTTGTTGCTAAGAGTTGTGCTAAGATTTTTTTGAGAAAAAAAAGAAATCCCTGATTTCAGGGAGTAAGGTAAAGAGATGAGAGAGGAAAAATCCCCCCACAAAACCAACCCAAACCAAAAGCAGAAGGAGGGATTCAGATGTCAGGAGACAGTGGGTTATTTGAGTGTTTTTTTTTTTTTTTTTGTTCGTGGTCAAAAATGTAGAAGGCTGAAATAGGCTTCCCAGAAGTCAAAGGCAGCTTCATACCTTTGTATCAGCCTGCCTGTTTCGAGGCTGTTATGTGAAGTCTTTTCCTTTTTTAGATATGTTTAATGAACTTTGGTACCAATATTCAAACTCGTTTACAGAACAGTGTTACAAAGCCACTGCTTTTCCACAGTTAGTATGCAGAGTTATTTAGAAACTGTTTTTCATAGCTTGTAATAATTATAAATTGACTTGCAATTACCTCTTACTAAAGGTGTCTATAGATTGATTAAATGAGGCCCCTTTCTACTCGGCTTTGATACGTGAGCTTTTTCAACCAGCTCTTCCATCAAAGGTGACCTAGACAATCCAGGACTAATAAATAGTTTATGAAAAAGTCAATATCTTGTCATTGTGGCAGTGATGCAGTCTGTATTGACAATAAAGCTATCTGTTTGCCTACTCGGTCCCTGGGAGGTAAGGTAGGTACATGTCAGAGAGGAACAAGAAAAACAAGCCAGTGGTGTCTGAACTCATGATAAATCTATACTACTTCTAAATCTTATTTCACACACAGTGCTTTTCCTGAAGCCAAAGCTGTGTCTGCACTCTTTGGAAACCCTAATGTGTTACGAAAGCTATCTTAGATTTGTTGCTGAAAAGAACGTGTTACGTAAGTATAGTCTCTTTCATGTGTGCATTAAATCAGCCCTTAGTGACAGATCCTATTTTGATGAAAGGAGCCTCTTCTTCATATTACATAAAAGCTAAGAATGCACTTGCTCTTTGCTGTGACCATTATACCTGTGTTAATAAGTTTACTATGAATTTTTCCAGCTATTTTGTAATTCGGTCTGTGTGAAAATTAGAATATAGTCTTTTGCTGTTGTTGAGAGCTTTGAGTCTGATACAAAAGGTACAATGTCCTGGAGCAATAATTGCTGCTACTTCAGTCCCCATTATGGGATACTGACAAAAATGGCTTAAGGATTTATGGACTTAAAATTGGAGGAGAGTGTGCCTTTTGGAAACTTAGAGCTAGTTTTGTGCCTTATGTAACTGGCCTGCATATCAAGATACCATGTGTGATCATCAGGTGTTGGCAAACTTTTGAGCTCTCTTCTTATCCCATAGTTTTAATTATGAAATAGCACTGATTACAACAGTTTTATCTTTAATCCCATGGGAATGTAGTGGAAGATCATCAGAGAAAACAGGAGTAAAATAGTATCTGATTGCCTAAATCTGTGTCAGTGCAATCTGGTTAGTTCTGCGCTGATGTTGGTGAACTTCGCTGTCTCTTTATATGAGCAGTCAAGGTGCCAGAGGTTGGACGTCCAGCCCGATGTACTTGGGACTAGACCCATACAGGAATGTGGGCATCTGAGGTGAGACATAAGCAAGGTGTTGCTGCCTGAGCTTTGGTGACTGTTGTAGATTGTGTTTTGGTGTAGCTGTTTCCCAGCGGTGTGTAGGGAATTAAGATTGTAGATTGCAGTCTGCAAGTGTCTGAAGACTAAATGCTTTGATGGAATCCCTTTGTAGATTTAGATGTATCCTTATTGCTTCCCATGAGAAACTTAGGCTCCCAAAACCTGAAAGTGAAAATCCTTGAAACCTAGAATACAGGTTTTATTACGCACCCGCATTCAGTGAATACTGTTGCACTTCAGGTCAATGGAAAACATTTCTTAAAAAAAAAAACCAAAAAAAACCCCCAAAACCCTTTCCTCTCCCCAACTGACCTTAACGCTTTGGTTCTTTTTCTTTGATAATACTTGTAACAAAATGCATGTTTCTTGTGTCTTACCTCTTTCAGTGTTTTCTTTAGTAAATCTTCAAAGACAGATTGCAGTGTGTGACTCGGGGAAAGTGATGTGGCTGTCCGCCAGCAGTCTTTTGCAGAAAAGTTGTTTTTTCTGGTTTTGGCTCAGATGTCTGCTTCCATGACTGTGGTAACCGAAACCCTGTACTGTTTGCATATACATTTTCAGTTGCAGCTTTGACAGAGTCACAGAGGAACTGTTGGGCAGACAGCTGGTTTATCCTTCAAAAAAAATTATGTGAATTTCCATCTTCTGAAGTAAGAGCTATGGTTTATTGGATATTCTTCTTGGATGACAAACTTGACAGGAAATATCTAGGGGTGTGAGCAAGGGACAAGAAACCTCTGAGCTGATACTGCACTTTTAAAAAAGTATTTGCTCTAAGTAAACAGGTGCTCAAAATACTACTGAATAAAAAGAAAAATTGTAGATGAGTCTATGTACAAGAAAAATGTGTTGATAGGAAGATGTATTCAAGAGCTTCAGAATGAATTGCATTAAAGCAAGTAAAAAGCTAATTTTGAATTAAACCACAGTGGTGGGGTGTTTTTGTATGCTAGACATCGTAACAAAACTAAATATTCTAAGATGCTTATGAAAAAGCTACAGAAGGAGATCTGATCTGTCATTAGAGACCTTTGGTGTGCAACCCTTCAAATATATCTAATGTAACATGTATCATATGCCTCTTCTACCAACGGCACACAAGTATTCATCTGCTCTCATTATCACTGCAGTTTGGAAAAATAAAGCTCGACATCTAGAACAGCATGGAAAGATGTAGCCATGGGCAGCTGATGCTGTAGCTTGGAGTTAGTATGTTGTCAGGCCGGGCGGGTACTGGCCCAGGAATGCACGTGGCAGTAAGACAAGGAGCTCTTTGGTGTCCATACAGGCTAGTCCTCTGTTAGCTGTGGTACAAATACGCTGATTGCCAGCAGTGGGACAGTTTTCCATGTTGTAATTGTCCAGAATAAATCCACTTTTGCAGCCATGATGTAAGAGCACATGTTAGCAGTGATCCTCTAAGGAACCACACACGCAGTGTGTTAGGTGGAGTTTAAAGATCGTGATCATGGAAAGGGGTTGGGTGTTTTCCATTTTTCTATTTCAGAGGAAAATGGGAGGGAAGAAGCTTTTGCTTGCAAATAAGTAGCAAGGGGAAAGGGATTTTATAAATTAATAACTAAGTCTAAAAGCCTGTTCTTTTTTAAACTTTTCAAAGGGGTGATGCTAATTAACGTAGATATTTAACCTTTGAGGTCTAGTACCGGTATAGAAATGCTTAAAAGAAGATTCTATATCATGGTATTTGTGAGGAACTGTGTAAGAAAGTGTCATTTCTGCTTTCCCTGACTATATTCACAGCAGAACCATTTGAAGCATTTACAGAGCAAAGCAGCGTATGAGTGTACTTTAAATTACAGGCGTTTGCTCCTGGGAGGGAGATATGGTGCTTCTTGAAGTTGTTGAGAAGTGTTTTAATTGGGATACAGGAGATGTGAGAAGGATGTTTGGTGCAGTGCACCTCTCCAAATTGTACTAGTTAATTTTATTTATGATCTTCTGGTACTTTATTGTCCTTCTTGATTAGATAATTTTTTTTTTTAATGTGGAAGTTTGTTACCTTCCTTACTATTGTTTTCCTGACTTCTCAGTGGTCAGGCAGTTTGGAAGCTGTTCAGAGTTGCCTCTCTGACTCCAGGAAAACAACAAATTTGTTCTTTCTTTTGGGTTATGTTACTCAGAAGTGAGCTTTGAACAGGTCACGCATTCAGGGCAGGAATGAAAATAAGAGGTGTGACTCTGCAAATACATTGAGTAGTTGATCTTTGAATAAAGAATGATATACCTTTAGCTGGAGGGTGAGGGAGAGAAGGGGAAGAAGGGTGGGGTGGGGAAGGCATTTCAGGCACTCAGAAGTTCCAACAAAACATTTTTAGGAATGAAAGATCATAAAGTACACAGTGATTTAGTTGCAGAAAGTTGAGTTGAGATGGATTTTTTCATATTCAGTTTATTAAAACTTGTTGAGTTGTTCTGCTTATTAAAATGTAAATGCTGACCTGCAAAAATCGGCTGTGAAACTTTTTTTGTAATGGGCATATGTGTTTAAAGGAAGCAGAAAGCCTCCGCTTTAAGTGCAGCGTGCGATTTCTTCATATTGATTCAGGGTGACCTCTTCTGTCCCTGGATCTGAAACTGATGTAACTGCAATCGAAAATACTTGAAGGGGAGGAAACAGAACAGCTTGCTTTCTAGTGGCTTGGCTTTGCAGCTGTTTACAAACCTCTCCAGAAAGAACACAAAAAAAAGAATCTTGCTGTGGAGAGACCTGCTTTGCTTACTCCAGGGAAAGCTGCTGAACTTTGACACTAAACAAAACCTTATTTTTAGTTCTGATGTACACAAAGGGCTAGCAGGATGCCAAAGGTAATTGTGGCACTAGTATGTGGTTAAAGCTCTGTGGATATAGAAAGCTAATTTTTGTGCGTCTGTGTAGAGATAGTGAAAGTGCACAATTGGCATAGAAACCAAGTATGCTGTTAAGCTTTCAGAAAGCAAGGTGTTGCTGTAGGATTGAAGCAAGGTGTTGTACTTCATTCTACTCCTTTAGTTTTCCGAAAATCCGAGTGTCCAAAACATGGTGCATTTGTTTAAAAACAACACGCACCTGAATTCATTGGCTGACAGACTGCAACTGCAAATCTCTTGTAACTTACTCCATTGTAGTGAGCGATAGGATCAGGGATGTTATTTCCTTGGGTGATAGAGATCGGTGTAAAATTTCTCTGAAATTTTGTGTTATGAAGATGTTTTTATCTATCGTCTTTATAGCTCCCGGTAGTTTACAATGAAAACATTCGGACTGATCAGCTTTACCATTAATGGCAATATTGCAAATTTTATGCATGGTGGGTTTTTTTCTAGTACAGGCATCTGCAATAGAAGCCTCTAATCAAAATGCTGCTGCAGCTTCTGTTTTTAGGAAGCAGTTTTTAAACTGGATCAGGAGCAACTGAAGAGTTTCAAGCTTTTGCTTCCCCATTCTTTTCAGAATCGGTGATAAAGGGCATGTGTGATGCTCTGAGAATGGACTGTGTTTCCAAATATTGCCAACATGCAATTTCCGTCCCAGGCTGTGCAGTTGACAAACATTTGATGTTTAACTTCTGGTCTGCTAGTTAGATTGTCAGACAGCAGATCCGTGTACCATTATAGTCAACATAAAGACCTTACTTGAGGAATCAGAAAATGAAGATAGTACAGAAACCAAAAGATTTTTGTGAAGGCAATGTACTTACTTTCCCCTGTTAATTTGTCCACATGGGAATGAAGTAAAGCTCTCTCAAATATTTAAAATCTAGTTGTTTTTTTCATTTTGCTTTGCAGAAGTGTATTTATGTCTGTTTAACTGTCAGACATTTCTGTGGGAAAGAAAAGTGTACTCAGCTGCTCTCCATCTATGTAAATGAGAAAATGTGTCTTTATAAATTATGCCATTAAGAAACCGATTCCCTTAATATACAGGTCTCTACAATGAAGCTGGTTTTAGATTATTTTTAGAAACTCGTTACTTCTTTCAAAGATAGAAAAGATGTTAGTGGAAGGAGCTTTAATACTTACATAGATAAGATGGAATATTTAATTTGTTCTCCCCTCAGAGAAAATCATATGTTTCCTGTTACTTCACTTAAAACAACTTGTTTAACATTTCCCATTAATCTAAACATTATCAGTCTTTTAAAATGGTTGATCTTACATAATTCAGCTTGGAACAAAATAGCTGTTACTTCCTATAGTAGAAAACTGTCTTTGGTAATGACAGTTGTGCATATCACACTGTTTCGCTGATGGCCCAGAGAAGAGTTTGGGGCTCTTTCTGAGACTGTTGAGTGCAAGAGCTTCCAGGGGCGAGTAACCTTTGCTGGGCAGAAACATGAACAACCAGAGATCCAGATTCCTCAAATATATGAACTTAGGGGTCATTATGAATCTCGGGGAAAAACAAGATTATTCTGACAGTTACTGACATTCTTTAATTTGAGAAAATCGCTTTTCATCTTGCTTTCCATACATTGCATCTCAATGTGTGTTCTGTTTTCCTTGTGTGATCTTAAGTAATGTGCTGGAGGGGGAGGCGGGGTCTCCAAACTGCGGGGCAGTGTTGGTTTGAAAATCTTCTGGTTTTCCTGTTAGAGGAAGGAAGTTCTAGGGGTGCCTTTGGTTACAAATGTGAGAGCAAGAAACCGAATTGCTAAGGTGCTTGCTCAGCTTACGCGAAGCACTCTCTGCTGAGGATCGCAGGAAGAAAAAGGGGCTGGATTTGGTGACCGAGACCTGCTTTCCAGTGCCTTGCTGTGATATTTCTAGTGTCTGTGCATGTCAATATTGCAATCCAAACGTCAGTGTTTTAATATGCGGACCTTAAACTTGCTAGTGCAGGTGATCCTGTGCTGCTTTTCTCCTAAAAAGAATCCAGCATTTAGAATTAGAATGAAGTAGTTGAAGTGCCCTTGGGAGCAAGCTGGCATGTGGGATGGTTTCTGTCAAGCAAAAGAAGAAAGGGGGTCGTTGGAAGACAGGCTCTGCACAGTGGCGGTGTGGGCATGAAAATAAATCTTTTTGTTGCAGTCACTATATACAAATTTTATAGAGCTGTGCTTTATTCAGATGCCCAGCGTAACTCTGAAGTGACTTGAGTACTGAAGGAAATGGAGGTGCACCTCATCCATGTTAATGTACCCTGCAGATATAGCTGTGATACGTCACTGTGCTGTGAAGACGTATTCTTTGAGGCCAAAGATGTGTTACCTAAAGTCTCACTAGTGTGATTCTTTGCAGAGACAGTCTCAGCCTGAATACAAACCTATTTACATTTTGTCTCTTACTCAGTTTGCTTCTCTTTGGCGGTGACTGTAACTTTCTGTATTTCTTCTTTCCTCCATTGCTTTGTGCCTCTGCGACTGTTAGAACAATGTGCTGGTGAGATCAGAGAATTGTGCCTTTTTCCACGTGTGTACATAGCTGTACGACTGGTAGTGCTGGCCTGCTTTCTAGGCCAGCTGTCTAGTACTGTTTGCAGGTCAAAGCTATGCAAACATATGCTAATGCTGCAGTTGGCTTTCGGGGCTGTATGGTTATATAACTGTGCCCTTCGTCCCGTGGCCTTTATTTTGTTGCTATGGAACTATTCAATAATTAAAACAGGTGACTTCTTTGTAAAAGGCAAGCCTTCAAAAGAAATTATTTCTAGCAGTCTGTTACCATGTTTCTGTCTTTAACCCTTTTCTCTTTAAACAGGAAGAAAATGAGCCTGAAATCTGAACGCAGAGGAATTCACGTTGATCAGTCAGAGCTACTGTGCAAGAAGGGATGTGGTTACTATGGCAATCCTGCTTGGCAGGGATTTTGCTCCAAGTGCTGGAGAGAGGAATACCATAAGGCCAGGCAGAAGCAGATTCAAGAGGATTGGGAGCTGGCAGAGCGGTAAAGAGCCCTCTTTATTCCTTCAGCTTTTACAGTAGGGTGACTTCACTAAATGCTATTCCTGTCTCCTATTTTCTAGTCCTATTTGATCTGGCTTAGTTGCATTGTAAGTTCTCAAATTTGACCTTTCCAGCAGGAATTAAAACCTTCCTTTTGATGCAAAGATGAATATTTATGACATTCTAATTTAAGAAGTTTCAAAAGAAAGTTTGTGAAGTAACAAATGTAAACACCCCCCCAACCTCTCAACAAATACTTTGACCTAATTTGCATACTGAAATCTGTAATTCTAACTAGCAGTTAGAAGGGTGAAAGTGACAATTTTGATTAAAATACCTCTGCCTCTGGAGACCACAGTTATTGTCTTGAATGTAGCCAGCACAATGGTTTTACATTTCAGCTACTGATTAAACAAATTGGGTCTGTAGTCATCCTTTTAAACTGCGGGGTTAAGCCCAAAAGCATCAAAGCTTTAGCTTCAATAATTCAGGTAATTCTTCTAAGCGCATATTTTCTGCAAAAGTCTAGTTTTTCTAGTGTGATAAATGCTTGACCCTGAAAATGGGGATTGGAGGAAACCTATGCTTGAGTGAGAAAATAAGAGCAGCTACAACTGCTTTTTGCTGGATTTGGGTAGAAAGCAAAAGCATTATCCACTGCATAAGAAACTGCAAAGCATCCTCTTTTGTATTACAGCTGTCCTTTGTGTCACTTCCAGGTGTGAGTTACATGACACACGCTCAGAATTAACTGTTTTGGGGTTATGTGAGTTCTTGAGATGGGGGAGCATCTAGCTGTGTGTTAAGAGTTGATCGGCAGTTGACTTGAGCTGGCCAAGATGTTAGTTCATATTGACACAGATTCTCTACATATGTTTACCTTAATGTATTGGTGGTGTATACCAGAACTCTAGGAAAAAGTGCAAATGACTGAGACACATGTCTGCATTTGAGTCTGGAACCCTTCAGTGAACTTGAGTTTACCTAGTGAAACATTAACCAAGGTCGTTGGGGGTGGAGGGGGGGGAAGGCATTAAGTGCAGTGTTCACATCAGCCTGCCTGAAGAAGGTGACGTCTGTGGAAGCTCTCTGAACTTGAGTTGGGTCCAGACTCATGGTTATGGTTTGGAAGCCCCAAGTTTTCTGGTATCTAACTACCCTAGACCCTCTTACCTTAGGACTTGAAGTTGGTTGGTTGTTTTTAAAGTTCTCTTTACTGTCTGGCACTGGAACAGATTAACTGCAAAGACAGGTAGAAAGAAGTGCTTGAAAACCTTTTCTAATCTAATCAGAAGGTGCCAGGTAAGCTGTTGAGTACAGTACAGAGGATGTGTCATTTTTTTCCTCTGCCATAAATTTGGCTTAAACAGTTAATAAGGACTTCAGTATTACTAGAGCAGATAGTTATGCTGTCAGTCTTATAACATCTATGTCCAATAAAAGGGGGCATTTAAGGAATTCTTTAATAAGTAACTGTTCAGTAGGGAGATGCTAAAGGAACAGATAAGCTGTGATTGTTTGCTGTAGTGAACAGACAGGCTTGTCAGCACAGATAAAACACAATTCCTGCCTCGAGATTACAAATGCGAAACCATTTATGGTCCATCCTGAGCTGGATGGATTTTTAAAGAAAATTGCTCAACCTTTTAGCATCTTGAAGGGCAATATAATTTAACCTGTTTTAATCCTCTTGCATAGGGAGAAAAGTAGCCATGGAAGGATTAGTATGTTTGCCCTCCCCTGCTTTGTACGTGTAGATTGAAAGATGGGCTTGGTCTTTGCAAAGCACCCATCGATGTTGCAGTGAAGTGATTTGCCTTGTTCATTCAATCAAGCGTATGTATAACCAAGACTTTGAAAACAAATTATGCCAACAGTAATGTCTCCCAGAATATTTCTGAGATTGTGACAGGGTATTTCATTTGCTCAGCTGCGAGCCATGGCTTATCATCTTCAGTAAGATGGTAAAGGATTGCCTGCGGTAATAGGTGGTGAAACTCAGAACAGGATGCAGGGAGGAAGGCGACTGAATTGATTATTGGAAGCACTCCCGCAGTCTTTCCCCTCACCTCTACCTTTGTAGAATTCAGGGCTGTGACATGATGGGAAGGTGGCCATGATTATACTTCAGTCTCCTCCCTTCTGACCTTACTATTTAATCCAGCCTGGCTATCTTAAGCTTTCCCTCACTTTCACTGTTACAACATGGAAGGAATGGACTTAATGTAGTGAAGGGAGATCTGGTAGGAAGCAAGAAATGAAGATGGGTATAGAGGAGAATTAGCATGTCAAATGGCTAATTAATTTATTACATGGGAAATTAACTTATTTGTGCTGGTTTTAAGCACTTAAGTTAGACCTACATTTTTCTAATTCCAGGCTTCAGCGTGAGGAGGAAGAAGCGTATGCCAGTAGTCAGAGTACCCAAGGGGCACAGTCACTGACCTTTTCAAAATTTGAAGAAAAGAAAACCAATGAGAAAACACGAAAGGTCACTACTGTGAAGAAGTTCTTCACTGCTTCTTCCAGAACAGGAGCTAAGAAGGGTAACTTTCTCCTTTACTTTTAACGGTTCTGTACAGCATGTTAAGTTAAAAAGTATTTTTGATAGATGTATTGTACTAAAAGGCAGAGTAATGCTCTGTGACTTGACTTCAAAAAGTTGGAATAATGATGCTTCTGGAGAGCGATAGGTGAAGTCTTACTGGAAACAGTACTGAACTTTTGTGCGATGCCAAAAAACTCTTTTAAATAGAACGGTGCACTTCTAAATCTGTGGCCGTGTTTGTGTTAGTTATACAGAAATTATTCCACTAAAGTGTAGTATAAATGTATTCCTGGTGGTAGTTTACCACTGCACTGCGGAGTGGAAGTATCTTGCTCGTATGACGCACATTCTTGCTAGATTCACGAGTCAACCATAGTGTGATACTGTGGTGTAGGACTTGAAGGGGAACTCTTCCTGAAGAAAGCAGGAGAAAAGGTACTGGCTGTCAGTCACCTTGAATAAACTGGTATGTCTAAGTGTGACAGAAATGCTGATCTAAAATATGAGATGCTGCTGCCATAATGGATCGCTTCAACAGCTTTAACAGAAAAAATGGAATGTTTAAGCAGTGTACCTTTAAATGAAAATAAATGTGAAAGGAAACTTGTAGTGTTTGTATGCGTATGTGGGTTGTGAATATTAAGTTTGTGGTTGGCTGAATGTTTATTCTACAGCATATGTTACAAGTAAGAATGATTAATGGCACTGATGTCTTTGCATAGCAATAGCTTACATGGGCAAAAAATGGAAAATGCTAGACTGTGGAGAAGGCTTTCCAGAAGAAAAAGCAACATTTATGTATCTTAGCTTTATAAACAATGCATTTCCTTAATAAGAAATTCTAAATATGTCTGAATTTCATCTTAGAATTTGTCTTGGTGCATGGGCAGCAGCTGGCTAAATGAGGCATTCAGCTATGTATTAAAAACTTTTTTTATGTTCATTCTTCTCACTTTCCGTATTTTCTTTTTTTTATTCCCTTCACCATCTCTCCTGACATGCTCCCGCTCTTGGTGTCTTGCTTGCTTTTGCATTTATTTCAGTGGCTCAAGAGAAAATCGTTAAGCAAGGACAGCTTGGGAGGGAGCGAAATGCTGATAACATTCTCAGGGATTTGAAGGAGATTTTTACTCCCTCCTGGGAACTGGCTTCCCCTACTGAAGGTAATGCAGTACAGCTTGAGCAAGCTGTCTGCTTCATTTTAGTAAGCTTACTTCTCAGTTGGGCTTTGCAAAATACGAACTAGGGTTGTGCCAGTTCTAACTTGTGCTGTTGAATATGAAGATGACAAAAAAGCAAGTCTAGCATCTTGAGGTGAGCTTGAATCTCTAAACTAACTCATTGCTTTTTGGTAAGGAGAATATAGGAATAAAGCTGAAGCTTCTTTGAGCTCTACCTTAGCGTGACATCTGAAGGATTATGGAGTTTCAAAAAAACAAGAATTTTGTAAGAAGTAGCTAGATCTTGTGCTGCTTCATATTTTCATCAAAAAATAATTCCAGGTTGCCATTATGAATCTGATTATAAGTTGAAACTACTTCAGTTTATTAGTTCACGCTTCAAGAACTTCTGCATTTTCAAAACAACTCCAGATGTTTATTATATGAAGAAGACAATTTCAAATCAAGAGAAGACGTACTGGTTTCATTTAAACCAAAAGGATGCCAAAACCCTTGATGCAAACAGCTTTAGGATCTTGTCCTATGTTATTTGTTTGCAATTCTGATGTGTTCTGCTGACTAAAGAAATTTGAAGATGTACCATTCTTTATTTTGCAAATTGTATGAAGAAGATGAATGGGGGTGTGTAGTAGAGCTAATGACAACACTTTTATATTCTTTACTTGGATTCAGATCCATGATCATGGCACAACCATAGTGAATCACTGGAGTGCTAATGTTCTGCTGTGACAACTAGCATTTTTGTAGAATGCCTTGACAAAGATTTTAATATTAATAGTGTTTATTCTTTGTAAAGGTGATCCTTTCTTAACTCTTCCCATACTCCTTCTTTTCATGTTGGCATATCTCCTCTACTAGGTTCTCTTTTACTCGTTCAGATGGAATTTCTTTTCTGTAATCAGCTTCTTTTTAGTAAACTTAATTCTTCTAGAGTACGTGACAAAGCTGGAAATATTTTGTTGCTGAAAATACATTTGTTCCTGCAGTCCTTGGTAATCAGTGCATATTGTACAGGTTCATTTTCCTTACATCAGGATTTCAGCGCAGAGATTAATGAAGTTGCAACATTTCTGAGTGACTACATGTAGTTCTTGGTGTGACTCATTAAAAAGACAGTTCATTCTAACATTCATTTTTTTTAATGCCTACATTAACAGTAACCTGCCTCAGTTGACTACATCTCTCTAGTAACAAAAAAAAAAATTATTTTAAATTTGTGACTGAAAAACTAATATTTAGATTCCTTAAGGTCAACTAGTGGAATGAGGGTCATTATTTTTATAACGTAGTGAACTCAATGTTGAAATAAGTAAAGAAATCTTCAGCTGTTCTTTGAAATGAAGTCAGTAATTAATTGTGGAAAAAAAAATCTTAGAATTCTACCCTTTCAAAAGTGTACCTGCTTTCTTTGTTTATTATTTCAAAACTATGCTCACTTCTTACTGGTTATGTAATATTAAATGTGACATATTTGGATCAACATACAGTAATGGTTGCCATTCAGCCTGAATACTGTACAGGCATTCTACGTTGAATCTTAGGTATAAAGAAGGTTGGAGGAAATCCTCCCTGGAAAAAGTGTTCTTGTGTAACTAGAAAGGAGATTGATTTGCACTTTCTATCTTGGTTGCCACAGTTGGAATGTAAATATTTGTAAAACCTTTTCCATTCTTATCACTTAAATACCATAAATGTTCTAATGGTACCTGACCAAATTATCAAGAGAAGGTTATGCTGAAGTGTAGTGGTCCTAATGAGTCTTGCGCTTTGGTCAAATGATCAGTGTTTGTTAGTCACTGGATCATATAGCTTTGAATTTACTATAGTGCTGGATCTCTTTAAAAGCAAAAAACAACAAACAAAAAAAAAGCCCGATAAGCTAGCTCAAGTTCAAATTAAACATACCAATTTAAATATACTAATTCCATTTATTTCCTTTTACTTTGGAGTTCTGCATGTATGCTTATTGAAACAAGGGGTTTTTTGTTGTGCATGTTAGTATTTTCACATTGAAAGGTATGTTTGTATCGTGTTGATCATGAATATTTTCATGTTTTCTGTCTCTCTGCTGCTTGCTTTTCATCATGTTCATTTGCATCATCTCTATTCAATCCTTCATTTTGAACAGTGTTGGCTGGCAAGTTGAAAGGTGGGTGAATTAAACTTGGGTAGTGACGGTATCAGATCAGTACATTTAACTTGCAACGTATACCTTGGAAAATCAGATGTGTTTGTGTGGAAAAACCCTATGGTTGCAGCTATATAAACTTGCGTCCAGTGCTGTGTGCAGTCTGTGTTCCTACCTCCTTCTTGAGTGCCAAGCAAATTCTTCCTTGAAGAGATGCGGTGCTTCTGCTCTTGCTGAAACACAAATGGCCAAGTTCTCATTTACACTGCAGGTGTGGTTCTGTGGCATCTGCTGCCTAGCCAAAGAAGGCTTGCTGTGTTTGCACCAACCTCATGCTCCCATTCCTTGTCTTGTGCTGCTGCTGCTCCTGTGACCTGGTAGGCAGCCAGCTTGGGGAGCTGATCAAGCTGAAAAATAACCCCATAAGAAACACTGACTTCTGACTAGGGCTGCCCTGAACTACTACTCCCTGAGCTAGTTCATGAGCCAGTCGAATGAATACTTGTGTTGGTGCAAGCAAAGGAGCAGGAATGTAAAGGTGAGGGAGAATGGAAAAGGGACCACTCCGCTATCTTAAACTGCTGCAGAATCCCATCTGGAAGCCTTGACCTTATATGGAGATAATCTTACCTGGGAATGAAAATGTAAGAAACTGGAAAACAAACCCCTGTTACAGTAATGTGCTAATATAAAAAGGCCATTAGTGTAAATGGGTATGTGGCTATAAATGTTTCACTTCAGTGGAATACTCAGTTTCCTAGAGTTCTGTTTAATAATATCCAGCATTTTACTGGTAAAGCTTGAGAAATAAATGCTTATTCATCTACACAGTTGGAAAAAACCAAACAAACAAACCTGAAATTTTAATACACGTTAAACACTTCCTGAATTCATCCATCAGTGTAAAAAAAATGTAATCTGATGTGCCCAAATTTTCCCAGCAGAGATCCAAGAAGCCAAGGCTCCCAGCCCTTCTATAAACAGGCAGGCTAGCATCGAGACAGATCGAGTATCCAAGGAATTCATAGAATTTCTCAAGACATATCATAAACCTGGACAAGATATCTATAAGCAATGTAAACTATTTTTGGATGCAATGAATCATAAAAGGGTAAGTTTTGCATGCCTTTTACATAAATAAAATGGGGAAATTAGGGAGAGATGGAGAAAATGCTGCTCTTTGTCCAGCAGTTTGTTTTTTATGTATTGTATACAGGAGTCTTCAGCTGATATGCTTAGTAAAATGAAGATCTAGTGGCAGTCTTAAATTCTGAATGCCTGCCTTTTTGGTATGGTATATGACCAAAGAAACCCTCAAACCCCAATATCTCAGGTATCTTGAGAGAACTTTCCTTTGCATCCTGAATAAATGAGTTCTGAAAGATAAAATGTCTATTGAACAAACAATTTTCTAGATAAATATGACTTGTGGAATTATAATATATTACATAACAAGTTTTTAGATATCTTAAGTCTAAAAAATTATAAAGATAATACAGTATCAAACCACATGTCTCCTTTTCTTTGGGGAAGGAGAACTTGACTGCTTTTTTCTTTTAATATGGAATAAGGGTTACATCTTCATTCTCCATGTAAAAAACTTAATGTTCTTGAAATATTGATGTGTCTGTAGTGCCACCTATGGTTGAAATGAGTCAGTATTCAGCACGCTTTTTTATTTTCCCCCCCTACCTTTCCTATTTAGTAAGTAGTTACTCAAATTATATCCTCAAATTGGACTGGAAATTAAAGGGAGCTTTGATGGAATCTTATGTGCCCTCCGCTTCGAAAAGATCTTGAAGTTTTGGTTTTTTTTTTTCTTTTAGAACTGATTTGTTCTGAGCACCGAGTTTGTGAAAATAGTGTTTTATTGTTATTATTGGTTATAAACAGTGAAGGTACTCTTATTTCCTGCTTCCTTGATAGTTTGTGCTAGTCAAAAAAGTCTTTCTCAAAACGTACAATTTGCTACTACACGTAAACCAGGCCTAAAATGCAGCACTGTCTTCAGAGCTGAGACTTTGTGTTCAGGCTAACTGTCTAGTTTTTGGCCTCGGAGAATTCAGAAACCAAGTTCTCTCTCCATTTTTTTTACATATTGTTTTATGCTGCCATTTAATGGTGAAACATGACTTGATCCATAAAGTTAATTTTAACCCTTCAAACCTCCATTATGTTCTTCAGTAGCTCAGTTAGTTACTGCTCAGAAGACAATGTTGTTTCGCAAATAACATTGTGAATATATTTCATAGTAACCCTATCATTAGAAGTGTTTACTGTATAGATATTCTTTCAAATATATGATTCTATGTTCTTGGCTTTTTGGTATACTGTATATCATCTTTTAAAAAGTTATAGACACAAAATTGGGAGCAAGCATTCTGCTTAATAGCCTACATTACTTTGTCACCATTACTCAGGGATGTGTCTGGGCAAAATGGCATTGCACCTGTCCAATTCCATTGCTAATACACATCTGTTCAGCAAGTAAGTCTTTCAGATGTTAAGGAGACAGTATGTCTTGGTTTCTCATATTTTTGAATATAATTTAGCCAACATAAACACCTCGGACTATATATTTGCATTCTCAGACTGTTACTGCAGCTGGACGCTTTCCCTAAACAAAAACAAAACATCAGAGGCATTGCTGCCATTTCTTCCACACATGCACACTTAATCAGTTTTCTGTTACAGGAATTAAGTATTGAGGAGCAATCTGAATGTGCCCAGGACTTCTATCAAAATGTAGCAGAGAAATTACAGACACGTTGGAAAGGTATCATGATGTTCTTCCTCGTATCTTACTGCTGAAAAAGTAATGATTTGAGGATAAAGCCTCTTGCATCTTCAAGTAAAAACGAAGCATTCCTAACCAGCTTTCAGAAATACTGTTAACAAATTCTAGTACCGTAGTTAGAACTATTGCCAGCAGCACCAGTTCTATAAAGTTTTGCAGTCTAAATTATTTGTTTTTACAGGTTTTTCTTAAACTCTCAATTAAATGCGGTTCAGTTGTTTTCATTTCTTGTTTTAGATTCAATACTATTTGTTTAAAATGGAGGTTGAATGTGTAGCCTCAACCCAATTAACAGGCTGTGAGCCTTACGTTACACTGTAATGCGCAAGAAGCCAGTGCCAGGGGAGTGTTGCTGCTGCAGACTGCTTTTACGTGCCTGGTATGTAAGTGGCACAGCTTAGAACACACCCAGGGATTTTTTTTAGACATAAACAGGTACAGAGGACTTGGAAGACCTCACTGGATTTATTCTCAAAGACTGTATTTTTCAAGAAATATTCTTGTAAGCTACAAGCAGCTGAACCTAATTTGTGTGTTGAATGTGATTCATTGTGAACCTATGCACGTACTTACTTTGGCATGTCACTATGGTGTTCTCACCATTATATTTTTACTTCTGCTGTAGAGAGTGAAAATACTCCAAGTATATCTGTTCTTTATTAACTCAGGTTGGCTCAAGTCAGTAGTACTGATTTGGTGATATTGGGACCAAACTGTATTAATCTTCAAAACAGCCATGGAATACTTTATTTACTGTATTGGGGTGGGATTTGTACCTTTCAGTGCCCCCTGAAAAAGTTGAGAAAGCAATGGATCAGATTGAAAAATACATTATGACTCGACAGTATAAATACGTCTTTTGCCCTGAAACAACTGATGATGAGAAGAAAGATCTTGCTGTCCAAAAGAGAATCAGGTAAGTCTTTGAAAGAAAAATAGTTGAGTAATCCACAGTCCTGTGCATGAGCTCTAAATCAAGCACATTAAAAATCTTTTGCTGTACGTACAAAAATGGCAAGCTTTTTAACCGGAAAGAGTTAAAAACACTTTATTTAAGAAACGGAGGGAATGAATAATGAAAGCTACTATGTTAGGAAAACTAATTGGTGTGCTTTTGTTAAATTGTAGCAAAAAAAGAAAATATTTTTTCTGGAAATAAATTACTTCAGTGGAATAAACTAGCTTATGACTGGACTAGTGCCTCACTTACACAAAGCATTCCTTGTGCATTGAATTCAAGAAGCAGCTGGCTTCAAACACCTGAATGTTACTGGCACAGAACGGTTTAACACTTTTTCTTGTCATAGGGCTTTGCACTGGGTAACTCCACAAATGCTCTGCGTTCCTGTCAATGAAGAAATCCCAGAAGTCTCTGATATGGTTGTAAAAGCAATTACAGGTTTGTGAACAATGAAGTTTACATTTACAGCTTTAAATTTCAGATCTGTTGTTCACAGAGATTGTTTTCTGCTGTCATCAGAAGGGGATCCAGGCTTTTAGATTTGCAGTAGTCTTTGTGGTATTGGACTAGCATATCATCTGTGAAGCAGGAATAACTTTTCCATCACAGAAGTGTTCAGGCTGACCTGATCTATTTGAAATACTTGGACTGAACCAAGAGAAGGTTGAATAAACAGATACTTTTATGGAACATCAAGCACCACAGATAAAAATTATGCAATTTTAGTATTGTCCAGTAAGTGTGCTACTCATTCAGCTGACTGATTAATATGGTTTTAATGATTTGAGAACACTTTTATCTTACAGATATTATCGAAATGGATTCAAAGCGTGTCCCTCGTGATAAATTAGCATGCATCACCAAGTGCAGCAAGCATATATTTAATGCTATTAAAATCACAAAAAATGAACCAGCTTCTGCTGATGACTTCCTTCCAACACTTATATACATTGTTTTGAAGGGAAACCCACCCCGCCTGCAGTCCAACATCCAGTATATAACACGCTTCTGTAATCCAAGCAGGTTAATGACAGGAGAAGATGGCTACTATTTTACCAACCTGGTAAGTGCAGGAATAGTGTTGACGTTTTATACAAGAAGATTGTCTTTTATTTGGATGTAGGAATTTCCAGTAAAGGCAAACACAGCATAACACAGAAGGAAAATAACCACTATTTGAAGAGTAGTTTTAGAGGTTACTTAGAGTACAGCAAGCTCTTTTGCTTTGTATCTCCTCTCTCTTCCTTCTCTGCTTTCCAAACCAGCCAGTGCTTTGCTTTCTTTATAATATTAAACACTTTATTTGAATAGTCTGATGCTAAGACTTGGGTGTATTTTTATTCTGTAAGGAGATAAGTACTTTCTATTCCTAAAATCCTGAGTTTGGACTGTGCAGATGTTACGGAGGCAAAGTTCCTCATTTAAGCCCATGAGAGTTTCTCTTGAAGGGACTGCAGAACTAGGCCATTAATGTGTGGCGGTAAACAGGCTTTTTAAAGCTTCTACAGGAGACATTTATTGGTGTGCTTGTTTATATTAGAAGGAATTACGATTATGAACTTGGCTTCTCTGCATTTCATTGTAAAGCAATTCTCGAGGGGAAAATAGGTAGTTGAATGAAGTACTTGGAATATTAAAAATTCTATCCTCCTCTCTGGAGGAGAGCATCCACAAGGTAAGATGGGCATTTGACATTCCTTCCTTCAGAAAATGAATAGAGAGCATAGCAGATCTCTGCTGATCAGATTATTCAATATTAATATAGTGCTCTTGTCTAGTTGTCATGTCTTGTTCTTTTTGGTCTCTCACCTCCAAAATGCAGTGACCGTGAGGTTTGTAGTGGGCACTATCCAGCCAGTCAGTACTGTTCAGCTGAAATGGTGTCTTCTGTATCGTTCTCCGAGTTTTCAACTACTTCAAACTCTGGGGAGAGGAGAGAGGCATGTGAACTGGCCAGTACAGTTAGCTTCTGGAAAAGCTCTTTAGGAGCCAACTGTTGAGGCATTAAATAAAATAATCAGTTACTGGTCTAACAGCAGGATTAAAAAATAGAATGTGTAAGTTCCAATCTGTAGCTTGCAATGATACTCTGTTTTGTTTGCAGTGCTGTGCTGTGGCCTTCATTGAAAAACTGGATGCTCAGTCTTTAAATCTAAGCCAAGAAGATTTTGATCGTTTTATGACTGGTCAGACATCCCCAAAGAAGCAAGAATCTGACAGTTTTTCACCTGATGTGTGCCTGGGTGTTAAGCAAATGTATAAAAACTTAGACCTACTATCTCAGTTGAATGAGAGACAGGAAAGAATTGTCAATGAAGCCAAGAAGCTTGAGAAAGACCTAATAGATTGGACTGATGGAATTACAAAGGAAGTCCAAGATATTGTTGAGAAATATCCATTAGAAATAAAACCAAAAAATCAAGCCTTAGCAGCTATTGACTCTGAAAATGTGGAGAATGACAAGCTGCCCCCACCACTGCAGCCTCAGGTTTATGCAGGATAATTATCAGTGTTAACTTTGAAAAGCATCATTATCCTCACCTAGTACTATCTGCTACTTGAGAAGGGAAGTAAATTTAAGGCTAAAAATCAGATGAGCTTAAATCAGTACATTTTTAAAGGTACATTTTTTTGTTAAGTGTAATGAATTGTATTTATTTTAGTCAAGTAGATTTCTATTAGGTTTTTGTGGGTTTTTGAACTGAATTTAAATTTTCTACACAAACCGGTGTAATTTTTAAGCAACACTAGTCCATTGACATCTTTCCTGAAAGCTTCCTTCTAAGCATGCACTTACTTGTTTTTAATAATTGGTTTAGCTTAAAGAATTCAAGTTCCAGCAGAAACTCGAAAGGTACCAATATTAATCTGAATTTATTCTGTAGCTGTAAAGATGAAATATATATTGTAAAATATGTAAAATTGTAAATAGATTTAAAATCTAATGTTTCAGCTGTGCATGACATCTTGTGTATGAGTGAAAATGATATAAAAGTGTTCATTTTAGCACCTTTCAGTTAAATCACGTTGCAGTATAAAGGCAAGTACACTGTTAATGTCTCAATATGCTAGATGGTATAACTGATGAATTAGAGAGGATATTGTTGTAATGATCTGAAAACTTGACACTCATCCTGTAATCTGCTCTGTAAAAAAAAAAAAAAAGCTATTTAAAATATGACATTTCTTCATGTAAATGTTCTCTCTGCTTTGTCAGTACACCTGATAGCCTTCAGTGGTGCACGTTAAGTGCTGATATTACTACTTTTGAAGAGAATGTTGAGCCAAGCTTCAGAAAGGAAGGAAATATTTTTATTAAAAATTGCGTAATGTGGAACAAAAAGGGGGTGGGGAGGAGATAGTGTAAGAGTTGCACCAAACATGGCTTTCTTTTTCTGGCATTGCCTAGTAATTTCCATCGGTGGGCTAGGTCTTGTTTGCCTTTTTGACAATCCTGGTAGATAAATAAGTTCATATAATTAGAGGCTGCTTTATAGAAGAAGCATGAGCCATTGCTCCGAGCAGAAAAGTGCACTTTATTTTCATGAAACATCAGTCTTCTGATCTTTAGTGACACCCACCCCCCCTTTAGCAAAGGGAGTTACCTTGCTGAAGTATTGAACATCAAGGTAAATATGGCTTTATGTCACTAAAAGTTTAATTGGTGTATTTCAAGTTAATAATAGCTCATTCCACAAAAAGTAACCTCTTGCAATATAACTTTTTTATGCCAGTGAAACATTTTATATATAATTTTAAATATCTTCCAGTAATCCAGTCTGCCATGACTTGTTTGTGTACCTGAGATATCTAACATAAAGCTACTTAGCTTGAACTACTCTTAAGCAATGTTAAATTCTTATCATCAAGGAGGAAAGTACCTACCTCTTTATTATGTTCCACTGCTTTAAAAACACTGCTGTTTTAAATTTGCACTGCAATAATTTCAGACCACAACTGTGATTTGTCCCTTTTTTATCAAATGTATTTAGCCTTATGAACTATGCATTCCTCGTGTTTCAGAGATAACCAGTTACCCAAAAGCAATGAGCTAATCGGATGATCACAAGAAATTAATGTATCCATGTGTCACTGCGCCCAAATTGCTTAGGATCTGACCAGTGCTTGCAGTAATAATACTGTACAGTCTTTATTTTCTTTATAAACACTAGGTGCTAATTCTGATATCCAGGTACACAGGTTTTCCGGGGGGAGGGAGGGGGAGCAAACTTTTAGCTGTTGTAAATTGCCATGTTTAAATAAAAGTGTGTACATTATGCCCTTGTTAATGAGTTCCTAAAAATCTCATCACTGGGTTTTGTTATGCTGTTAATGATTAATGTGAATATAATTGTGACTGCTTCTGCATTCTCTGTGTTTTGGCTAATGCACTCATTAGCCGTTCAAGTGCAAGTCTAGGTAACAATGTCTTTTTCTTTGCAGAAAGATCATTGTAGTGATTAAGTACTTAAGAACGACTTGCTGGTGCATTTGTAACTAAAGTATCTCTTATTCACATGCCAGCTTGTTATCAAGCCACTAAAGTGGGAGCGTTTTCAGCAAATAAATCCTCTGAATGCCTCCTAAGGCAGGTAAGGTGGATTTCCATGCCCCATCTAAAAGTTAGCAAGCAGGAGTGGTTTGCTCCTAGCAGTAGTATAGCCTGAGTAGTAACAACGCTGGGAGCAGCTCTCACAGGAACTTGCATTCTAGCGTTTGAGTAACTAGACTGCTTTAAGACCTTGTCAATATTTTACTAGGCAAATGACCTGTCTGTAGGTAAAACAGGTAAATAGTTTTGTCCTGCTTAAAAGTAAGGTAGTTCAGTTGCCCTAGTAATAACTGCAGAGTATCTTTCCAGTGTTTAAAAATTCAGACTGGGCAAGCCATCATGCACAGCGTGCTGCGAGGTGCCGCTGGCTGGGCTGGGAAGATGCTGTGTCAGTTCTGGGCTCAGCATGAGCTGACGAACCCTCTAGTAAGCAGTACCAGATCGGCTCGGTACTTGCTCCAGACTTTGGGTACAGGGCATCACTGTAGTATAGAGATGCTCTGGTCCCACAGGCAAGTTTGGGATGAGATACAGTGAGAGACCCCAGTGATGCAACATTGGACCAGGCTGCCCAGGGAAGTCGTTGAGTCCCCATCCCTGGAGGTTTTTAAAAGACGTGTAGATGAGGCGCTTAGGGACACGGTTTAGTGGGCATGGTGGTGTTGGGTTGACGGTTGGACTCGATGATCTTAGAGGTCTTTTCCAACCTCAATGATTCTATGATTCTATGATTCTAAGTTGTGAAATAGTATCAATGAACAAGTTACTTGTGAACACGAGAGTTTAATTGAAATACTGTCTTAAAGTGAATTGGAATACAGGCTGCTGTGCTTTGGTGACAGTCACACTATCAGAAATTCTTTGTTTTTTCAACAGCCCACTGCTAGTTCAGTATTACTGAAAATAAACACCATGCAGCTTGTTACTAGGAATCAGATCTTAAGTTGTAAACAACTTCTTTGCATGTGAACTACCTATTTATTTTGCTGTAGTAAAGAACCTATTTTACAGGAAGTACTGGTTAAACTGTACGACGTCTTTGGTTTCACATAGCTGAATTATGACATTAAATTGATGATTCTACCCAGTTATCATCAATGTTTACAGATTCTCTGGTGTATATTCTCCTGTGGCTGGGTATCTCGTGCTTAAGGTAGGGAGGCACAGATAGATGCTGACTTATATAGCTAGTGCTATTTAACGGCAACTTGAAAAAAAGGGTTAAAATGGTTGAGGGAAGAGGAAGCAGTGTTCCATCTGATAAAGAACTGAACCTTGGAGGCTTATTTGCTGTAGTAGCTGCAACATAGGACAAAATGGTTTTGACGCTTCATCTAGATATCTAGTAGGAGATAAGGTGTCCTTTTGCTTTATCTACAGCCACCATCCTTTTGTCAGACGTGTACAGAACTAGTGTATATGATTTTTTTTTTAATCGTCTGAGAGGCGTGCCAAATGTGCATTGGCACTACTGCCTCCTGCTTTCCAAAAGCCACGGTCAAGGAGGGAGTTGGTCACTAAGGCGAGTAATTCAGTACTGTCCTTGGACATCGTCGAAGACAGGGTCATTTCTGACCTTTCTGATCCTGAGGAAAATACTGTGGTTTTACCTTTCCAAGTTACCATAACTCTTGCAAATACTTACGGCTGCTTTCCTTCCAGCTTGTCAAACTGCTGCTGATGGAGTCAGGGGTAGGTTGGCAGGGTGGAGACCCTGGCTGTAAATCGCAGGGTGTTGCAGCAGGGTTAGGATGGAGCAACGGGCTGCGACAGCTCGGTAATGCTGGAGGGCGGGGAGTGCTGTTACCTTCCACTGGATCGTGACGGGTTTAATCTTGAACGCTTTTAGGTATTGGACACCGTTTAAAAAAAAATAAAGTTGTTTTGGATAGATTTTAGTGGAAAAGGGGGTGGAGGGAAGAGCGGCTAGGAAATGTCGGCAACAGCTTTGTAGCAGGAGCTGGGGCTCCGCCGGGGCTGCACACACACCCCCCCCCCCCCGCCGCCTCCAGCGCCGCGCTCTGGCCTGAGAAGACGACGAGGGGGAGCCGTGAGCGCTTCACCCGCCCCGAGCCGCCGCCTACGAGCCCGTTCCTGGCGCAGCAGCGAGCGCGACCGGCCGGCGGTGCCCGCTCAGCCGCCGCCGGGGCCGGGCCGGGCCGGGGCCTCTGGGGCGCCGGGCGCGGTGGGGCCCCGCCCGCCGCCCGGCTCCGCCCGCGCGTTGCCGGCGCCGCAGCAATCTTGTTCCCCCCGCGCCACCGTCCGCGCGGGCGGCCGGGGTGAGAGGTCACGGCTGCGTCCCCGGAAGCAGCGGGAGGCGGCGGCGGAGGAGGAGGCGGGTGTCCGGGCAGCGGCGCCGGCAGCGGCTTCCCCCCGCTCCCGTCCGGCCCCGTCCCCGCAGCCCCCGTCAGGGCAGGAGGATGGTGCAGGGCCCTCCCGCACGGCAGCCCCGCCGCCTCTGAGTCCCGCCGCTGCCTCCGGGCCTCGACCCGCCCGGCCCGGGGGCCTCTTCCCCGCTTCGGGCGCCGGTAAGATGGGGACGGGGGTGGCTCTGGCTGACGGGGCGCGAAGGTCCCGGCTGTTGCCGGCCTGGCGGGCCCGGGCGCGGTGGGCGTGAGTCGCCTTCGTCCTCCTCCGCGGTGGGGGCGGGGGTCGGGGTCCTGCCGGTGTGCGGCGGGGGCACCTCCGGGCCTCGACGCCGAGATCCCGCTGGCGGGTCCGCGGGCAGGAGCGGGTTGTTGGGTTGCTCCGGTGACGGTTGTATAACGGTTGGGAGCGGCTGCGGGAGCGGCTGCCGGACCCTCGGCCCCATTGCCGGGGGCTGGGCGGGCGGGCTGGGCGCACCCCGCCTCTGCCTCCGGCCTCGGCACAGGTTTGCTTCCAGGCCGTTTGTTTCCAGAGCTACGCGGCACAACGATGAACGGGCGTCATTTGGCCTGGCCGATAGATTTCAGCGTTAGTTTTACTTTATTGTTTACTTCAAAAAATTTTTTAAAAAGGTTGTTAGCTTGAACTTCGTATGTGTGGCATCGCACCAGGAAAAAATAGTAAGAAAGAGTAATTCCGGTAGCACTAAAAATCCTTCGGTTTCAAAATAGCTTCTGAATAATGATTCCTTCATTGGTTTTTTGCTATTCACGACATATCCGTATTTTATCCTCTTTTACTTTTTTGATTTAACTTATGTCTAAAGATGTTTTGGTGTTTTTAATAATAAAATTTCTGGTGCAACATGGCTGCTAGACACCTAACGTTAAATTTGAACCGTATATCATAGTCACAGATACGGACACCCTGGGAAACATTTGTGCCCGACAAGGGAAAGAAGAGATTACAGCACAGCTTTTCTTTTTCTTTTTTTTTTTTTCTTTCCCTTTGTTTGCTTTTTAGGTGCTTGTCTAATCTGGGGAAATTTATTTGCTTGATTAGCTCTAGTGGTATAATTATACGGGTAAATTTGCCCTGTTAGACAAACCTTGAGTCTAGGTAAGAATTCATTAAGGGTTACTCCCCACGTCCTCATCGAACTTCTGAGAAGTTTTGCCGTTGGAAGTATATCGTGGAGCGAAAGCCTATCGTGGCTAGGCCTGTCTCTTGTGGTCAATCATTAATGCGGTTTTGTAAATGGTTGAGTTACAGGAAATACACGCTAATACTTTTGCTTCTAGGCTGGACGTACAAAATGGTTCTAGGTTCATCTAGTGAACTACCGCCACTTCCATCTGCCTGCTTTTCCTCCGGTCTCTGGGAATGAGCCGGCGGCTGCAATCCAGTTTCTGGTCAGCAGGACAGGGGACAACTTTTGTAGGCAGGCTGAGCAGAGGTAACATTGAATTGTGCCGGTGAGACTGAATGCTCTTTGGCCGTAGATTTAGTCCCATCAAAGAGGATTAAGACCTTAGTAGCTTTGTTACTTCCTGTGATTCAAGGAGCGGCTCGGGGCCGGTGGAATGTGATTCTTCTTTTCCACTTGAAAGACAGGAACTTGAAATGCCGCCTGATGATACAAAATAGACAGTGTGCTCTGTCAGTGGAGAGGAGCATCTGAGGGCACGAACAAACAGACCTCGGTGTCCTTTGTGTGAGCCGGATGCATCCGGCAAGAGACAGGAGGCTGGCACGTCCATCACCCCGGATGGATGTCGTACCACAGGAGTGCAGCTCCCTCCTTAAACGCTCCCTGACGGTGTTCCTGCAGATCTGTTAGCTCTGATCGTCTTTATTTTTTTATTAAATAGCATAATATTTTTTGTAGAAATGAAGCTGTCTTATCAAATGAGCCCTAAACTAAGTATTAATGAAACTCGTTGGTGTCAGAATTTTGTTGCTTTTCCCAAATCTCCCCTTGCCAAAAGCATGTCTGTGTTGGGAGTTCCATTTTTTTGAGAAGATCGTTCTGACCTGTGAATAAAGCAGGTTCCCAGGACTCAGAACTCCCGGGTTGTGTTTTGGAAGAAAACTTGCATATGTCCTGGCACGTCGGGTTTTGTTAATTATCTATCTGTAAAATGGAGACTGTACTTACCTACATGAGTTTGGGCTAAGCAAATTAAAGTCCTATTTCTTTTGACCAGTGGGGATGAAGTATAGAGACGTGGTAATATTATTGCAATATCCTTGATATTTCAGCTGTTGCCAAAGTCCCTTACTTCAGTCATTTTTGCTGCTGTTTGTATTCTCTCCTTCACTAGTGGCCACTGGCTGTTTTCCTACTTCTCTCACACAGCCAGTGTTTCTTTCTTCCTACATCCAGAACTCTTAACTTTGCCGTTTCCACTAAAGCTGCCATTTCTTCAACTTGTCAGTCATTTTCTGCTTGTGATTCAAGCTGTGTGTCTGTCTGCGTCTCCGTCACCTTACGGTTCTCGTTACAAGCAACAGTTCTCATTACAAACAGTCTGAAGAGCCTTTTCCTGCCGTTTTTCTGTACTTACACTGCTGAATTCTATACCGCGTTCCTTAATGGGTAGCCTTAATGAAGTCAATGATTAACCTTCTTAAATTGGTCACTAAACCAGTTTCTGATTATTAAACTCTTACTGAGACTTTTCGTACTTCTTGAGTAAAGCCTTTCCGCAAACTGCATTTGTTTGGCTGTTGTCAGTACGGTATATGCAGAATTTGATTTCTCATGGAACGTCGACAGATCCTATAAAACTGAATCATTTTACTTTTGCCTTCCTCTCCCAGGTTCTCATGCTAATCAGCAGTAACCAAAATAGCATTTTTTAATACAACTTCAAAGCCCTTAAGTCTAATATTGTGTGTTTTACTGTAGTCCATATGATCTACATTGTGGTAAGTCATGTTGTAAGTCACGACTTTGACTTGTAAAAGTTGGAAGGTTTTAAAAATGCCCAAGCCAGAACTTGTGTATATGAAAGTGTTCTCTTTCCCATGGCACAGGTTCACTTGGCAAACAGGGCTGCCTTTTTAAAGTTTGGCAGCAAAATGTCTATTTTCAACCAGAGGTTAGGTTTGCTTTCGTTTTACAGCTGTGTATCTTTTAAACTGTGTTTTTTCACTTTTAAAAAAAAATCAGAATTTGGGGTTCGCTGAACCAGTGAAATAAGGCTTTCCTCGCATCATTTATATTTTCTGGCTTACGACTTTTTTACCCTTTTCTGGTTCTTCAATTTTTTAAAACTCTTAGCATTTTAAAAAATATTTGGAATTTGTTTGCATTTGTCTGTTTCTGCATAATTTTTCTTTAAGTGGTAAATTAAAATCAACTTTGCTGTTCCAGGAGCATCAGATGACATACTGTTCAGGTGCTTGCGTTAAAGCCACCACAGACATTTTGAACTACAACACGCATGTGTTGGGAAGGGCTGTTAAGTATCTGGAGACGTTGAGTACACAGGTTGAGTGACGTTTGAGCCACGTGTTTTCCTTTTTATTTTTTAACTCGTCTACTTTTTATTGTAAGTTTTCTGTCTTTAACAAGAGTTATAGTCAGGAACTTGGGTGTTTGAAATGCAGTATCAATTTGATCCTTAAAATTTACTATAACTCTGACCAAATTACTTCCCTTCCTTGGCATTGTTTTATCGCTAGAACTGAAATGTTTGCTGTTTATGTAGCTCTTGGGGATGTTGAAATGCTTGATTATGCTTTGAGAAGTGTTTTGAAAGGTGAAAAGAAACATTTCATCAAGTGTGAAACATTTTGCTTCGTTCTGTTCTTGCAAGTCTCCGTGGCTCTCAGGCTTTCATTAATAATCTGCTTCCTGACTGACTCTCTTATCAGAATAACAGGAGGAAGGAACCTCCTTTTCAACAGGTGACATTCTCGCTCTTGTTCTGTGCTGTACGGTGTCTTCTGTCTGTGCTCTTCGCGTGTGCAAAGGGCCAGGCCGTTTTCCTGCCACGCTTCCTGCTTCCAGGCTCTAGGAAAATGCTTTTTTATCAGTAAACATATTTATAGGATAAAATCGCTCAGAAAACTGGTTTGAGCCAATTCACTGTTATCTCCCACTTGGGTCCTTTCTCCCGGAGCAGTCTTGGGGGAGTAGATGTGTGTGCACACATCTGGCTGCTGATCTTTGGTTATATTTGGTTGCAGTGGATTGAAGGATCCGAGGTGGTGTTTTCATCAGGTTTCTTCCTCCGCAAGTCTTGATTACTTCTCTTCCTCTACTTTGTGAAGAAGACTGATGGCATTTACTATGAGTCTGTTTACTTTGTTTTATTTTTATAACACTGAAGGACAGGAGAAGGGGAGGAGGATCAGCTGGACAGAAAAAAATGCTCTGCTCCGGAGGATTCCCCTCCCTTCATTCCTTTAGGAGTCAGCCCTGCCTGCCCTTCTGCTGCTGGCAGAGTGTTTAGGCTGTACAATTTCATCCCGCAGGGTCTTGATGTGCTTCCTAAAAAGATGAACTGAAACAGCTGCAGATACTGGCACCTCTTTTTTTCCACAGATACCAGTATGGTAAAGTAAGTCTTCCTATAAAATTAGTAGGAAACTCCTCTTTTCCTCCCAACTGCATATTTTATGATAGAAATATTATGTTGTGAAATTCTAACGAAGATTTAAAGGGAGAAAAAAAATCTTGATTAGCCTTCCCCAATTTGTGAAAGAAGCTGACTGTAAAAGCTCTTGATAGCCTATGTAGTAGAAATTAATAGTTCATTTCAGGGCACAAAAGGGCAGCCTTCTGGTGAGTTTAGAAGCTTCTGTTTAATTTTAATTTTTATCCTGTTTTCTTTCCCTTAAAAAAAAGGGGGGGGGGGATAATAATTGCTGCTGCTCTGAGAACCAGACTTTATTTTCAGTTGTAAGATCAGCTGAGGTTACTTTTGCTAGTTCTGTTTGATAGGCTGGTGATTTTAGATTAGAGATATAGACACTTTTATTAATTAGACTTTATAGAGCTTTGACAGACTATATTGAATATTTTGAACTTTAATAGGCAGCTTCACAGTTAACACAACTGTGATCCATTTTGCTTTACTATTTTTGGGTTTTAGGTGTTAGACATCAAGTTCAGTTTGAAGAGAAGAAAACCAAATTAAAGATATTTTTGGTACCTGCTACTGTTTACTGTTATTAAATGAGAGGCACTTTAGTTTGAGATCAACACCATTTCTTTGTTTGCATGTTATTTATGGATGGCTTGCTAGGAAAATCACAGTTCGGTTGATTTGTGGTTATGAGTGTTTTTCTGGAACGCAATATTATTTTCATTCAAAGTGGTTAACCCTGACGTGACCCATTTCCTAACTTCCATTGTACCACTAGTAATGGGGCATCTTTGAAAACATAATTGATTTATAAATAAACTGAACTGCACAGTTAAGATTAAACGCTGTTATGTGCAATAAGATGTTCAGGCTTAGAAAACATGCGAGGTCTTAATGGAGTGCTGTTAGGATGGGTTAGCGCTGGCCTGCTGCTCTTCTCTTCCACCCACAGTTTTCTTCCTTAAGATATTTCAGTGGTGTTCTAGTATTATTTAAACCCCTCCAAATGTTTTTCTCCTCTAGACTGACTATCTTACATGCACAACAAGAAGGGAAAAATTTGTAAGGAAATTACATGATTTTAAGCTTTCTGGTGGAAAGATGGTAGTTGACATTATGGCAAGATGCATGTAAAAAATTGTCAGACATTTACTTTGATCTCTTTAAAATTCATGTTTTGTTTCTTTTTTCCTTTTGGCAACTGCAATTTTACTTTTAGTACCTGCTTTAGTACAGCACACATTTTTTTAATTGTTTTTAGGAATCCAGTTCCTTTGATATTAAGCCCTGAAATGGGAATTTATACTTCTGCTATGACTCATTTCACTGACTTTTTGGTCTTTGCAACAGACTTCAAGATCTTCCTTATTTGTAATTTATTCTTTAAAAACTCCCAGGTCTATTTCAGAAGTTACCTTTTCTATACTCTCTCTCATACAAATAAGGGGGAATTTACAGTGTTACTTCTTTGAGGTTGCTGTATATGGTCTTGAGCTGTTCTGGAGGAAGACTCCCTAAACTGTAGAATAAGCGACCTATTTCCTCGCTTTTTAGACGCCTACCCGATTCTGTGTTTGCCTGGGACTCTGACATATTAACTGCTGTGTATTTCCATCCTTTACCATTTTTATCTTTTTAACTGCATAACAGAATTTCTGGGGTTTGTAGGGCCTGATTTAAGAGCACAATCTTTCTCCAGTGCTTCTCGAGTGTTTCCCGATGAGTACCGTCAGCTGTAACTCTGCCTGAACGTGGCATTTGGTCTTGACGTATACACCTCAATACCAAGCAATTACTTTGGAGCTGGTGGCCAATGTTCCAGGCTGGCAGTTTTCATTCTTCCCGTTGCGCTTGAGCTACTTGTTAGGCTGACTGTGGAGATTTTTATTGCACAAGTATTAAAAGGCTTAGCCGGAGTGGAGAGAGGCAGGCAGCAGTTACTAGAGCTGTTTTCTAAATTATTTATTTGGCTAAAAAGTGAAATCTGATCTTGCTTGCCTGACCTGCCAGGAGGTAATAGCATTCGGTTTCTTTTTTTAACTGTGTGAAAAAGAAATAAAAGTTTAAATTATATTCTTTAGGTTATTCATTTACACAGAGGAAGTTGTTAGTTACGACCAGAACTGGTAGAAGAATAGCATTTGTGTTGTGTTTCTAACAGGTCCTAACAGAAGGGAGGCGTTTAAGTGTGTGGACCATTAACCCAACTCCTAAAATCTAGTGGGAATAAACATTTTGATTTACGTGCACTGATCTCTTTCACAAGTTCTTTTATAATGAGTGTTATTTAAGCACTTTATTTCATAAAAAAATGGTTCTTCAGGCAGCAGCGTGGAGACATTCTTCTTAGTTCTGGTTTGCACTAACCGTGTCCAATTGCTATTTTCATGTCAGCTCCAGTATTGAAATCCACAGTTGTTCCCTTTTCTCTCACAAATGCTCAAAAGGCATATTACGCTTCAGAAATTGCAGCTTATAGCATTTTCTAATTGCTTTCAAAGCCATTGAGTTATGGGAGCATATTAAGCAACCGGCACTTAAAAGCTGGTGATCTCTTACATAAAAATATTAGCCCAAATATTTTTATATGTATGCTTTTCAGCACATCCAGTTTTATGGCCGATTTTAGACCCTGTGGTAAACAAGCATGCTAATGGAGCTGTTGGAAGCCCCTTTATAAAGGAATCACAGTACTGTATATGCTGTGGGTGACATTCAGCTTTGATTCAATGCTGTAATAAAGCCTGCATCTGTGTTGTTATTTTCAAAAGGAAATTCAGAAGGGAACACTGAATACAACTCTGCTTTTGGTTTATCTTTTGATCTTTTTCCATCTCAACATGTGTCTCCAGTGTTTCTAGATGGAGCGTTTGGGATTTTTAACTAGGGCTTATTTAAGAAATTTGCTGCCAGTGACAAGGTAGAAGGCAGAACGCACAGAAGTGCGGATCGTACCCAGCATGATTCTTGCCAACACCAGCTCTCCCTTTCCCTCTCACTCCTGCCTTCTCCTGACACCTTCACTGGCCTGTTTGGCCATAGCACAGCAGGTCTTGGACAAAGATAGAAGTTCTGGTAAGGTGCACATTTGTCATCACCTTTTCTTTCCTTTCTTCTCCTTCTCTCCATCCTTTCTCTGCACCGTGCTTTTCACTCTCAGACACACTGTATTTTTGTAGAGATCTTTGTCACCCAGTCATTCTTGCTGATAAAAAGTTGCCGGCTTTCCTGGTCTTTGCAGAGTGGATGAAAATTGGTTGATGGTGCAAAATAGTAAACCCAGGACATGATCTTGTGCTCTGGAATGAGCCATTTCAGCAGATTTTACCGAGGCGAGCAAGTAGGTGTGTGGGAAGGAGATGGGGAAAGTCAGCATGCACAGCTCGGTGTTGTGTTATTGCCACAGGACCTTGGGTCTCTTCTCAGTGAGTTGAATTTTCCCCTCTCTGGAGCAGCGTTGCAGGTTTTGTCAATATTCCTTCTGTTAAGAATAACAGAAGCATTTCTGCCAGTAAAATCTTGAGTATACACAAGAAAGTTGTGATCATTGTACATTGTGGGATCTGAAAAAGACTTTGTCTGAAAGCTTGTCCTTTTCCCTTCTCTTGCTTTCTTTTAAATCAGTAGTTCGGATCAAAGATTGCTCTCTCCTTCCCTTGCCCTCTTTCTCAAAACCTGTCCTGCTCTCATCCTCAGACTTACCACTCTTCAGCCATGCTACACTTGGATGAGTGTGCTTCTAACGAGAGTCAGAATCACCCAGACCTGCAGGGAGCAGAGTCCCTGACTTAATTAAGTGATCAGATCTGTGTGAATGCTCACGCATTAACCATTGCAGTGCTGAATTCTTTAAATACTAGTCTTGAAGCTTGCCTTTTCCTATGAATTTTGGGGATAAGCAACACATTGCTAGGAACAGTTACAGCCCTTATAGTTTATGTGGGGTTAAAAGCCTTTTCAACCAGGATTGTAGGTAAGACAGAGATAAGAGGTTTGGTCGAAGTTCCTTCCTTGCAGGGCTTTTGAAGTAGGTGTCGCAAGGCTGCCCTTTAACACTGGACTGTTTGCTTTTCGTTGTGAGTGGAGGTGGGGAAGCTGGTACAGTAAACTTAGTCTGGCTCTTTCTGCTCTGTATATGAAAAGAAAATTCAGAAGGGGAATCAGGCAAAATATTTTGGACAAAAACTAATGATTCAGTACGCTCCCTCGGCGTGTGTAAGGTCCTCTCGTTGTTTACAGACTGGCAAAAGTTCTCTAGATCCTGCAAGAATCAAATAACGAAAGGAGTCTTCCAGCCTCCACCCTAATGCAGTTGTTAGGTGTTTCTGATCACAGGATTCTTGATGCAGAAGTCTAAAATGATGTAGGCTGCTTTTCAGATCCTAGTTTGAAGGGCTGGTCCTTTGGGGCTAGGGATGGGAGAAAGGGGATCTTTAAGGCTCCAGCCTCAGTTTTGAAAGTATATGCAGGGATGTACAAAGTTTGATCTATGAGCTGCATTACAACTCCGTCGGCATTGTAATTTGGTGAATTCAAGTATTACTGGAGTTAACATGTAGCAGTTTATATTCTGCCTAGGTGTGTGGGGAAAGAAAAGAACGGGTTTTATTGCTCATCAGCGATACTTGCCTGTGCTAGAAGTTGTCCTCATTTCTTAGAATCTGTTCCTAGCTGGCAATTTCAGGCGCCGAGAAGGCGAAGCCGAGCATGTTTTGATTTGTGCTTTTTTTAAGGCATACTGTGTTCAATGAACAGTACAGAGTTGTGTAATTGAATCTCATTTTAAGTATATGATTCCATTTTTTGTTGTCAAAACTTTTGTCTTATGCGATCTACCAACCCCCACCCTGTAACACACACAGCCCAGTCACTCTGTTGTAATATTCTTCGTTTTCAGGTGAACAATCAGAATAATGTTCAACATAAACCTGTTGGAGAACCTGAAGGTTTACATCAGCAGTCGACCTCCGCTTGTGGTCTTTATGATCAGTGTAAGCGCTATGGCAATAGCTTTTCTGACACTGGGTTATTTCTTCAAAATCAAGGAGATCAAGTCACCAGAAATGACAGAGGTAGGTGCAAAAAGTTCCTGAGCTGAACAGTGGGAATACTAATTTGAAAAACATGCCCAAAGTTAATGAGTTCCAACCCGCCCCCCTCAAGAACCCTCTGATGGGAGTGTGTAGTGTCTTATGGGAGATTGTCTTCATTTATACTTGCCTCTAATTTCATAAGGAAAGAGGCTATTGGTATGAATGTTTGAATAGTCTTGTTCTAGTTTGAGGATGAGGCCGAATCATCTGACATGCATCTTCCCTACTATGGCTAGGAGCCTTTTTCTTACTCTGTTGTGCCAGCTAGCTTGTTTGTGAAACTTCTGATCTTATCTAGTAGTACTATTCTGTAATGAGGGAAACATTGCTAGAAACTGCTCCGTATCCTGAGCATGGTGAGAACAGACCAAGTTAGTATGTTCCTTTTGTAGTTTAAAGGAGGATATTCTGCCGCAGCGCTGAGCAGTGGTCAGGTGGTGGCTGGGATTGAACACATCTAACTTTTGTAAACAACTTGCCCCGTTGTTGAGATAGCCATGGTGGTATTTGTGCTTGCTTTGTGAGCCATGTAATTTTTGTTAAATGGCTTGGAACTGCAGGCGGGATGGTACGTGTCAAGGTCTGCACTGCTCTAGAGAAGTGGCAGCCAGGAGTTAACTTGCTACTCTGGTTGAAATCTTCACATTTCTTTTAAGGACTGGAATACCTTCCTCCTGAGGTTTAATGATTTGGACTTCTGTATATCTGAGAATGAAACCTTAAAGCATCTCATCAATGATACTACAACTCCAGAAAGTACCGTGACTAGCGGACAGGCGAGATCTTCTACACAGTCTCCACAAACTCTTGAGGACTCTGGTCCAATAAACATCTCTGTTACAATCACGTTGACGCTGGACCCACTCCGACCATTTGGCGGGTATTCTCGCAATGTCACACATCTAAGTTCCACAATTTTTGGACACCAAATTGGACTCTCAGGTATGCAAGACTTGACCTTTATAAATTTGAGTGATAACTATATAATCAAATAAAAACTCACCAGCTTATTATTAGTGAGATAAATCTTTTGCTTAGAACGTATATGTGTTTCCAGATTTGTTCTGAGTATATTCCTACGTAGAGCCCTTCATTTGTTTGCTAGAAAGACTTTTCCTTGCATTCAGAATGGAAAAGAACCTGCAGGTTTACCAAGATTAGGCTTTGCAGTTTGTCGTGGTTTAACCCCAGTCGGCAACTAAGCACCACACAGCTGCTTGCTCACCCTCCCCCCCCCGCGCCCGGTGGGATGGGGGAGAGAATTGGAAGAGCAAAAGTAAGAAGACTGGTGGGTCGAGATGAGAACGGTTTAATACTCGAAATAATAAAATAATAATAATAACAACAACAACAATAATAAATTGTACTGGAAAGTAAAAAAACGAGAGAGAGAGAGAGAGAGGAACAAAACCCAGGGAGGAGAAAAAAACAAACAAACAAACAAACAAGAGGTGATGCAACTGCTCACTGCCCACCAACCAATGCCCGGTCAGTTCCTGAGCAGCAGTCGCTGCCCCCCGGCCAACTCCCCCCAGTTTCTGTACTGAGCATGACGTCCCATGGTATGGAATGTCCCTCTGGCCAGTTTGGGTCAGCTGTCCCGGCTGTGCCCCCTCCCAGCTTCTTGTGCACCTCCTCGCTGGCAGAGCATGGGAAGCTGAAAAGTCCTTGCCTTAGTATAAACACTGCTTAGCAACAACTAAAACATCAGTGTGTTATCACGTTATTCTCATGCTAAATCCAAAACACAGCACTGTACCAGCTACTAGGAAGAAAATTAACTCTATCCCAGCCAAAACCAGGACACAGTTTTAAATGACTAACCTAATGACAATGGAAGGTAATTTTTAAGCCAACAAAATTCTGAGCAGCGAAAGCTTCTACAGTGAAACTTCAGTTCTGTCTTGATACATCTTCTAGTCCTTAACTCACATTTTGAAGGCATTACTGTATATACATCAGAGATCAAGTAGCATTTTGTCTAAAAAATACAGTTTATTTAAAATGCATACATGAATAAACTTTAATATCGCAAACAGCAACCAATACGATGGTTAAAATTTCTGTGGTGTGAAGAGACTGATCTCTTATGTGGCTGCCCTGACAGTAAGTTTTGACAGCAGATTATAGAGAATTAGTAGAAATGGATAATAGAACCTCACTGAATTTTAGCTTTTAGCCAGGGTTGCATTTTATAATAATGCCTGAAGGTGTCTTGAACCTCAGAGACCTGTGAAGAGACATTTGCCATAGCTGTAAATCTGTATTACAGTATTTTATGTTGTTGTTTTGTTACTGCTCTAAGAGCTATCAAATGCAAGTTCCATTTCCAGTAGCCTGGATTTATTTTCAGTATGAATATATTCACATGGAGTTAACGTACACTACTTAATCTGCAGTTCAGTATCTGCTGGCACCTTTTTGTCTACACGAATGTCTCCAATTTGAAAAGTAAGAGTCAGAAAAAGCAAATGTGGAACAAAGTTTTTGGGAGGAGAAAGGCTAAAGATCTGTGCTTTCACTATCTAATAAAGTTCTCTGACCATGCGTGAATTCACTTACAAACAGTGAGTTTTTCATTTCTGAAAGGAGCCTAATGACCCCACTTCTTCTGGGGGCAGGAGAGATTAGAAAGACCATCAGCTGGGGTTTTTGTGGTTTGGTTTGGTTTGTTTTTTAACTTTCCTTTTGCTCTCTGTTGATAGTAAAGATCCTGGATGACTTCAAAGGTGCAGATTCAGGGTGATGGTTGCTGCCTTAGTTGTTTGCATGTTATCCTTATCCTAGCGATTGTTGCTCAGATACTTTTGTGAATGAAACCAAGCTTTCCTTCTCTCTTTCTCAAAGGCAGAGAATCCCATGAGGAGATAAATATTACATTCACCCTGCCGGCTGCCTGGAATTCAGATGACTGCGTTCTTCATGGCCACTGCGAGCAGGTTGTGTTCACAACCTGCATGACTGTGACAGCAGCCAGCAACGTATTTCCTGTCACAGTGTAAGTGCATTTTAAACACTCCTTCATAGACTGGTTACTACGTGATTAATTCCTGAGCTGGTTCTCTGAGGTTATTACTTCCTGATGAACATTATTGTTGACTGTGGAAATTATGTACCTGCCGTCCTTCCCCCACAGTAAAATCCCTGTCTTGAGACTTTTGCTGTCTTTTAGCAACATAGATTTTTCTGTGGATGTTCTGAACTATAGCCCCTACCTGCCTTTCAACATGCTACCTGTGATTTAAACTTTGCTAGGAACAGAAGAATCCATGAATATTTAAGAAAGATACCCTATAATTTAGTTTCATTACCTTGTGTGAGAGTTAAGGCTTGACACTAAGGTTCTTATCCTCTTCCCTGCTGAGAGATCAGCGTAAGCCAAATGCTGGTTTGCTACCATACCCCAGCGGGTACAGACTTTTCATCAAAATAGTTTCCCTTTGTCTCCCTGACACTGTTCAGTTATACCCTGGAGAACTACCAGATAGATCCACATGACTGTGTGAAGCCTTACGAAAACCAGTGTTTTTCTAACTGAGCTGTGGGATGTTGACTTACTGCAACAACACGCAGTTAAATTCTAATCTTAGTGTAGGAATCATATGGTTTTTTACACACCCTTTTGGTTAAGCTTTGTTTTTTGTTGTTTTGGAAGGTCCGAAATACAACTGTGTTTTATGCTGCTGTTGAGAAGACTCGGCTTGATTCAGTTCTAAAAGTTAGCCTTACTGAACATGGAGAATGGCAATTGGGGTGCTAATTATTTCTGTTTTTCTGCAGTCAGCCACCACATTGTGTTCCTGAAACGTACAGCAATGCTACGCTTTGGTACAAGATCTTTACCACAGCAAGGGACTCTAATACAAAATATGCACAAGATTATAACCCTTTCTGGTGTTACAAAGGAGCAATCGGAAAAGTGTATCATGCTTTAAATCCCAAACTAACTGTTATAGTTCCAGATGTAAGTGCCGTCGTGTTTTTATATGTTGAATAAATGCTTAGCTCTTGTTTAATTGATTATGGTTCTGATCATGTCCTAAAATAGTCATATTCAGTGCTGGTTTATTATGTAGTGCAAGGGCTGAGACAGAATTGGGTATGCTTTACCCCTGGTGGGCATGATGGTCTTCACATAATCTCCATGTGCTTCAGCTTTTAATAACTAACGTTTATATTTTGAAATCATTTGACAAAAGACACTGCCAGTATATGGGAAGAGATCTCTAGTACAGATTTTTAACATGAGGAACATTTTGGCTCTTTGTGCCACAATTAGGAATCACTTTCATTACTATGCCAGCTGTGCAAAGGGGAGGAAGTTGATTCATGAGGTAATTTCTGTGCTGATCTGATAATTATTGCTTTAATATAAATGCCAACTATTGGTGCATTGTCAGTAAATGGCTTTAATTCTCTGTGCAGGATGATCGCTCTCTAATAAACCTGCATCTCATGCATACCAGTTACTTTCTTTTTGTGATGGTGATTACAATGTTCTGCTATGCAGTTATTAAAGGCAGACCAAGCAAACTGAGGCAAAGCAATACAGAATTCTGCTCTGAAAAGGTGAGTCTGTGTAGTAACAAAATATTGACTCTGATAAGAAAACACAGAAAACCTCCTTTTTTACATAGTACAGACTGTTTTTTCTTATCTCTGGAGATGTAGATTTAATTCCATTTCAGAGAGGTGTGGGTGTTTCATTGTGGACAGTACAGATGGCTGCTACAAAATACATACGTGTGCTTTGTAGATCCTCAGAGTTAGATTTCTCTCCTACAGAAGTGGATTATTGCAGTTCAGTAAGTGCTGTAATGCAACTCTTCTGCATAATTCTGATGTTACTTGCAGCGTTTTGTATGAAGCATTGAATAGATAGCATTGAGTAGTTTTATTTATCTTTTATCACAACAGACTGAAAACTTTGAATAAAACATGATACGTAATTCTAATGGTTGTTAATCAGAATTAAATTAAAACAATGACAAAGCTATTGAAACAGTTATTATTCAATACTGCATTGGAGACCTGTACTTTGCTTGAAGGATTAAATATCAATATATTTAATTGTGAAGTAGGAAGCTAATGTTGGCACCTTTTGATCTTAATGATATTTTGTAGTATAAGCTGGTTTGAGTTTTTTGGTTTTGGGTTTGTTTTTTGGGGGTGGGGTGGAGTGTTAAAATTGATTATGCTAAGTACAAAACACCTTCAGGACTTACTTTGATTTCCTTTCCAAGTTAGACTTTTCAAGGTTCTTTGAAAAAGCAAGGCCAGATATGCCAGCTGCATGGAGATAAGTAATATCACTGTTACGAGATTAAGAACTTGACTTTAATTAAATGTTTTCTTTTTCTTTTGTTTAGGTTGCTTTGTCAGAAGCATAATCCATCCTCTCCTTTTACTGAGAATGACTGAGAACCGTAATCATTGCCTGCTGAACCCAGAATGGGTCTTAACACTCTGTGAATACATTATCTTGCAATGTTGGTTTATTCCAACCAAAGACATTTCAAGTGCCTGTAATTGATTTGTACATATTTATAAAAGTATATTCAGAATAGGTCAGATGATGCACTTGTTCCGCATTGTAGTGCGGCCGGAAACTTTCAGTCTTTACCTGTGGACATAGCCGAATGTTTGTGTAGATATGTTTAGTGATATGGCTACATATAGTCAGAGCAAGATATTTTTGTCTAGCTGCATCTGGGCAGGTTAAGATGCCTTTGCAAGTGTCTCAAACAAACCAACAGATCTTTGTTTTTTGCCCAATGATATGTACAGTGTGTTTGAAACAGTATGCACCTTTGATATAATACTGCATTTCCAAAGCCACCGATCTAATACATGAATTAAATGTGTATTTGTGTGGCCTAATACTTTCTTCCATTTGCTCCTTGCTTGCAAGAAAAGATATCAACATTTTAGATTGTTTTTGAAAAAAGAAATACATATTCACATTTTAATAGTGCTGTATTTAGGACAAACTTGTGCTTTTATTCATAGTAAAAAAATTAAGAAGTGAAGTCCCATTTTAAAATGTTTCTTATTGAAAAGTGCTAAGTTTGATTTTTTTTAATTTTTTTTTTTCCCCTTACTTGGCTTGCTGAATGCCAGAGAATCAGTCAGCATAGAGAGTATCTGGAAAGCTTTCCACTTGGCCTCCCATCCGCAGCCCTCAAACCAGGATTGTGCATCTCTGCTGCAGAGCAGCTTTCTGTAAACTTTTTTTTTTCTAGAAGGTGAAACTTAATAAGAAGATGTATTGTATTAACAGTCTGTTGGGGCTCTGCACAGCCTTGGGCACGTGCAGATAATGAAAGGAAAAGAAATCCCATAGTCTGTTACAGAGCTTCACTTTGGGATGCTCCATCCATCTCTGAAGGGCAGCTGAAAATGACACTTTTATTAGCTTTGTCCGATTTCCATTTAATGCTGTCCACTCAGGGGAAAATGACAAGGAGAGAACTAGGGCTGTTGTGATTAAGGTCAAAGAAACCACACAGTAAAACACACGCTGTTCTCTGTGTCCATTCTTAAATCAGAGGTTTTATTCTGTGCATTTCTCCCTTTCCCATCCTGGCTCTCGCTGTTTCTTTCTGGCTTCTTACTGAGTAGCCTCCTTAATTTTCAGGAGTCGGGGTTTTCCTGCAGACATTTCCACCACTGCTTTTAAAATCTCACTGGTTGCCTTAATTGACCTTTCATCTTGTCTTTCAGCTTTCTTGTCAGGTAGTATAACTGTAGGTCTGCATACATACATACACATAAGCTTTTTCCCCCCTCCTCCTTTCCCTCTAAACTACACAAGAGAGACCCAACTCAAAATCTCACAGTCTCAATTATGCTGGCATGAGATTCTTAGCTTTTTACCTATAGACACTATTGAATGGTACCCTACTGCTCTGCAGGCCTGTATGTATGGGACTTCAGTAGGTTCACGAGTCTTCAGAGCGTTTGAAGCAAAATAGTCACACTTTTCTTCAGAACATGTTTCCTTTATAGAATTTCAGTTACTTAAGCGGTGTTGACTAACATGCGGTTTTCTCCGGGGATGTTAAGGCAAAGCTTTAGAGATGGCCTAGTTTGAAGTCTAGGGATAAAATGAAGCTTCCAGTTTTCTCCTGATGCTGCTATGGGCTAATACTGCTTCGCTGAAATGAATCGGTGAAGTCAAAACAGGTAGACGGCTTCTCATGAAAACTGTCCGAGCTGTTCCTAATTCACGCATACCCAGCCTTCTGCACTAATACTGACTTCTAGAGTTGCCTACGAGGGTGGCTTGAACTGGGGACCAAAGGCAGGAATAGGAAATGGATTGGGGTGGTGTTGCAAATTCTGGAAATACCTAGAAAACACCCAACGTAACGCAACTCCTTTGAAAAAGCAAAGCCGAGTCCTTTCTGTTTCAGCAAATTAAAAACCAAACTCCAGATGTTCTAACTGGAATTTGGTCTTTTAGGGAAAACAGAATTTTTTTTAATCTGATTTTGCTATTTGGTAATTAGAGGAGCCTGCTCTGCAATTTATCACCCACTGTATTGAAGTACCCAGAAATACTAAGATTGCAACCCACAAACGCAAAAGAGAAGATGTTAGAGAGTCGTATTTTTTGGCCTTAGTTGATCCCTTTGCACCCCCGTATTGCAGCGGAGAGGTAAGGGTGTCCATCGGGTTGAAATGCTGTAATACCGAGGCGTATTGGATTGTTCCTAGGCGCAATGTACAAAAGTTAAATGCAGCCAAACAGAAGAGTAAAAACTTAATATTAAAGTTCAGATCATATTGATCTTTCCTTTTTTGTTTTCTTTTTCTTTTTAACTATGACTTGAATCAGTTTTGATTCTATTTGTACGTGTTTTCTTGTTCTTAGAAAGCTGCCATTTTCTTTTGCATTTTTCTTTGGCATTACATAGAAAATCTGAGCCTTGGTATTCAACCCTCTGCAGGTGATTGTAGGGTTAAGATGGCTTTTTTGTTTTGTTCTGTTCTTACATTTCACTTGTCTTGTTGCATGATGGTTAATAGCTGATTTGGAAATGACATTTCTCTCCTAGATTAATTTTGTGTTTGTAAGATGTGCATATTGCTTTGCAGAATAAAAACGATGAAGTTTATTCTGTTGTCTTTATTTCTACTGCCCAGTTGCTGTGGAGGTTTCATAAATCGCCTATGTTATGTGGACCATCGGAGGAGATTAGTAGTGAAAGTCTGCAATAGATTGGAATTTCAAACCCTTTGTTGTACCTGCGGTGCAGCGAGCACCTTTCGTAGACTTTTTTTATTTATGTATCATGGGGTAGGGAATGTAGCTGGCGCCCACCATGAGAAATGCAGAATTTGTGACCTAGGCCCGTCTCTCCTGTTGCTGTTAATGAGCATTAATGCCCTGTGTTAGCACGGTCTCGACTTTGAGTGAGTCTGTCACTGTTTTAGTTAGCAAAGCAGTTGTCTTTGGCCACCACTGAATCCTGTCCCTCAGCCAGCAAAGAGGAAGAGAAAGGCAGTCGGACACGTATTCACTTGTTTTCTGTTAAACTCTCTTTCATAACTCGAGCAGCCACTATTTGGCAAGTGCACAGCTTTGTTCAATGAGTTTTATAGAAGTGCAACTTCCTTGAAGAAAATCCTGTTTTCATAACTCTTGCTGCATAGACTTACACTTGAGTAAACATAGGAGGATCTATGGTGAGTTCCCCCTGGGGAAAAAGTACTTGGCAAATCAATATGCGATTGAATTAATTTTGTTCTAAAGTAAAGGTGAGCAACCTGCTGCCTGGAATATTTCCCCGAGCCTCTTACATAGGGAAAGTCTTGTTGTAATTCAGTGCCACAGCCTTTAGTCAGGTTCTTTCAAGGCCCCCCTCCTGGCTCGATAGTATGAGCAGCTTAAAACTAGGTGTTACAAGCAGGTAGTACAATGGGGGGGAAAAAAGGCTGTTTTGCTGATGTAACAGGTGCTGGGAGGTTGGAAGGGTGGGGTGCGCAGAAGGGACTCATTTGATAACACTATAATCGGGCTGTTTGCTCACAATGATGATGTTTGTTAACAAACTAAGGGCAATGAAAAATTATGTAAAGCTTGCTCATCTGGAAAAAATGCAGGCACTGTGTTTGCAATCAGATTACAGCTAACATTAGCAGGCTGCTACAGATTGGGATGAGAAGTACCATCTGCCGTCAGCGATGGCATTTCTTTAATCGGGTGCTTTGTGCCAAATGTGTTGGTATTACGTGGAAGTATTGCTGAAAATGAGGAACAGCATCTGTCTTCTCACAGCAGCGCCTTCTTTCTGCAAGCAAATTTCTTCGGCCTTCTTTTTAAAATGGAGAGTTTCAAAGAAATGTTCTCGGAAGTTCATATGAATGAGTATGCTGGCAGCTGCTGAAATTTGGATTGTAAATTCTCCTTTTCCCTCCAGCTCTAATCAAAATTTTGCTAGTGATGAATTGCCTGGCAGAGTGAGAAAATAAAGCTGTAGCTAAAGGTAGAAAACCGTGTATGTGTTAAACTCTTGCAACTTGTTTGTCTGCTGTTAACCGGCTAACTCGGTGACTTTCAGGCTTTCGATTTCTGAGCCCCACCGCTGTCCTCCTGGAAGATCCCGAGAAGTTGCACACACAGAGGTTCCTTTGTGGCATCCATTGACCGGGTATCCTTTCTGTTAGCTTTTGCCAACTTTTCAGAGGTAGCCTGGGGACTGACCTTGAGGTGTCTGTTAACCCTGGGTTGAAAACAACTCGGCTGAATAAATAGCAATGCTGAGAAGCAAGGTGCAAGCTTGCTGGGTTTGGATCTTCTTCAGCGCTGATGCTAAGTGGTCTCCCTGTGCACTGCACTGGCTCTCGGGAGATCCGGGCTCCTTGCTGTGCCTTGCTGGGTGACTTGGGCAGCTTGCTTTGTGTCTGTAGGTCTCAGTTTCTCCTTTATAAAGGACTTTTACAGCTCTGCTAAGTGCTATGACCTTTACTGATAGAAGTAACTTATCCTCAGCTAGAAAATGTATCCGACTGACTGTGCTGCTACAGGGAGGGGGAGGCTATGTCCTAACCTGCAAGGCTTCCTAGCAGAACCAATATTCCCTGTTTACCTTTTGAAGGTGTTTCTTTAAAGGATGTTGAAGAAACAGTTGGGACCCAAGCATGGATTTCCTTGTGCTGTCTCTTAGCTCCTTGCAACATGATTCTTGCACCTTGATGAAATAAATAACAACATAAGATTTAATCTGTAGCTACAAAAAAAGAATAGGGCAATCCATAGACCAGCTTTTTCATAGACCTTATTAATGTTTGTGAATAAAACATTTCACAATATGCTACATTATCATTTATCCTTTGAAAAGATCCCTTCTGGTAATGACCTCTATCTTCTAGCAAAAGGGGGCTTTACAGCAAGGAGGATGGCAATATCCTCTCTGGGGTCTTGGTATAAATCACGCCATTGCAGTTGTTTTGCCTGTGGGGAAAGGGTGAGAGCCCAGGAGCAGCTCAGGTAAGGCGAGTGACTGAAAAATGTGGGTAAACCCATTATGTCCTCGTACCCATTTCACCCCAGAGCCCTGTACGAACAAAATTGTCATCTTCTAGCAGGCACAAACAGGTAAGAAATGTGATTCTGTGGCCCGTAGATGGGGCCGTGGCTGTGCACATCTCCTCCCAGCAGCACTCGCACCCAGGCTCAACACCCCAGGCAGGATTTTCACCCTGGAGTTGTTAATTGTGTTTCCCCTGGACTCTTACCCTCTCCTTCCTTTGGCAGCAGTGTTTGCTGAGCAGCTGGGGCCGGGTTGCTGCCTGCTCTGTTGTGGAGGGTCCCGGGTGGGTGGATTCACCATTTTGCAGAGTACCGAGGACGAGCCATCTCATGCATGCCACCGAGAGAGAGAGCCCGTCGGGTTTTGCTCTGGCATTTAGCTAGAGCCAGGTAGGCTGGGAGCCTTGGCCCAGCACAGCTGGAGAAGGCTGTGAGGTGGAGCCTGGCCCTTACCCACAGGAGATGCTGATCCCCCCTGATTGCTCCTCAGCTGGGCACTGGGAGGCTGCGATTGAGCTGGGGCAGTCACCACCCCGCACTCCCTGCTGCTTCCCGGCCGGTGGGGTGACTTGTCTCCCCAGGGGACCCCGGGGAGGTATTTCAGGCAGTAAATTGATGGTTCGGGTGCGATGGCTCAGTGTGATACAAGTTACTGCTTGGAAATGAACAGGCAGCACTGGAGCTACTGGATTCCTCCAGCCTGGGTGAGTGCCTGCCCGCGGGGAAGGTTGCGGTGGGGGGGGCTGCAGGGGTGTCTCCAGTGGTGCTTTTGCTGTTGTGGGGCAAAACTGGGCTTCAGAGTGATCTCAAAGGGTTATAGGAGACCCCGGTCAGTGGGCGAAGGGCTCGCTAACAGGGCTCAGAGCAATAGGGGTGGCTGAACGTGCCACTAACCTTTGAGACTCACCCTCCTGAAAACCTGGTTGTGTTCACTGCAGCTCAGGGAGGGAGCAAACAGCTTGAAAATGAAAATTTCCAAGGAAATCCTCAGTGAGATCAGAGCTAGTGCAGGCGACCTGAGAGAGCCTAGAAACAAGGAGAGACCAAGAGCTGATCTGGGTCAGGAAAAGAAGTCTGAAACTCCTGCAAGCAAATAATTTGAAGCACTGAGCGGAACTGAAAATTGCTAGCTGGGGAAGGGGGGCTGCACCCCAACGGGGGCTTTGCAGGGTGAGCTGGAGGCCGAGAGCACGGCTGCAGCTCCGCCAGGCTGGTGGCTCCCAGGCAGAGTTGGGGAGATGGTGCTTTCGGGTGGCTCGGCTCTCCCCGCGGAGCACCACTAGATGGTGGCAAGAGCTCAGCCTTAAACCTGCTTTGCTGGGCCGGGAACGGGTCTGCTCCCTTCTGCGGAGCAGCCTTACCCCAAAGCTGGGCAGAGCAGGCACCTCTGCGGGTGTGGGAGTGGGTGTTTGTCCTGCGAGGGCGTGGGGTGTCGGACACACGAACCCCTTTCTGCCTCTGATCTGGCAAAGCTACACAAGAAAGCAGCAGCAGAGAGAAGGTGTAAGGTGCCCTGAGCCCTGTTCAGGGCACGCAGGCTGGTAGGGGCTGTGTGTCTGTCTGTCTGTGCTGCCACCCTACCCGCTCGGAGCAGAGTCAGCCAGAGCCCTTCGGGGACTCGGGCCAGCAGCCGGTGCTCCTGGCTCTGCCCGGTGCTCCAAGAGCCCTTTCCTTGGTGAAATGCTCCATGGCGGGGACCCCGCAGCCCTCCTGGGGTGTCTGCAACCCCAAAGGGAGGTGGGAGCATCCCTTGTTGGGGCAGCTGGGGAGTCGGGGTCTGCATCTGTCGGGTGTCGTGGCTGCATCTCCTGAACGAGCGTAAGGAGCAGTAGTGCAAAGGTAGGCTGCTTCCCTTCCTTCCCCTGATAAATGTATCCTTGCCAGATGCTGTGGGCCCCCTAAAATAGAGGGGGTTCCATTTAGGAAGGGATGGAAAATTGTTTGAACAGCAGCAGTTTTCCAGCCCTTTTCCCTGGTGTTCCCAAGTGGTCTCTTAGTTCATGGGCTCCCCTGGACTTGGTCAGCGCCCAGTTTTGTGCAGTGAGCTCAGCTGTAGGAGCGAAGATGGGGATTTTTCAGCAAGGTTGGCTTTATCTATAGCTTCCAGCCGAGGCTGTGCCCCTTGGCATCTCCTTTTGCACCAGACCCAGCCAAGGTGCTGCTGGGGAAAGGGAGAGCTGTGAGATCTCCCCGTGGGAGAGGTGATCCCAGCCAGCGCGCAGAGACCTGCTGGGCTTCCTGGCGCTGGGTTTAGGGGGGCTCTGGGTGCCAGCCAGGAGCGTGCCCGTGCTGCTCCCCTACTGCAGCCCTGCTCTCCACCACGACCCCCGGCTGCCACTGCGCACAGTGGGAGACCACAATGTGCCGAAACATCTCCTGCCTGACAAACTGCCTTGTCTCTTTGTCTCCGTCTGTATTTTCAATGAACAACGCACCCAGCCTTAGCACTCACTTAGCAGTAGGCGCGTGGTATCCCAAGCAGCATCCGAGGCCACAGATACACTCTTTTAATTAGAAACAAATCTTTCATGCAGCAGAGGCCCTGTAGCATTCCCAGGGCTGCTCTGTAGGGCTTTTAGACTGGCTCAAAGCTGATCCTACAAACTGGTGCTCACTCCAGGTGAGTGTCAGAGAGAGAGAGCTCCCCGATACGTTCGGTGCAGTAGAGACAACCTTGGCTTGGTTCTGTTCCCACAGGTCCGTCCATGTCTGCGGTGGTTTGGGGAAAGTCTGGGGAATTGGCTCATTTTTCCTGGGTCTTGCTCCCAGGCAGGGAAAGGGAACAGCAGGAAATTTGTAAGGAATAAATTGGGCTTGTGGATCTCCCCTGCTGAAGTCCAGCCTGGTGAGTGGAAGGCTTACTGACCAAAGGTCAAAGCAATTAGACAAGCCTGTTCCTGCTATCGATTAAAGGAGGTATTGTGGAGGATTTGCCTTTCTCTGTTGCGACAGTCATAAACCTCAGCTCCCCCGGTCTGACGTTGGTGCTGGCTAATAAACACAGGGTCTGTCTTAATTCAGAATTAATATCAACAGTGATATTGGGAGGAGAGAGGTGATGTTTCCAGGAGGATGACTCGAAACCTGCTGGCAGCAAGACATTAGTATCTCTTGATCAGGACCTACCTCCTGTGCCTCACTTTGCTCTGGAGGGAACGGGAATTAGGTACCTCATTGTTCTTTGGAGGATTTGAGCTCCCCCCATCTCCTATTTTAAATAAAGCCACGGTCCCCATGTTTCCCAGCCGTGGTGGTTGAGGGAACTCTTCTCCTTTCTCCCACCACTTTGGATCTTGCTCGAATGAAGATGCTGCATGCACGGTTCCTGCTGGCTGTTAGCAAGCGAGGCAAACTCCTGGCAAACCGTGCTGCACTCGGTGCTCCGGGAGCGCAGCCTGTTTGTAATTATTTATGGCACTCCATCGTGCATGAATAAAATGGTTTGTAGGAATACAGGAAGCCTTCATCGTGGGAGATCTCCCAGCAGCGCCTGCCCCGGGCACGCCGCTCGCATGAGGATGCTCTGCCATTGCCAGAGCATCACGATCTGCCTGGTGTCAATGCAGGGGTTACTTGTCTCCACAGCATTTTGTGTGCAGAAGGGATGTAGACCAATACAAAGCAGTTTTTCAGAAGAAAAGCTCCCTCCACCAACTGGTTGCCCGGGCATGACTGTACATGCGTAAAACAAACAAGTGACTGTAGCGTGGGGGGAAGCCCGTACCCTGGCACACAAGGTGGCCGTCATCTTCTCAAAGCCCGGGCACAGCTGGAGGCTGGCATGGACCCTAGTGTCAATTAAAGCAGCTTGAAAACTGCTGTGTTTGAGCTGACCGGCTGGAGGAAGGAGTCCCCCGGCGTCCAGGGCTTGTTGGAGCCCAGCGCTGCCGGGACTTGCTCGGCTGGGGTAGCTGAATACGCTGGAGCAGATAATGGCCCCCTGGAACAGTCGCCCTGACAAAGTCAAAATACTTAGAAAAACACCCCCCCCATCGTTGAGAATTGGGATCTGAGCAGATCTGCTGAAAACTGGAGGGCTAAGTATGAGCGTGCACTGAATAATACAAGCTCGGTTCAATGTGCCAGCTACTGCAGCATCAAGATCTCCCCTCAAGTCATTCGTGGCATCATAGCATAAATCATAGAGCTAAATTTGAGCTAAAGTTCATAGCTGCCCAATAATGAAGCCCGGGCTGTCATTCCCAGGTGGGATGGGATGGGAAGGACGTGGTGATGCTCCTCAGGAGAAGGAGCACGCTGTGCAGGGAGGGTGCTCGTAGCCCTTGCCGCCGAAGGCGAGGGGCTTCTCCCATTACCTGCCATCTGCTGCTGGCATCTCCACTACACTCCCACAAGCCCTAAGTCCCTTGAGGCCGTCTGGTGCTGCGCTGATCTGGCTGCTGCGTGAATATCTTAACCATCAGATTAGAGCTGAGTGGTCTTTACCCAGGCGTGGGGAGCATTAGCCTTTGGGGGCTGACTGGGACGGGAACAGGTCTGGCGAAGGTTTGCTTAAGGGCATGAGCTGCTGCATATGAACAGGGTTGGTGTTTAAGGTCATGGGCAACAGAAACTTGCCAAAATCAACATTTCTGGTAGTGTTGAATCCTTCCAGGTTCATAACCTGCTTTGAGCAGCAGGTGACTTCAGAAATCTCAGTGACTTTAGAGCCACAGCTCCCACTGTGTGCTGGTGAGACTTGGGTGCACTCACACCTCCACGGTTTTGTTTGCTGCCGTGCTTAGGGCAAGATGGTAGCGTGTTTCCCACCGAAAGCATCTCTCAGAGGATCTTCAAAAGCAAAGAGCATCTCTCTGCCTACAGGCATGGCCTGTAGGAGCTTTTAGCACTGAGACAGCTCTGCTGTGGTGTGACGAGGAGGCTGGTAAATGGAGTAGGAGCTGCTATGGGTGCTCTCCATGTGAGTCCTGTGCAGTGACTTCAGGAGGGCCAAAAGCTTGTGACTCTTGTGGGTAGCACAATGTGTCTCCTATTTTTGGCCAAGTTTCCTGAGAGCAGCTTGCAAATGTTCATGTTGTTGGAAGCACAATGTCTCCAGGAGCTGCCGTATCTGTATGGGACAGCCCAGGAGAGCCATCAGCTTTCTGCTGGAGAGGTGTCTCCAGTGGGGTCTGTCTCTTCTGGGGTTTCTTAAGTAATGCTGGTAACGCTGCTGCCGCCTCCTCCCAGCCTTATTTCATGTGACACACAGCTTTGCCCATAAGCGTGCCATTGATTGCAAAACCAGATGGTACCTTGCTGCCAAAAGATTTTGGGAAACGTCCCTCCCTGCTGCTCTCTCTGCAGGGAGAGGGTGCTCTGGGCATCGTTCTGCTCATTTCCCCAAAATAGGTTACTTGCAGCCACAAGCGTCTGGGTTTTTTCCTGTTGCAGAAGGCTGTCAGTAAGATGGCAACCTTCAGCATGCCTATGAGCGAGCCCCTTCCTGGAAATGGGAAACCGTCCACTGACTGTCCATCCATCACATCACCCAAGCTTCTCCATGCCAAGCATTAGTAGGGGTTGCTTTTCCTTCTGCCAAATGAAAGTGTTTGGTTTTGTTTGTTATTTGTTTGGTTTAACCTTCCAGGAGAAGATGCCAAGGATGTGTTAGAGGAGTTTAATTTAATCTCTTGGGCTTCCAGAGGTGCTGAAACCAGAGGGTGAATCACTAACCCGTTCCGTGTGGGAAGGCAGGGATCTGTGTCGTGCCAGCACAGACATCTGTAAATGGGGGGGGGGGGGGGGCATTTTCGAGACTGACGTAAAGAGAAGGCAAAATGATTGATTTATTTGCTGCCAAAGCCACAATGGAGAACTCCTCCCTCAGCAGTGCTGGAAAGATCATTTAAGCCAGAAATCTCTTTGATGTCTCTGGGTTGGTTTGGGGTCTGTGTTTGGGGCTTCTTGCCTTGCTCATCCAGGGGTGTTGTTAACGGTGGGGAGGGCTGCTGGGGCGTGGGGTCATCTCCTGCGCGTGGATGGATGGAGGGATGGGGTGGGAAGTGCTGTGTGTCAGATGTGGTTTCATTTTGGGGTTTTGGGGTGTTTTTTGGGGCTGTCATAGCTTTGACAAATGCTGATACGGAGCACCCAAGTCAGGAAACCCTGCTGTGATGTAGGGCCTGACCAAGATGATTTCTAAGTTGTAGGCAGCTCCATGCTCTCGGTGGATGGAAGTAGCTCCATTGGACTCTCCTTCACCCACCGCAACTATTTGCTGCGACCAGTAGCACATCTCACCTTGTACAAACCTCGCCTGTCTTGATGCCTTGGTGCTGAGGGATTGGGTCTGTGTGTATTTCTATTAAAATTCATGATGCACAATAAAAATTGTGGCGAGACTAACCGCTGTTCATGAAGAATTGAAGACTGCTGTTTCTGGTCGGTAAATGTTTTACAGAGCTAGGGGTGCGTTAAGAGAAAGCAGGCTTGAATAAGAAGCACAGCTGTACCTCTGCAGTTTAGGGCTTAAAATAAAAAAAGAATCAAGTCTCCTGTGGTGGCAAAGATATGAGCTTGGGTGAATCTCAGAGAGACCCTGACCTTGGCTTCTGGAGACCACCTCATGCTCCTGCTCCAATCTGCCTCTTGCTTCGAGTCCTCAGCTGCGAAACAGGGATAAAACCTCTCTGTCCCAATGGTTGAGAAGATAAAGAGCGCCAGACTGGGACAGGATCGATACACCCAGCAGGGAGGAGCGTCGGCGTGAGGCTGCTGTAGTCATGGGTGGCGGTCTCTCATCTCTGTATCCATGTTTGTTAAATAGGAGGTTGTGTTTTGGAAGGGTTTTGTGGGGGTGGCAGGGTTTGTAAGCCTCCCTGGGATGGCCAAGAAGAAAGGCAGGGCTCGGTGCTTCCCGCCACGCTCTGGGTTAATGCTGCTGGTGCTCGCTGCTCTGCGCCGCCGCTTGAATCCAAAATCAGATGTTCAGAGCCTTCTCTGCAGGAATTCAAAGCACTTCTGGACTATTTCAACACTGAAGGTTGTAGCGAGAGGGAGAGCTGCAGCATTTAACTTTAGTTTGATTTCTCTTTCTTCTCGTGCCTTTTAAGACTTTCAGGCTCGTAACTTTCCCTCCCACCCCCCGGGATGCACCCGCCACGTCCATCTGCTCATCCCTTATCTCCAGCTGCCAGACAGCCGGCTTCGCTCCCGTCCTCGGCAGCAGAAATGCGGCTGGTTATGTTGACAGCTGTCTTGATAGCAAGAGTGAGGACTAGAAGGTACCTGAGAGTGGTGGTCTCCCCATGCTTTCATGAGTTTTTCCTCCTCTTTATGGCCAGGGCATTCCCACACGACAGCACAGGGAATCCTGGCGTGTCTGTTGCCCATCCATGGGTTGACCTTCCAATGCCAGATGTGCCCCTGGGGTAACGTGTCCAAGCACAGGTTTCCTTCTGAAGGTGTCATATGGAAATCCAGACTCCATCCCCTGCAAATAGCCTTTCGTGTGATCCAGAGACCCGTGCTTGGCTTTCCCCCAGGGATTTGTTTACCGGTGGGCTTACTCTAGCATTTGGGAGCCTGTATAGCTTTACAAACCTGGGTCTAAAATGTCTGAAAATGTGAACACACATTGGCAAAATTATTATTTCAGGGGTCCAAGCCATGGTCACAACCAACTGAAGTTATTTTGAAGAGCCTTGGCTCTTCTTTCCTGATGGGGGTATACGCTGTCCCATGTCGTCTACTGATTTGCTCCCACTTACAAGAAAGGTTGAGATTGGGAATATTTAATGCAAGATCTGAGACAGTTGGGTCTTGGGATGTCTCATCCCCTCCTCTAAATAGCAGTGCTCCCCTGGCTCTCCAATATATAACGCTCTCATCTTCTTACTGCGGAAAATAAGCTCTTCGCTCAAGAAGCGAGGGCTAAGCCAGGGAAGAGGCCTTTGAATTTGGTCCAGACTGCTACCACCTGGCACCTGGCTGAGCTTTGTCTGTTCTTTGCTGAATCTTTTTGTGGCTTTGGGTTAATTTGTGCTCATTATGCTGAAAAAAAAAAATAAAAATCACTGAGTGTCTGAACTGGCTGTCCCAGGGCAAGAGCTTCTCGGCACCCCGGCTGCTCTTGCCCCTCTGATGGTAGCTGGTAGCAGCAGAGGCTCTGGGTCGTTGAAGAGCTGTGAAGTGATCGCTGTTATCGCTGCGCTGATGACAGAGAGTCCTAAAAATGCCGCTCTGGGCATGGCAGTGTGTCGGCTCTGCAGAGGAGCTGCTGCACGTGATGGGGTTTGGAGGGTGGCCTCTGCGCTGAGTCTCTGCAGAGGCGTGATGAAGGTCTGATCTATCGGTGGTTGATTTCTGTGATAGTTTTTAATGTTAATTTTGCTAAGTGATGGTGGCCGTTGTTTTTAATTGCGCTGAGATTAAGTCCAGTGACTGCACCCACGAGTTTTCTCACTTTTACTCTCCCGATTCTCTCCCCCATCCCACTGGGGGGGAGTGAGCGAGCGGCTGGGTGGTGCTTAGTTGTTGGCTGGGGTTAAACCACAACATGTCTGCATTCCTCTTGCACATGGTATTGCTGAGATGCTGCGTAATGCCATGAAAGGAGCCCTACAGAAAGGGAAAGTAGATCCACACTTCTCAACGCTGTTTCTAAATTTTCCCCAGATTTTAGGTCTAAATTTTGGGTTGTGGCTCATCTGCGCAGCTTGTCTTTTCTTTCTAAAATGCCCTAAACTTTTGATGCTCCCATCTGCGAAGGGGGGAGAGCTGTCCACCTGCATCCTCTTCCTCTAGCCCCACTTTTCTTTTTCCTTAAGAAAGCTGCAGTTTCTTTCCTTCCATTTGCCTTCTTCAGAAGGTTTGTGCTGTTATTTCCTTGCCCTACCTCTGCTGGTCATGATGAGAAAAATAATCCTGTTAATGTGCTGCTGGGGAAAAAAAAATAAAAATTGAGAGGAGCAGATTTTGGATTTCACCTGCAGCGTGAAGGCTGTGAATTGCGCTGCCCCGGCTGTTTCCCTCCCATTCCTGCCCTTCTGCATTCCCCCACAGTTGTTTTGTATTTAACATCTTCCTTTTAGGAACACATTTTCCATCTGGGCTGGATTATTTAGGCATCCCAAGGAATGTTTTAAGCTGCATCTCCCCTCCCCCTCTTTCCAGGAAACAAATATTTTATGCGGAAGACTTCACCAGCCCCTCGTATAGTGTTGGTTAATTAATTGCCTCGCGGTGAACGGGGTTGTCAGGTATGGACAAGCCCAGGAGCTGGAGCTGAGCGAGCTCCAGTGGCTGCGCACCCCGGTCTGGGCTTCTCTGCCAGGTTGGAAAAGGGAAAATCCTCGATTCCGTCAACTCTTCTGACCCTTTGCGGGTGACCGGAGGAAGAAGGGGAGCGTTCGTCAGCGAGGTTAAAATCTGAGCTGTACCCACTGCTGCGCTGATGGGGGGGGGTCTTGGGCAACTTGGCTGGGAATTAGGGCTGCTTACCTGGGGATGTGCTCGGGGACCAGACCGAGGGAGCGTCAGGATTTTAAGGCCTGAATAAATCCTTTTGATATAATCTAAAATCAGGCTCGGCTTCGCAAAGCCCTCGGCCGCTCTGCTCCCCCGCGGCGGTGGGAGGGGATGGAGGGCCACGAACCCACGAGCACTCGGGATTGCCCGGCAAATTCCCCTCTGAACACAGCTGTGTTTTCTGCCAGGGGAGCGCCGAGCGAGTATATCATGCTGGATCAGGTCAGCCTGACTCACATTACTGTGTTTTGCTGAAATGACCCCAAAACGCTTGATTATTTCAATGAAATGAAATTGAATCTTGCTGCTGGTGCTTTGCATGATGCAAGTTATTTTTTTTATTGCCTCTTTTATCCTGTGGACAAGACTTCCCAGCAAGGTCTACCCCTGCACTGCCAGGCAGGTACCTTGTTAGGTCAGCTCGGAAAGAGGCATCGTCCTGGGCTCATCCCTGGAGCCCAGCTGGGCCAGGGACCCTCCCTGAGAGGGAGGATGAAGGCAGGAGGAGATGCATCATTAAAGAGAAATGCAGGGTAATGTTGGTGCCAGCTGCCTTGCTTCCAGTCACTTCGTCACAGTAAACCGATAAGAAAATTAGTGTTTCCGAAATCAGAAAGTTTTCCTTGCACAAGTGAATGAAAACTTTGATTTATAATTATTAGTTTTGAAATATCAGCTTTTGACTCCAGGTTGGAAAGAAACCCATGGTTTAAGCCTCTCTGTGGCCAGGAAGTCTTGGATTTAGGTCAGTTTTACCCCATGCTTGAGAGATTTGAACTGCAAACACAAAAGGCTTCACTTATTCCTCTTCAAAAGAAGGTTCTTTCCAGTTTTACGAATAGAGAAGGTGCCCGAGCTGGATCATGGCATCACTTTGGACTTTGGGAAGGTCCAGATCTTGGCACAGTCCATGCTGGGGGTCTTATTCCTGCTTGGAAAAACATGCCATGCCACTCTTTCCTCTAAATAGAATATCATTCTTTTCAGCTTTAACAAAGTTAAAATGAGGAGGGTAAAACTTAATTTCGCAATTAAACTAAGACTAGGCTCTTGTGCTGCGCAGGATGGAGTTTGCTTCTCATAACTGAGAGTTTAAGCCTAAATTTTCTGCTCTTTTGAATGCCCTGAAAACAGTTCCTTCAACCCAGATAAAGCCCCCGCTGACAGCACAGCTCGCCGGGGACCCATCCAGTCAATGAACGTACGCAATCCAAAAGGGAGATGAAATTATGAGGATTTATTTGTTGCTCTTCCCCTCCCATCTGCACTTATTTTCCTTTCAGGCTCTGTTGAGCAGCAGGTAATTGAGCTGATTTTTTTCATTTATTTATTATTTTAATCCTGGAGAGCTGCAAATTTCTAGCCCGCTTGAAATGCGACCCTCAGGTGCCGAGGCTGATGGCAAACCCAGGCTGTAAACTTGCTTTTCCCTGACCCTTATCAGCAAACATGCCCAACCCCTGCACCGGGCAAAATGAAAAGACTCCGAACAAGAGGGTTTAAGCAGCTTTGCACAAATAGGATTTGTACCAGTTTGTTTCTGATAAACAACCCCCCGAGTTCAGCTCCTCCTACTCAGCCTGAATAGCTGGGGTGGATAGAGGTTATTTTGTTCCTCCTCTAAACAAAAGGCACCGTGAGCTCGGCTGGCAGTTTATTGTGCACATTTATAAAGGTAACCGGGCTGGCATCACTCTTCCCCTGCATCTGGCGCTGAGATTTGATGAGGCTGAAGCTGCCAAATAGCAGCAACTTGATCTCTGGCGCTGAACTCCACATCCTGGAGCAGCAGATGCTGCAGGCAGGCAGCGGGAGGGTCGGGATGGAGGAGCTCGGGGGCACGCATGGCTGGGGGTGTTGGTGCTCGTGATATGAGAAACCTTTCACCTTTTGAAGCCACTGATTCGAATCGGGAGTGGGCAGTGATGTCTGGAAAGGCAGTGCCCGCGGTGCGAAATGGGCCAGCGGGCTTGGTTTGTGTCCTCGTGGCCCCACGTTGTCCCCAGAAGCCACCTCCGCCTGGTGCTCACAGCAGCACGTCCATCGCCCCAGGCCAGCTCCACCAAACGGGCGTTAATCCCGAGCAGAAATTAGAGAGCAAATAACCGGAGTGCTTAATCCAGAGACACTGGCACATGCAAAATGGACTTAATAAACTCCCGTAATGACTGATGACCCCTCTTCCCAAGGCCAAACGTGGTCAGAGTTGGGCCGTGGCAGGGACGGATGGGGTCGGCCCCTCCAAAACATTCGTCTTCACGTCACGGCTGGATGCTGGGAAGCATTTGGAAAGCGTCAGGAGCGTGAGTCAAACTGACTCGTGGCTCTTGGCTCCGAGCGGGCGCTGTGCTTGCTTCTGCCTCGCCGCAGAAATGGTGCAGAGCGGACGGCTCCTCCAGGAGGGCTGGGTGCCGTCCTGGCAAAGCACTCCCCAAGTGCGGCGCTGGTCCTGGTGGGGTTTCCCCCTTCCCGGCGATTCACCTGTCCCGCCGAGCAGCAACCAGCCCTTTGGTTCAGGCTGCGTGCAACAGCCCTTTGCACCCTCCGTTGCTGCTAATGCACCGACCTCGGCACCTCGCTCAGCTGGTGATGGAGTAACCCCTGTAGCACTGTTGGGTGTTCGCATCCCGTTACGGATCGGGTGCCGGAGCCTGGGAGGGGATGTGACACCGGGGCACGAAGCCGTCTTCAGGAAAAATTCAAGAACACGCTCCCAGAGCCTTGACTCCCAAATCCATATTTGAATTGTCCGTTTCCCTGCGGCAAATCTAACAGCACAAAAGGATAATTCTCCATAAAAATGCTCATTGATCTTTTTTTACTGCTTAAGCATCTCAAGGCAATAATTCTTCCCTACAGACCAAAGTGCAGAAAACTGTCCAAGCCATTTTAATCCTGCTGGAGGGAAAGCAGAGGGTAGTTTTCAAGACGACTCCAGAAAAATATTTGGCAGCTTTAACCTCTTGCTAAACAACTTTTGGACAGTGTGTAAACAGTCTTCTGGTTTCATAAACACAGCATCCAGATTGTTGAGTGGAAAAAAAGCTGAAGCCATCACGTGAAGGGAAGATGTATTGCTTCCGGCAGCTTAAGTATTTTTATATTCTCTCAGGGCTAAGGGTTCGAGTTTGGACATATTTTGCATGGGAAATCTGGGAGGAGGGAGAGATGGCACTGGAGGGGGAAAGCACCTGAATCTGGAAAAATAGGAGATTATAGAAGCGTCTCTTGACAGCAATCCCCATGCACATTTGATACCTAAGCGTGGGGGGAGGTGGGTCGTCCCTGCTCCCCTCTGCTCTAGAGGGATCAGTTTTGATGCAGAGGGGTCCAGCCTCCCAGCGCCTGTGGGTGTAACGCAGGCAAGCACCTCTGCAGGCCATCCCTTTTTGTTGAGGAAGGGCTTCTGGCATCTAACAAATATTTTCCTACTCTTCTGATTGGGCTAAATGATTAAACACTTGCCAGTGGCAAAATAAAACCCACTCAACCCCCCCCCCCCCCCAAAAACCTAAACCAGCAAAACCCCCAACAACCCCCCCATGCATCCTCTGGGAGATGAATAGAGCCTTTGCTGGATTTTTTTTTTAATTTTTTTTTTTAATTTTAAAAGCCCCATGAGCGAGCACCGGACGGACCTTCTCTCATGCCTCCCCAGGGCAGTGGAGGAGAGGCAGCGGCTGTTGGTGGGATAACGGGCTGACGGCACGTTTTGGTGGGCCCCCAGCGAGCCCAGCTTTGCGAGGGGAATGGGGCATCTGGAGGTGAAATGGTTTGGCTAAGGGTGTTGCATGAAAAAATCCCAATTTCCTTCTGTAGCAGCAGAATTGCTTGGAAGGGGTCTAGGGTTTAATTTGAATGCTAATTCTTTTCTTCTAAAGATGCTTGTGTAGGTACAGTTATTCTAGTGTAATAAAAGTGATAAGGTGTAGCAAATTAATAATTAAGAAGAAAGCTTTCCACATCGTGGTTTGGGGATTTTGGCAGCTCTGTGCTCTTGCCTGTAGTAACTTTTTTCACCCTGGTACCCAGGCTTGATGAACACGTCTCTCCTTTCCTTGTCTCTGGCCCTTCTCTAACCATCTCCCCCGGGCTACGCTGAAAACAGACACCAGAGCTCAGGAGAGATTTCAAGCAGCAAAGAAGAGCAGGAGGAAGATGCTTCCCCCTATATTGCACTGATATTTCTCTGGCTACTCAGGTTGTGTCCTCCCTTGCTTTGGGGGATGAAGACAGGGATGTTTTTTTTAATCCTTTTCACTTGCCTTTTCTAGCTTAGGCCAAATGTGGAGCATTAATTCAAAGGTGAATATGGGAAGACTTCATCCATTCCCTGGATTCCTCCATAAGTGCTTCTATGTGAGATTCTTTCATTTCTCCTTAAAAACATCTCTCAGTACATGTAACGTTTGTCATCATTATATTGCCCCGTTTATCCTGGAGTTTAGTTCATCTGCAATTACATCTTGCAGCATTTCACAATGTCTTCAACCCTGTCTCACTGCTGTGCCTTGTCAAAGCCGGATTGAATCAAGCTTAGGATATGGATAGCCTTTTGTTCTTTTAAAATCGTATTTTTCAATTTGGCCTTCTTCCCCAGAGACTGTCTGTTGAGACTGACTGCTCTCCTCTTGCTGGATTTGGTGGTGTCTTACAGTAAGGCTGTTTTGTTTTTTTTTAAGAGACAAAAATCACATTAACTCTGGGATTCCTCTAAATGCCATCTTGAAAGTAATATTTCTTATAGTCAGCTTAGTCCTTTCCTCATAGTGAGTAGCACTAACCTGCATCTGATGCTGACATTTAAAATTAATCCTAATCATTCCATCCCTATCAAGAAAAATCAGCAAGTCCTGTGCTGCCCTCCAAAGCAAGAGAGTTTGATGAGAAGCGGAGCTTGGTCCCAACTCAGTCTCTGGTTTGAACGCCCTGAACGTTTGGGGAAGGGACAGATGTAGATGAGATGGTTGGTGCTCCAAGTGCTTCCGATTGCCGTGGCTTTGTTCAGTCCTGCCAAGATCTGGGTTGTGGAAAAGATTTTTGGGGTGATGAAATGGTTAAATGCTGGGGGTGTGCCCTGACAAGCAAAATGAACGACTGTCCTTGAATTTGGGGGTGTTAGACCAAGAGCCGAGCTGCCAAGAACCACCCCCAAGACCTGTCAGGTGAGGAAGAAGTCGTAAACTCCAAGGTTTCATGTGGTTGGGTGTCTCAGGTGGAGTATGAGAACTCTTGAATACAGAAGTGATGGTGGAGATGTCTTGCAAAACACCCATTTATGGAGGTCTACAAGCGTTTTGAGTAATATCCTTCTTTTGAATACCCCATGTTGGACTGTACTTGTCTGGAGTGGATTTTCCAGTTTAGGATGGGAGTTCTGGTCAAAACCTGGGATCTGAAAGGGATTTTCTACCTTAGGCAAGCTGCAAAATTAATCTCCCCTATCTAAACCTGTGAGTACATGATACAGGGGTTAGTTGCAGCACCTTAAAAAGCACATTGCAAAGGACAACACAACTAGGCTGGCAAGAGAGAAGTGTAACTAGATTGTGATCTTCCAGTAAAACCAGTCAGTCCTTCCTGGAAGCAGGAAGTTAGTTTTATCTGTGACTAATCTGAAACCAAATGTCTGTGTGTACACACGTGCAAAGCGGTTTGGTGGTGGGTACACACACCTGGGATGTCAGGGAACTGAGGCTGCCTATCTCCTTTTTCAGGTATTTGATGTTGGATCTCCTGCGCGCCAATTTATTCCATCAGGTTATTGACTCACGTGGTATGGATGTTCCCTGGCTTCTGCATAATGCATCGAAAAGCTTTAGTTTCATTTTGATGTAGAAGTGAGAACGTTCTTAAATTTGAGTTTTGTGGGAGAGGAGAAAGGGGTTTCTTCCATGGTCTCATGATCTGAAGTTATTTCCTTTTAAAGCAGTGGACTTTTCTAACACAACCTTAATATTAGATATCATAAGGAGCATGAACAGAGGGGGAAAAAAAAAAGCAAACTCCCTTAGACAAACATCTACTAATTTGCAGTTTGCACAGATCTGCACTAAGGAAAAAATGCACATTGGCTGTGGATCCGCTAATGAGTTTAGCAGAATATTTCATTGGTCAGAGAGCTGCAGAGTGAGCTCCAGCCCGCGGAGAGCTGCGGGGCAGACCTGGTTCCCAGCACACAAGTGCTGGGGTCAGGTTTTTTGGCACAGAGTGGGCTCGGTTTGTACACGGGTGTTTTTTGCGCATGTATGGAAACTTGTGTGTGTGCATGACAGCTGAGTGTTGCCACGAGGTTAGGTCTGTAGCCGGATGAGACCCTTTTGCGGGTGTAGAAGTGAGTAACACCCCGGGATGGAGCATTACTGAGGGATCTGCATGTCTTGTACCATCGAGCCGCCAGTGCTGAGCCTGGAGGTTGTTCTTGTGCTGCCCTGAGTGGTCACGGTGCCTTTGCATCCACTCATGGGGAGCATAAAGCCAACCCGGCAGCACTTGGCGTTTGCTTTGAATTGGTGTAACAAGAGTACACGCTGCACTCTCTCTTTTTTTTTTGCTGGCTTTGTCCTGTGTGCTATAAATAAGCCTGATCAGGAGCAGCAGATAAACTCTCTGCCCTGCTGACAGAAGTTTCATAAGTGCAAAGGTTGGGTTTTATTTATTTACTCGGGGCCGTAGTTGCTGTGCAAAACTGCCTCCTCGGCCAGGATGCGGCTCTGCCTGGCTGGGCTCCCTGCGGGCTGAGCTCCCCTCTCCTCCGGGGCAGCGGGTGGTGAAGGGAGAGGGTTTGTAGCTCCCATTCCATTGGGATCCCCAGGGGATGGGTATGGTGGTCCCCCACGAATGGGAAATGGCCCACGGGATGGACCTGAAGAGGTGGAGAGATGTCCATGTCTTCCTGGCACAGCCAGTCCCTGCAGCCTGTGCCGACAAAGCTGCCCCATCTAATGGGGGCTTGGCACAAACAGCCTTTTTTAAAGTGGGGAAAAATCAGTTATGGGGTGGATTTGGCTCTCCAGGTGCCCTTAGAAACAAGGCGTTTAGCCTGATACAGTCTTAGAAGATCAAATCCTGACCTGTCAAAAGTAGTAAGTTTTCTCCCTGTGCCCCTCAGTGGCTTCTCCCTTCAGACCAGGCTGAATATCCCAATTTTGCATGGATGAGCAGTTCCCACCGGTGCTTCTCGGTGTGAGCAAGGATGCTTCAAACTGGCCTTGTGCTGTCCCCGTGGCCGCTGGGTCTCAGGCGAGCTCAGGAGCATGCTGCCGGGTGCGTTTGCTCAGCCGACCTGGTGTGAGCATCCTCCTCCCAGCCCAGCCGGGACGGTCATGTCCAAATCTTTTTTCCTGCAGGACAAGCCATCTGCATTGCAAACCACTACCAGAGCTGGTATGGACCAGCACGAAGATTGTAATGGGCACAGGACCCACGCTGCTTGCTCCCTGGCAGAGATGAGGCTTCATGGGACCTTTGGGGTCTCAGCCATCGGCTAGACAGGCTGCAGGTGACTGGTCTCCTGGGCTGGCAGCATAAGAACTTGGCTTTTGGCATAAGGGAGGTGCACGCTTTTCCCTTCATCCTGGGTGAGATGCTCCGTTCGTACAGCAAAGTCTCCTTGGAAGAGGCCCTGTGGCCACAAACTCTGCAGGAGCCGAGGGGAGCGGGGGATCCCAGCCCTGGCAGGGGTTTCTCTTTCTGCTTCTTTTCCATTATTTAATATTTTTGTCAGAGAGGTGAACCAACTCAATCTTGCTGGCTTCTTGCTGTACAACAGACTTACAGATGTATGTAAAGAACAGGCTCCAAGATGAAACTCGGGGACAGGCAGAGGATTTTCGGGCTTGAAGCACCTTGTCTGCCAGCTCCTGTTAGGCAGCGAGGTTGTGTGTAGTGGCAGGACTGAGCGTGCAGTTGCTCTTCAGGAAAGCACTGATGATGCTCAGTCAATTCAGGTGGGAAAACTGCCCTATGCAGAATGAACGCGCAAGGTGACCAGTCCCATTCCCACTGACTTTGGGGCACAGTATCCGCCTCCAGGTCTGAAATGATGCTCCTTCAATTGGATTTTCAGACATGGGCCCCACACAGCGTCTTGCAGGGTCACAACAGCGTCTGATTGTTTAATGTCGTTATGTGTTCTCACCCTCCTAATAGCATGAAGAGGACTGATCCTTTTAAAGGGAGGAGGCTGTACCTAGAATGGAGTCTGCAGGGGAAAATGCTGCGGGGGGGGGTGTCAGGCATCACTTCCCGCTGCCTCCTGTTGACATTGGCAAATTGGCTGCCTCTCTCCGGCTTCTCCGGAGAGATTTACTGCCAGGTGAGGCCTCTGGTTAACACAAACTCGTGGTTTCTGCAAACCATGTGGCTGCGTGTTTCCTCATGTGACTTAACTTGATATGGCTGAACCAGTGAAATGTAGTTTTTAGCTCATGACAGCAGTATGATACACCCTGGGGGGAGACACCAGTGTTTGGTCTGGTTTTGGATCCCGTGCAGCATGGCTCTGTAAACCAGAGCCAAACCCTACTGAAGTCAGTGGGACTCTGCACAGTTCCCGTGGTCCATGTATAAAAATACATTCCAGTGGTTGGTCTTTGGAGTTCTAGGAACAACTACGTGGGCCTCCAGCCATTTGGCTGTCAAGGAGAGCCATCTTTTATTCATTGACGTAACACACTATTTGTGTGTTCGTGGATGTGCAGTTGCACAGGATGTAGAGGAAGCAAAAAGTTCTCATGTGCTGCTTTGGGCTTATTTCTAACACAGTTGCAAAATGCCCCCGTAGCATGTTCCTGCTGCAGGAGGAGATGCTTCCCCAGCCCGGGCACTGCACAGCGCAGCGGCTGCAGTGCGTCTTCTGCCCTGGCCGAGCAGAGGCGTGGGGGTGGATAGAGAGTTTGCTGCACATCTGTGTTGGAAAACAGCTCCTCGCATCGGGAGAAGGTCTGAGGCTACTGCTGGGGCCTCGTCAGTTCAAAGCTTATTCTTCCCAGGCATTTCTAGAGCAATCTGTCTCCTGCAGCAGGTGAGCAGTCCCTGTCTGGAAGAGAGTTGTTCATTATGATCTTTATCCAAGAGCCCTAAGCCCTGCCAGCAGACTGCCTGGAAGATAAGGAGTGATTGAATATTGGATGGGGAGCTGCTGGAAGGCGCAGTGTGGGCAAGGGGCAGTTGCAAGCGCTGGATAAGGGTGGCAGGGGGGGCCTTGGCTGGGGCAGGGGGGATGGCAGGGCACAAGCGGTGACTTCCAGATGGGCGCTGGAGTGGCTGCTGATGGGGCTGAAGGCGAGGGAGGAGGCCAGGAGGTGCGGGAGCAGCCGCGGTTTGGTGTGGCACCGCAGACAGAATCGGAGCTGGGAGCCCTGCAGAATCCCCCTGCCCGCAGCGGTCCCTGCCTTGTGCTTTATCCCGGGGGTGGGTTCAGCGGAGTACCCGAGGGGACAGACAGGGCTGCGTGCGGGGGCCTCCCCAGGTCAGAGCACATCCCTGCGGGGGACAAGTGCCTGTAGATCCCTTGGGGTGCGAATACAGCGGGAAACCCCTCCGTGCTCCTCCCCGGGAACCACCGGCGGGGATGCCTCACGCTGCCTCCCGGGGGCTGCCTGCAGCCGAGCTCCGGTGCCACCCTCCCCCGGTGCAATCTCCCCTATACGAGCCCGGTGCCACCCTCCCCCGGTGAATCCCCCCTATACAAGCCCGGTGCAGTCCCGTCCCGTCCCCCCCCCCCCCGGTGCAATCCCCAGCGCTGCGGGGCGAGATGAGGCGGCGGAGGAAGGAAGAGCCCCGTCCGGCTCCAGCTTCCTCCGCAAGCCCTGCCTCGGTGCACGGTGCCCGCCCCCGGCTCTCCCCCGGCTCTCCCCGTTGCATGCACCCCACAGCCGGGCGAGCCGAGCCGAGCCGCCTCCCCGGGGAGCTCCCGCCGCCGCCCCCGCCGCGCAACAGTTGCCCCCAAGTCGTGGCCGCCCCCCCCCGCTCCCCGCCCCGGGGAGCCCCCTCGGCGCCGGGAGGAGGAGGCGAGGGGGGCGAGGGGGCTGCGCGGAGCCGCCGCCGCTTTGCAGCGCTGAGCACTGCCGCTCTCATCGCTCCGCTGCCGCCGCCCGGGGCCGGGAGAAGGAGCTCCTCGGACCCCGGCTTCTCGCCTCCCCGCAGCGATGGAGCGGGCCGGCGGGGCCGCGGCGCGGCTCCTCTCCGCCGGGCGCAGCCGTCCTCTTCTCCGCTTGCGGGAGCGGAGCAGCTCCGCCACCGGGCACCGGCCCCCCTGCTAGGCTCCCGGGGGACGCCGAGCCCCATCCCGCACCCCCTGAACCCCTCGTGCATCCCCCCAACCCCTTGTGCATCCCTTTGTGCATCCCCCCAAACCCCTTGTGCATCTCCCTCACCCCTTTGTGCACCCCCCTGTGCACTCCCAAACCGCTTCTGCATCCCCTCCGTCCCCTTGTGCATCCCCCTGTGCACCCCCTTGTGCCCTCCCTCCGTGGCTTCCAAGCCTCCCCCGCCTTGCATGCAGCCCCAGGACTGCAGGAGCCGGGGCCACACACCATGGGCACCAAGCAGACCAAGGGTTGCCAGCCGGGCAGCGCTGGGGAGAGCCCCCCGGCCCACCACCGCAAGAAAGTACCCCCCAGGGAAAGGGGGGACTTCCTCGCCTCCCTCGTGGTGAAGTCCGGCGAGAAGTTTGGGAAGGGTGGTGGCAGCAGCTTGCCCCCTTACCACCGGCGGATCTGCATGATCCAGGACATGCTGGTGCTGGTGAAGCAGGGGAAGCAGGAGGAGGCCACCGAGCTGCTGAGGCACCTGCGGCAGGTGAGGATGGGCAGGTTTCTCCTGGGGGGCTGCCTGCTTGCGGTGGGGAAAAGGTAGTCTAGGAGAAAAACACATCCCGGTTTCGAAAGCCTGCTAGCAAAGAGGGGGCACACTCGGTTTTTGCGGGTCTAACTTTCGTGGCGTAATTTTGGGGAAGTGGCTGAGGAGCTGCAGGGTGGTCATGGTGTTGGAGATGGGAAAATAACCCCGGGGAGGTGCTTTGCATTGTCTGCAGCGAGGAACCCTGCCGGGTGCATTTTTCTCCTTCCCTTCATTGCTTGCGCTGATAGCTCTGGGGTTTGCAGTGTGCACAGCCCACTCAAGGAGGTTCCCACTCAACTTTCAAAAAGTTTGGTGTTTAAAGCGGATCTGTAAAAGCGCTGAGGCAATTTGAGCTAGCAGCTTTTGAGAATCAGCTCTTTTCTTCCCAGCTCAGAAATACCAACAGTTGGCAGCTTTGCTTTTTATCTTGTTCTTTTTGACGCACAATCACCTGGGGGAGTTTTGCTGGTGTTGACTCGGGCTTGTAGAAATGAGCGTGCGAGACGCTGTGCGAGTGCGGGGAATTAATTGTACGGAGCCCGAGACCTTTCCCCTTGAAAGTCTGTTTGAGCTGGGCATTAGCTGAGAAGTAACCCTACAGAAAGTTGCTGTGAGCAAACAGAAAGGCAGCTGAGGAGCACTGCTCTGTATCCAGCAAATTAGCATTTAACCTTTTCTACTGATAGGCGGTGATAAAAAGACCGAAGCGCTGGGCATTTTCAAGGCTCTGGGGTACACAGGGCTTGGAAAAACAGCAAGTTTTCCATGCAAACTGAAAACAGACCTGTCTTCAAGCTTGATTTTTCTCCCAAGGAGCTTGCAAGGCACCCAGCTGTTCGGCGTAACCAGTTCTACCACCCGGGGAAGAGTTGCTCAGACTGGGCATGGGGAGCTGCTTTCTTGCCCCGTAGATCTGCTCTGCGTCAGTCTGTCCACGTCTCATGGTTTTCTTCTTGGTTTTGTTTGTTTGCATTTTTTCCCCCCATTTTCTGGTCCTGTTAACTTTTTAGCAAGTGGATGTGTTGTTCGGGGCACGTCCCTGACCCCTTCACCCCCCCGAGAGGCACGCTTCCATTTACCCCATCAGCCAGGGTCCCTCTGCCTGGCTGGTTTATGTGACTCAGGACTATCTTTGGAGCAGTCCAGCTGAGAAATCTGAACAGTTTCATATGTGTTTGCGTTCCTTTATAGAAAGCTCTCACGACTTACTCTCAACCTTGAGATAAAGCGCTTTTTCTGAGATGAACGTGCCCCCTCCCCGGGAGTCGGGGGTACGACTCTTTGGGACAGCAGCCTCTCTGCTTGGGATCTTTGCAGCCGTGGTGGGTCAAACACGTGGCTGGGAAAACGCTGTGGGGCAGAAGTGGCCGTGAGTTGGGCAGCAGATCCGTGCCAAAATGTTGCACCCTCTCAGCCCTACCGAAGCTTTATCGTTGCACCAGCAGCCCATTGGAGCTGGCAGAAAGGCAGGGGCTAATTTTAGAAGGTGTTTATATCAACACCCCCCCCCCTCCCCCCCCAAAAAAAAGAAAATCTTGGTGCCTGTGAAGTACCATGAGCCGCTCCCAAGTTCTCTCTGGCTTCAGATGCTGTTTTTTCTCAGCGATGCTCTGGACCGTCCTCTCCCTCCCCGCCCGTTGGCCTGCAGGGTGTGAGGGAGCTGGGACGTGTCACAGCGGCTGCCCCAATGACAAATCTGACCGTGGGGGCATCCCGTCATCTGACTGAGGCGGGGGGGGGAGCTAGAAATTAATTTTAAAATGCTGGGGGAAGCAAGGAACCTGTTACAGTCAGATAAGTCTTTGTGAGTGAGTGTTTCTGAAGAGCTTGCTCTGATAAAATATATCTTAGAGTGTCAAAATAGGGAACACTTTGTCCTAGATACTATAATAGACTCAAAGCACATTTTTAATGAGACGGTATTATTCCTTGCCTCTGGGTAGCGAATGTGGGATGCCCCACTGAACAAATCCTGATTGCTGTGGTTTTTGACAGGCTGACTTTTGGGAGGTGGCGTTTTGGGGGTGCATCGGTGGCTGCAAGGGATGCTCAGTTCTCTCCCAAGGATCTGGGGCTGTGAGGCAGTGGGAGTCTTTGAGAGCTGAGCTCCTGCTGCGTCCTAGCCTGAAAATGCAGATTTGGGGGGAAGGATGAGCTTCCCCCTGCAGAGAGGGATGGACAGGTGAGCACGGTGGGGCAGAGACCCATAATAGCTCTTATGAGCTATTAATAGGGCATCCACCGCTGAGGGGCTGTGGTTTGGTTGGTCAGTGTAGTCGCTAACGTAACATGCGCCGCTGCTGCTGCTGCTGCAAAACTGGGGTTTTCGAGCAAACCTAGTGACCTGGTGCCCAGCTCTCAGTTTTGTTTAGTCTTTTTATTTTTTGAATATCCCAGCTGTTTAGGTCACTGGGAGCCTTTCCACTGACTTCACCAAGTTCTGAAGCCAGCCCAGCATGCTAGCGAGCGGGTAGGTGACAGCATCCCCGCGGTTTGGAGGTGCTCCATCCTTTTTTTCAAGCGGGACGAGCACGTTGCCAGACCTGAGGCTGACCAGCTTTTCAGCTTTCCTTGATGTCACGTCCTGCCCGACCCACCCCCTGCAAGACGAGGTTCGGGGGGGCTTCTCCTCCCGCCTGCCAGGGCCCCCACAAAAGCTGTGTTTGATAATCAGCCGAAGGGCAGGGCAGCAAAACCGTATTTTAAACGTTGTGCCGGAGCACGGTCAGGTCCACGTTGGCACCAACGGCCAGCATGGCCTTTTGCATTTCACCAAACTTACCCATCCTGCTCCCCTCCCCTGAAATGGGAGCGATGCTGTTTTCTTTACAGGCTCTCGTAAGGATTAATTAGTGTTTCCAAGAATGCTTGGAGGTTGCAAACAACTATAAAAGCGCTAAGATACAAAGCAGACTTCTTTTTGTTTAAAAAGGTAAAAAATGTGAACAGCAGACAGACTTACTTGCTTCAAGGCTGCTTCTCGGAGAGGTCTGAAGCGGTCTCCGGTGCGGAGGCAATTCGATCCCACTGCCTGCCCTCAAAATAACACTTACGTTATTGCTGCGTGCAAGGGCTGGCAGCGGCCGTTAGAAAGGGTACGAGCTCCCTTTGCCCAGCCAGCCTAATTTAACGACAGGTTCTTTAGCTAAAGATACCAGTTGCTCTTTCCTTCTGCTTTGGTAACACTGTCAGCTGCCTGGAGCCCAAACCTCACATTGCAAAATTTAAATCCCCTCCCAAAAAAGTGCTGTCCGCTGCCCTCTTTGGACGAGGTGTGTTTTCCCGTAAGCCATCCTCGCCAATACTGCGCGTAGGATGTTTTTGGCAGTTAAATGCATTGGAGGATAAGTGGAAATACACTGAAATACTTAACATTTTATTGAGGTCAGAGTTTGGGGTTGCAAGAAGCTTGCTGGTCACCTGGATGGAGCTGGTTGCCTTTCATGGAAGTAATCCTTGCGCTGAATAACTTTGAATTCTGTTTCTCTGCTATAAAGCAACTTCCTAGATTTACCTGTTGGCATCTTCTCTGCTTTCCTGCAAGGGGCTGCTGTAGGGCCTCACCCTAAGAGAGGGTGAAAACTGAATTAATTAGGGGTGTCCAGCACTTGGAGTGGGACCCTGTACCCCGACCCTGCCGGCTGTCACGGGTGAGAGAATTGCGGCTCCTCTGTGCTGATGAATTGCTGTGCCCGTTACCCCCAGCTGCAGAATAGGCTAGGCTTTAATATTATCTAGTGTAACACTTTTTTTTTTTAGGTTTGTTTTTTTTTTTTTAATGCACTCTTGAGTTTCAGTGGTTAAAGCAGCCAAGCGCTGTCAGTATATTAAATTCTGGGAGTGTCTCTCCTGCTGGGGAGAGGATTTGTAAAACAAAGCATGTTTTCCTCCTCTCCGCTGCCAAACGGATCGTTTTCCCAAGCGAAATGGTGAGGCGCTTCCCAGCACATTACGTTTCACTCAAAGAATTTGCCATTGGTTATGGCTCGATGCGGAGTTTTTGCTGGGCTGTTGCTGCTGTTGCTGCTGCTCCAGCGGAGCTGGGCTGATGGGAGAGGGGGGGAGGAGGAGGAGGCGGCATCCACCGGCTCTGGGCATCACCTGCACGTGGCAGGAGGTGTACAACAGTTCCAGGAATTAAAAAAAAAAAAAAAAAGGGGGAAAAAAAGGGCAAAGCGTTGTAATAAAACCTCCAGGCATTGAAGGTGGCCAGAAGCCAAATGGCAAGGTCCAAGGTGCGGCAGAGCTTCATGACTTGTAAGGTGGCTTCTCTGCTCACGCCAGCCTCGCCTGGGCAGTGGCAGGGTGTGAAGGGCAGGGGAGAGGGTTCAGGGCCCCAAATGGGCAAAGACACCACGATAACTCCGATTTGCAAGAAGGGGCCGGGGGCAAATGTGCTCTGATGCCCGCTGAGCCGTGCAGACCCTGCGCCCGCAGTGCAGGCAGCCGCCTCTTTGCCGTGGACAGCCTGCGATCCCCATAGTCTATCCCCCAAATTCATCCCTGCCGTGGGTGCAGGCGTCCCTCTGCCCTGTCCGAGGCTGACCCCTGGGTTTTGCAGCCAGCAGCTGGGGGGAGCAAGGCATGACATGTTCCGAGGTCTGTCCTGCTGGGCCGGCAATTAAATGGGACCGCCTGCTACTTCTGAGCAGCTGCCTGGTGCCATGGGGACTGCGTGGTGCAGGGATGCTTTGTTAATTAAATGATGAGTGTCTTCATCGTCAGAGGGAGCTTGGCCAGGAGGAATAGTTAAAAAAAAAAAATTAAAAATGGCTAATGTAGAGACAGTTCACTTTGGGCTCCTGTGACCTTCTCCCTGCTATGCCAGAGCAAAGGGCTGCGTGATAAAATTAAAAAGCAATTCTTAGGGGCAGTCATTCTGCTTAATTAACTTTGGTAAGTGCATTAAATGGCAGCTGATGTAGATGGAGGGCTGGTTACCTCAGCTGTCCCTGTGATTTATATCACACCTGTCCCTATTTTCTTCCCCCAGTTCCCCCAGTGCTCAGGATTTTGCACTTTCCGGGGAGGCAGGAGCTGTTGGGGAGAGTTTAGCGCAGGGCTGTGAAGGCAGCGAGCCATGGCCGATGGCTGGGGCAGCCCGTGAGGGTGCCATGACACGTCAAAAGGCCGGCAACCTTCCTGGGGAGGGTAAGCACTGGAGCTCTCAAAGAGAGAAATGCGGATGTTTTCAAACCTTCCTGGGAGGTCAGCTCTAGCATCTCATGGGTGCTCGGAGATGCTGAGATGGGGAGGGGAAGGTTTACCTGAGTTCAGACCAGTTGGGCAGCGTTACACCCGGATGGGCTTGAAAAGCAGCCACCTGTGAAGATATGATTTGGCCCCTTGGCATAACTTCGCGTGCTTGGTAAAAGCTCCTGAACTATTTCATGGCCCAATATCAGCCTGGTTTGTGTGTTACACAATGTGCACCTTCACGGCACGCACTGTGGGTCAAGAGTGCTTTCGGGGTTATTTATTTCCCCAAACTACACTTACGAGACAGAGATGCTGTTGCGTAGTAGATCCCCATGGAGGTGGATGTGTTGTCAGGCGAGTTTGCGATGATTGCTGCATCTCTGGCAGCTCATCAGGATGAAGGGGATGTTTTTCGGTGCCGCCTTGTCTCAGATTCAAACTTTCTCCCCGAAGGATGCTGGCCCCTGGCTTTGCACCAGCCTCAAAACACGTGCTTCAGCCCTGCCGATGCCAAAACTGCTTAAACGTTCCTCCTCAGCCGTGCGGTTGGACGTGCTCGTTGACATCTAGAGCAGACCTTGGGGAGCGCTGTGGTCTGGTTGATATGATGCAGCTTAGCCGCAGCCTGCGGGTGCCTCGTAGCTGGCCCGTGCCACTCTGTGCTTGCTCTCGGCTCAGCACGCACCAGCTGTGGGGCATCGCCCCTGGGATGCTGGAGGACCTTCAGCATCGTTTCTGCTGCACAAGCGAAAGCCTGGTCCCTCCTCCTGAGCGCTAAGACCAGCCGATGCATCAGAGGTGACCAGGGCTGGAGTTTCTCAGCTCCCAGCAGCGTGTGAGCTGCTGGCAGGAGGACAGGGATGAAGAGGTTTGCAGCATCGGGCTTGGTTTTTTGTGAGCGAGAGTCGATGGGGAGCGGAGGCCAAGGCCGGGTGCCTGCTCTGCCTGCAGCGCCGGGCACCACATGGTAGAAGTTGGGTAACCCGGCGGGGTGGCTTTGGGATTAGCACTCGTTTCCTCTGCTTTGGGTTGCTGATGAAACCACCAGCGCTCCCCACAGTTATTTTTAACCCTTAGGCTGCTGGAGGCATTGACAGCAAATGACCGTGCCTGGCAGTGGTGGGGTGTTTTCTGCCCCAAATGGGGGTGTCTCGTCTCCTCGCTGTGCTCCCTAACCCTGCCCTGCTGCAAGCTGCTCTCTTGCAGCACCCTTTTCCTGCTTGCTTCCCATCCTGGCTCCTTCTGCTCTTTTTCCTTCCTGCATGGGATTCACAGGTGGATGCGTCCTGGTTTCTGCTTGGCATCCGAGCAGCCTGGTTTTAATTAACCCCCGGGAAGGTGGCTGCTGCTGCTTCTCCTAAGGAAAATGTGTCTTTGGGGGATGCTGAGATGCAGGGAGGGAGGGGAAGGTCAGGCAGCGCCGGGGAGGGCAGAGGCGGTACGTGCTCAGCAGCGTGAGCTCAGTCCCTGGAGCCCCCCGTGCAACAGTGATGCTCACCCTGCCACTGGCATGGAGCAGAGTGGGTTTTCTCTTCTAGCAGGGATGTCCCCCCTGGGATTGGGGAATCACACGCATAAGAAATCAGTGTTGCTAGTGGATGCATTAATGCAACACATGCAAACGCACCCAGGCAGGCCCTGCTTGCTGCAGGGACGGCAGTGAGAGAGCTTGAGCAGGGGTGAGATCCGTGTTCATATATCCACTTGCATCTGAGGAGCACATCCTGGATGAGCTCCCTCCATGGCCAGCTTTCCAAGGGTCCCCGGCTCAGCCTTTCTGGAAGCGCTGCTGGCTCAGAGCGCTGCGTGCCCGGGGAGGTGGTGGCTCCCACACGTGCCGTAGCTCAGGATCCGGGAGGTGATGCAGCACGGGGCTGCCTTGTCTGAAAGGGTCAGAGATGAAACTGCTGGGTCAGACCTTGGTTTCCTTCCTCTGGTCCTGCAGAGCCGGGCCGGGCTGGGTTAGGCTGGGCTGGGCTGGCTGCTGCTGGCCGAGGGGCGGTGGGCAGCTGGCTGGTCCCGAACGGAGGAGGAGGTCCTGCCTGTGCCCTCACCCGGAGGCAGAAATCTCCAAGCTGGGAGAGGTTAATGGTTGCAGTTGGCAAGCCAGCCCCTATTCAGCACTTTATCTGTTTATATAATAGCAGGAATGTGTCTTCCTCTTCCCCCTCCCCGCGCCGCTGCTGCTGCTTTCACATCTGATGTGAAATGCAGGCACCTCAGGGCTCCAGCCCTCAGACAGGCTGGCATGCACCTTTTTATTTTTTTTCCTTTTCCTTTTTATCTTGCTTCAAACTGTAAAACCCCTGTGTCTGAGGGCGTCTTCTCTCTCTTGCCAGCACGTGGGTGTGACGGCTGTGCGGGGAGAGACCTCCTTGCAGATCCCAGTGCTGGGACCCGCGCTGTGATGGTGTGCCTGGGTGTGCAGGGGGTCTCCAGGGACAGGGATACAGGGGGATGCACTTGAAATTCAGTATATTGTAGCTTCTTGATAGTTTTAGATCAATAATAGTATTCCATGTGTTGGGGGGGGTTGGTGACCATGGCCTCCTCTTAGGTAAGGGAGATGGTTATATATTAATATTAATTTCATTCTTGTACAAAGAGATTAACTTGGATTTTTTTAGCATTTAACTTCTTCTGCAGGTCCCAGCCAAAAGCCTAATGGGATTTAATGCCTAATTCTCTTTCTCGCTTTTGTGTATCTCAGCCTCTTTCTCCTCCAAGTCTTGGAGAAAAGACCAGCAAATGGTAAATTTAATCTTGCCTGTAAAAGCAAAAGCAAATTGTCCTTTCCATTCCTCCCCAAGCGGAAGGTTTTAGCTCCAATTACTCCTGGCTCTGACCTTGCTGCTTTGTGAGCAGGAGCTGCTTCGAGCTTTCTGGTTTTCTCAGATCTTTTAAAGACTCTTTACCTTTCAGACTTCCTGTCTTTCAAAGTCGGCGATGCTTTCTTTGTGCGAGGGTTTGAGCACACGGCATCGCCAGCTCAAGGGAGAGCCTCGGACACGCGTTGGAGCCGACGGGAGGGAGATGCCTCCTTCCTCATGCCTTTGGGTATCTCAATGGATATCTGATTCCTTAGGACCTCTTTATATTATATCTTCCTAGAGGCCTGGCTCTCTTTCCATTACAGAGCAGGGCTCGGGTTTGATATCAGTGGAGGAATTTCTTTGTGAGATGTTTCTGGGTTTCGCGCGGGTTGCAACAGCCTGTGCATCCTTGTTGGCCCACAGAGGGTTCCCTTGAGGTCTGCTATCCACAGGCAGTGGATCGGGCTGCTGCGCTCAGTCCTTTAATGTCCCCTTTGCCTTTGAGGTTTGTTTCTGAGAAATAGCAGCAGCATTTCCAGGGCTGCTTCGCTGCAGACCTACTCCTGCTTCCCACTGGCGCTGCTCCGCCTGCCCGTCCCTGCGAGGTTTTGCAACGTTTGTGGGTGTGCTCACGGGGGGCAGGGGATTGCGTTCTTGTGTTGCACAAGAGATTATTTCTAAGGCACTGTCCCTAAGCCTCTAATAGTAATTGAGTTTGAAATGAAAGTTAATTAATCAAAGAAGAGCCCAACCAACCAGCCTGCACTCTGAGCCAGACCCTCAGGTGCAGGGGATGGGGGGGGGTGTTTCTTTGGAGGATGCGGAAGCGTGTGCTGGGTTTCTCAGCTCCTTGCTTTACGTTTAGCCACAGAAAATGAATCCTAGCTGGGAAAGCAAAAATATGCCGGGTTAGAGAAGGTGAGCCACCAGCATGGGCCGTAGGGTGCAAAGCAGCTCGGCCGAGCTGGGGGGGATGGGGCAAGCACTGGCCCCTGCCTTCACCCAGCCGGGGGGACGCTGTGGCACCCGCCGGGGACGGGACCTCCAGCTAACGTGGGAGGTGAAGCGCTGTTCTGTAAACCTCAGCATGCAAAACACACCAAGGCGAGTGAGCGCTGTCTGTCCCTTCCTCTCCCTCCGAAGCATGATGAGCTCAGAAAACACGATATTAAAAAACAACAATAATGCCTTTAACGGTTCTTGTATCTTCATCTCTCGCAGGCAGCAATCTTCTTCGTGCAAAGGCAGAGATTTCCCATGTTTGCGTGACTGAAGGGCATGGGGCTTTAAGTAAATCTATGCCGGGGAGCCCCTGGTCCCATGGCTGGGCACCATGCTGGAAAATGCTCTCAGAGCTGGCTCTTCCTCTGTCTCTGGGGATGCTTAAACTGAGCCCACTCAGGGCATAGCTGGGAGCTGGCGAGCAATTAATTACTATCTCGTTCTGCAGAGCTGTTCCTTCGCCCCCATCCTCCCCAAGGCAAGGCAGATCTTGGCACAACAATTAAATCCCAGCAGGGGAAAGCAAAATCTGCTGAGGAAGGAGAGCAGATGTGCCCTCTGCCTTTTGCAGTCTACAGTGGGAAGTGGTTATTTTAGCCGGAGATGTGCTGAGGGTTTTTGCTGGGACACCCCTCTCCCCGTTCCCACCCTGCCTGCAGAGCCAGTCCCACGGAGCACGGTGCTTGAGATGGGGACTGGTACCATCTCTCCAACCATGGTTTGGGGACCCCCACCTCCAGCGGGAAGTGGAAGGCAGGAGGTTGGTTGTCCCATGAGATGGCGAGTGTGGGGGCGAGAGCCTCAGGTTGGACCTGAGGGGTGCAAACCCCGAAAGGTAGAAGAGCACATTGGGGCAGAGCCCCAACTCCCGTGCACAAGGGACGCGTCGTACCCACTGCAGCGTCTACTGTGGGTTTTGCTCGTGTTGAATAAGCCCCATGCCCTGGTCCAGCCTGAGCTCACCGAAATCAGGATAGCAAAGCACAAATCTCTGCAGAAGCAGGACTCAAACCTGTCCCAACAGCCCATCCTTGATGGTCCCTTCTCTGAAGGTCCCTGTTGACCCATGGTGGCATGTAGACAGAGCTAACAAAGCTTTCGTTCATTCTGGTGTTCATTCATACATCTCCATGTATCCCATCTATTTAGATACAGCTCTTCCCGCTCCAGGATTGGAAGAAGAGGGGATTTGGGGGGAAATCTCACTCCTGATGGCTGCTGTGGCCTTCCTGGACGAAGGCGGAACGTGTGAAGCAATTTGGGATGCGAGTGTGAATGACCTACATCCATGGCGGTGACCGCAGCCAAAATCAGCAAGGAGGGAATCTTGATTTAAGCAGTCTGTTTTTGTGGGTAGGATTTTTTTTTGGTCATTCTCTAAGAAAGAGGATGTTTTCCTGTTTGGTCGTAAAAAGCTGCTTCTGCTTGGTGTAATAGGATACTTCCTTTTCTGAGCAAGGAGCCTGGTGGATCTGGGGGCATTTATTTAGGCAGCTGTTCAGCTAGGTGATTAATTTTGTATGTTTTTATTCTGGTGGGAAATGGTGAATTTTGGGTTTACATGATTGATTTATATTTTTCTATTTCTGACTCCAGTTGCACGGAGATGAAGCCAAGAGTTTGAAATGCAGAAAACTAGTATTTTAATGTTATTTGATCAGTTAATAAACTCAAAATATGCTGGATATGTAGGGCAGACAAAGTAAACGTGTCAAAACACATTTTACATTTAAAACTAATTGATTCATTAACTAGAGTATTAACTGTACATAATGAATTACACTTCTGGTCACCATAATTAGCGATCTTGGCCTCTCAGGTTGCAGTTTTACTTGCAGATTGGAAAACATGCATTTCTCCATTGTACTCCTGATTTGTTCATTGACTTGTTGAAGTTAGGTGTCAAGCTGGAGTAGGTGAATTAACTGAAATGAAGATGTTTTCTCTGTCCTTGTGAGATCTGAGAGGATCCCACCCCTGTAGCTGCCGTATCTCGCTTTCCCCCAGTTTGGAGGCACCTGCCAAGGTGGATCCTCAGAGAAGCATCCAAATTCCCTGGTGCCAGAGAGGGAAGTTACTATGAAAGTCTTCAAGAAAGATTTACTTTCCAAGCTTCTTCCCTCTGAGCCAGGTACCTCTGACCAGATCCCAACTCAGAACGGCCCCCACTCTACCTAATGGTTAGAAAAAATCATGCTGTAAATAAAAACACGCAAGCATGGGATAAAACATGGGAAAGACTTAATTTCTTCTCTTAACTCCCAAAACCTACTGACTTTCCTTCAATGATATATTCCTGTAAGATAGGGGCAAGGTTCCCAGTTCCCCATGGTGTAAATCACAGTGCTGACTGAGCCTTGGGGTGGGAAGATAGGAGGCTTTTGAAGCACCCTGCGAAAAGTGGAGTTAATTTGACCCAGCTGATGGTCTCATCCATTACCTTCCCAATCAGCATCCCATTTTTCTGAGGGTGTTTGGAGAGGAAACCCTCATCTCGGCAATTCCCTTCCTCGAGCTGCCTGGCTGCCTCTCATACAGCAGACAAAATCAATATATTATTATGTGTGCCATTACCAACCTGTCAGGCTGTATAATGGGAATTACAGACTGCCTGCCCGGCGAGCGGGGCAGAGGGCTGCGATTTATACAGCCGGTCTGAACAGCGGGCTGCGCTCGGTAGCTTTGGAGAGGGGAATTAAGAGCATTCAGCGTGGTCCTGTTTATTGCAGGTATGGAGCCGTGCCTGCTGCCCTCGCCTCCTGTTCTCACCATCGCTGAGCGTGAGGCTGTGCTTTTCATCCTCTTTTCAGATGACAAGTGTAGCTCTTAACCAAATACCTAAGTGCCCTTAAAAACACTGAGCATCACCAGTGTGGGTGATGCAAACAGGGTCCTTCCATGTCTCTGTGGTGTTACTTGTGGCGGGGCTGCGATGTTCATGTTACAATGGGCTTGGGAAAGACCCTGACCCAAGCGAGCGCTTGATGGACGTAGGTGAAAGCCCTATTTCTGCCCAAAATGAGAGACGGCGGTGTGTCGAGTGCGCCGTGGCCGGTGCTGTTTGTAGCAGGGTGGTGTTGCCCCAGGTGGCACTGCTGTGTTTGATAAGTCCCTTCATGTCTCAGTTTTCCCGTGTGTAAAGTAGAAGCGTACTCTGGAACCGCATCCGTCGGGGTGCGCAGGGACTCACATTAGGGAAAGCTCCTCTTCCCTGGGACTTGCTAGTGCAAGCACGCTTTAAGTATTCAACTGAGTTATTTCACTGATTTGGCTTAAGCAGGGGAAAAAGGTGTCTTTGAATTGTACGTGCACAAGATCTGCTTTCTGACATCTCCTTTTTGAGTATAAAAATCCAGTCTTTTCCATGGGTAAATGCCAGCAGAGGCATTTCTTCTCTCTTGCTTTGTTGCTTTAGGACAAGGGTGTCAGCAGTTCCGAGAGCTTCTAGGACTCCGGGTTGTCTCGGCTCTTAGGATGCGTGCATCTCTGTAAACCTCCCGGGTGCGTCGTAAGCGACATGGGACTGTGTGTGGGCAGCATCCGGCACAGCAGGTCCCTGCTCCCACTTGGGGACCGGCTGCTGTAACTGTACCAGGGGTCGACTTTCCAGTACGTGGCACTGGTGGTTAAGTGGATAGGCTGAACTGCAAAAAAGAAACAGCATGGGTGCTCTTTCTGACCTTCTGCATGCACGGCTTGGGGCTCATTGGTCTTCCCTCTGTTTTCCTTCCCACCCTGTTGCTGTCCAGAGAAGGAGGGTGGAGAATTTGGCGTGGTGCATGTGACAGGGTCAGCCTGTCTGCACCAGCGCAAGGTTTGGCTCTGGTGAACCGCTCCATCCCTGTTCAAACAGATGTAAAGCAGTTCTCTGATGAGATTAACTCCCTGAAACATGGTAAGAAGTCTCTGCTTGGAGTGCTTTCATCTCTTGCCCATCTTATTTATCCCAAGAAAATAAATAAGCTAAACTCCTCTCCTGCAAGCCATTTTTTAAAAATTCTCTTTTAGTGTTGCCGCATCATGTAAAGCCACTGTATTTTCTAGAAGGACTCGTGTTTACTTATGTGACTTCCCTTTGGAGGAGACAGTGCTGGAGCAAAAATATGGAAGGCTGAAATAATGCCAAAGGCAGGGATAAAGCACCATTCCTGCAGGTTTAGGTCATTCCACAGTGCTGCCTCCATTGATTGCAGAAGGATGAGAATGACATCTTGCTGCTGAGCACCACGTGCAAAGTCCTGGTGGGACCCGGTGCTGACCAAGCTCCATCTCGGGATACTTCATCTCTGACTGACCCGTCCACGAGCTGGTGGGAGGCTGCAGGGCTGATTTGCAGCTCAGACGCTCCAGGCTTTGCTGCTAATTAAACGGAATGAAACTCTCTCCAGAGGGAGTTGCACAAAGCAAAAGAAAGAGTTGGGAGAGAGAGAAGTTGGGTTTGTGGTTGGGTTCTGGAGCAGGACCTGAGTGTTATGAGCTTCTGCTGTGTGTGTTTGTGCAACGCACATGTGGAAGCATGCTTTTTTGGCCCGACCCAGCTTTTACCGTTACAGCAGCTAAATGTGGAGCAGAGGTGGCGATATGGCGGGAGCAAGCAGCAGCAGCAGGTTGCAGCAGGACTGTGGCGCATGGGGAGAGATGTGGCTTTGCTGCCCGATGCTGGTGGGCTGTGCTCAGCCCTGAGTGGAGAAAGCCCTTGGCAAACCAAAAGGGGCTGGTTTGTAGGCGAGATCAGCATGGCCAAAAGGGTTTGCAAGGGCTGAGTGCTAATGGGTGAAGAGCAAAGGTGAATCGCCCCTGGGAAGCGGGCAGACGGGGTCCCATGGCTCCCCTCTTGCAGCAGCTGGGCACCTCGCAGTCTTTGCCTTCATCACCCCTTCACAACCCATGTAATAGGGGAAAGCATCTGTCCTACTCACTTTGCAGAGGGAATGGAGGGGCAGAAAGGCTGAGCATCCTCCCGGTAAAGGGGAAGGGGAGCATCCTCTGGAGCAGGGAAAGTCCCAGGAACAGGGACGGCAGTGTCCGGAGGTGGCAGAGCCACGAGGAGGGCTCGGGTCAGCTGCTCTTTATCTCTTTCTGAACATGCATGTTGGGAAAGATAAGGGGAAAAAAAGGAAAGCGGTAACACAAATTGAGTCTGCTCGTCAGCCTGCTAGCCTTCAGAAGCAGGTTTTTCCAACCTTTTCTACTTGTCAGTGGTGATTTTGGATCAGCCTGTGGCATCTTCAGAGAGAAACAAGGTTTTTTCTTCTTGTTTAATGTCTTGCAAAAGGAGTCTTTCCTTCAAGCATGATTCCCTGGCATTTCTTAGGGGGGAAGAAGGTCCCAAGACTCGTTTGGTGTTATTCTGTGTTAAATGCCACCTCAGCCCATTGTGAACGCCGTGGTTTACCCACATCTCTTGTGTGTGAGGCTGTAGGTGTCTGGTTCACCACGGGCTAGTTGCTTCTACACTTGGAAACCAGCCCAATGACTGTATTAGTCACGTCTCAGTGCTGTCTTGATATTGAAATCAGCTGTTTCATGGCCAATTGAGGAATTTCAGCCCAGGGTTGTGGATGTCTCGGTGGGACTAGATCAGGGAAGGGAAAGCTCAGCTCGCTGGCAGACGGGGCTGTACAATGAGCTCATCATGGCTTTGCTCTTGCTCAGCTCATCGTCTTGCATCAGGTTTCAGCGATTATTCAGCCCTGTGGTTGTATCTGGAAAACGATATTAAGAAGTTGGTCCTGCGTCCTCAAGGCTTCTAGGGTTCTTCTTTCTCTGCTGTTAACCTCAGGAGAAACCGGTGGTCAAAAATATTAGTGTTGGCTGTTTTGAAGTTGGAAAATAAATGTTCCTGGCTTGTAATGCCAGAGCTGTGGTGGGAGGTTCAAGCCAAAGACTTTGTTCTAGCACCTGTGGAAATACTCTTTGGCTATAGCATTTCATGGGGTCTAGTTTAGTTTTCCCAGGAAGGCTCAACCACCCGTGGAGAAGGATGAGGGATTAGCAGGGTACTCTGTTACCGCCGGCATTTCAGGCCTCTGCTTCTGGCTGGGAACGCTTCCTGGGGTGGTGTAACGTTGTAAGGAAATAGGGAAATAGCCCAGGGCATGGAGACAGAGGCTTTCCTCGCTGGGTGCTTTGCTGATGTTCCTCCAAGGTTTGTGTAAGGGGAGGTTTTGGCTGTCCCTGCAGAATGCTTGAGCAGAACTCATAGGCAAGTTTCCCAGGCACAAAAACTGCTCCAGAAATTGGTTCCTTGGAGTGAAAAAGCAAAACCCAGTGTGAGCCGTGGGGACACCTGCCCTGGAGGCTGGTGTGTGTTGGACCCTGCTGGAGTCGGCAGCAGTGTTGGGGGTCAACAACCAGGTTTGGGGGGTGAAATTCAAAAGGATGCTGGGAATTACTGAAGAGGGAAGGATCTGCAGTAGGGTAAACAAAGGAAAACCCAACAGCACATACTGATAATGGGTATTATCCCGCCATTAGGGATAGGACGGAGGGGCTGATCTGACTTGCCAGCCGTGTGTTGAGGGAGAGATCAGCCCATGATTGGGCTGGATCACCATGGTGGAGGATGCGGTTTCTCCAATGTTGTGCCTGAAGAGGCCAGTGTGCAGCTGACAGCCTGGACCTTGCGGGGCTAGAGGTGACAAGAGCTGGCACATCGGCGACCTGTGCCTTGGTGCCAGAGGTGCAGGCTACAGGTCTTGGGCAACTAGTCAGCCATTTGGAGCTGGGATGGCTGCTCTACTTCAGGAGATGCAGCTGAAGGGTTTATCTAGGGCTCATTTGCTAAGAGAAAGCCCGGAAAGATGTGCTTGAAATAACACTTCTGCTTAGTACCCATCCACTTCAAGGAGACCTCAACGCTGGAGTCCAGTGTAGTGTGGTTTTGGAGGCTTTACCAGATTGGGACAAGCTAGGGGGGGAAGCTGGGTAGGCAACGCGTTAACAGAAAAACTGTTTTGCTTTTTCTGTGGATGAAGACTGCAGAGTGTTAACATGAAGGACCTGAGGGTTGCCCTGGCCAGCTGACATGTTGGATGCTACAAGCCTTCATCCCAGAACCATCCTGTGGAGGTTTATGTCAGCATCTTCGCTGGAAGTGCAGGCTCTTCTATCTGAAAGAAAACCCGTGCCAAAAATCAGAGTAAAGCACCTGCTGTGCTTTCACCCTTTCGTCCCTCACCCTTGCTCTCCAAGAGGGGCACCTCTGTCCCTCAGTGGAACCTCCTGCTTTGGCTGTTCCAGGCTGGATAGATGTCTAATGGTTGAGTCAGCTGTGCCTGTTCTGTGCAAACAGTGACTCTTTGCTGGTGCAAGGCTCTACCTTCCTAATGAGGGAACCCGTTTGTGTGGAGCTGGGTGTTCGGGAGATGCATATCGGCCCCAGGTGGAGGAGGAGCAGGCATGGCACCATACAGGGTGCTGTGGACCTCACTCAGTGGAGCACCGTGAGCCACAGCTCACTGCCAGCACCACTTTCTTCTTGCATCTTGGCCTCTCTGACCACGCTAAGCTTGTGAGAACCAACTGTGCAAGTCCAGGCTTTTATCCTGAGTGCCAGGGCCTGGAGCTCAGCCATGCTCCCATGGGTGTGAAAACACAGAATAGGAGCTGACACAAGAATCGCGATCTCCAGTGTAAGCCTCTTCTAGAGCTGCCTCCTGCCTTGTTACCGGGACTGACTGGTGGTCCTTTTGGACCTTGTCTCAGACCCCAACAGTGGAGGTTGAGTAGAAGCCACTGGTGGAAGGAAACTCCTAATCAGGTTGGGAGAGACGAGAAGCAAAAGCCCATACTGAAATCTGCATTGCATCAGCTAGAAGTGCACAAGCTCTGGCGTGACTCAGCAGTGGAACCAGCAGGTTCTCCATGAAGCTGTGTCCTGCAAAGTGAGCTTAAGGTGTGGTTATTATCACGCACAAGTGTCAGCTAATAGCGTGCTATCATCTGCCAGGCATTGCACTGCCACAAATCCATCACGTGCTGAATTTCCTTCACAGAAGCTTCCTGGGCAAAGGTATGTTTTCTGTCTAGGTCATCCCGAGTTCATTTGGCGCACGCTGCCGGCATCTTCGCTGGGAAATGAAATATCAACAAGAGCAGCTTAATGGCCCTGACTGTCAAACAAAGCAGAAATAGTCTCATTTTTAATAGGGGTGGGGGGACTTTGACAGCTCTTATTGCTGAACAAGATGTACTGCTGCCTGTCTGAGCAGGAGGCAGCTCCCGGGCGGGCAGGAGGGGATGTGCTTGCTTGTCCCTGCTGGCCCCCAGCCTGCCTGGCTTGGGGGTGCTGCTGTGGATTTGGGGGTGCAGAGAGCACCTCTTCCCCCTTGTAGAGGACCCAGAGCCTGCAAACAGGGCAAGAGGCATGGAGCACAGCAGAGAGGCTGTTTAGTGGTGCTCAACAGACACAGGAAATAATGAAACCTGGATGAATTTCTCTTCTTGGCCAAGTGCAGGGGTCTCTGGCTACATGTGCGTTAATCAGTCGCATCCCTCGCAGCCGCCACCCCCAAGCCCTTCTGCAGTGATGTGTGGTGAAATGAAGAGGAGGATCTTAATAGCACTTACTGGAAATGTTTGCTGGTGAGTTAGTGTGCTGGCTCTCAGAGCGCTTCTTGGACCAGCCCAGCCTGCGAATTGCCCGCATCTCCTGGGATCTCATTGCCTGATTTTGTGCAAAATGCTCTTCCACTGATCACTTAAGCTGCATTTCGCTCTGGTGAGCTGATGTTCATGGTATGTCCTGGCCATCGCTTCTCGAGTTGTACCCTGTGCTGCCGTGAAAGGACCGCGGTGGAGAGGGCAGTGGCAGAGAAGTTTTGCTTAGCAAAAACCTGTATTAAGTGCTCTGCTAATCAAAGCCCTTTGGCTTCAGTGGGACTTAAACATGTGCTTGTAGTTAATCAGGTATTTAAGTCGTTTTCTAACTTGGCAAGCATGAGATAAGATATCCCAAAGGAGAAGGAGGAAAGCAGAACCGTGGCCTCCCAACTAAAGGTGTTCGCAAATGTGGACGTTCAAGGCAGAAGGCAGCAGTGTGTGAGTCTGGGGACATGGGTTTAACTTGCTCAGACTCAGTTTCTCTGGTTTGTTTGGGGGAAGACACTCTGCATACCCCACAGGGGCTTTGAGGCATCAAAGATGATGAGAAAGGCAGTGGTTAAGTGAAAGAGGAGACGAGCTGGCATCGGTGTGTCACGGTAAATGCATCTGAGCCTGCAGTGGAGGACAGAGGAAAGGTCCCACCAGCGGCTGATGAGCTCCAGGGGCAGGCATCTCCTGGAGAGGAGGGCTCTGCCAGACGCCCAGAGCGAGAACAGAGGGGCTTGAGAAGGGATTTTAGGGGAAATCGCCTCACCTCACACCTTGAAAAGCTGCTGAGCATGAGGCACTCGACGGCTGTTCGGTAGGGCTGCACAGGAGAGGCTAACGCAGTGCCTTGTGGCAGCTCAGGGGTGTGAGAAATACTTTCCCTTCTGTTGTGGTTTAACCCCAGCCGGCAACTAAGCCCCACACAGCCACTCGCTCACTCCCCCCCGGTGGGATGGGGGAGAGAATCGGGAGAGTAAAAGTGAGAAAACTCGTGGGCTGAGATAAAGACCGTTTAATAGAGAAAGCAAAAGCTGTGCAGGCAAGCAAAGCAAAACAATATTACGCAAAGCAGGTGTTCAGCCATCCCCAGGAAAGCAGGGCTCCATCATGCCTAACAGTGACTTGGGAAGACAAACGCCATCACTCTGAACGTCCCCCCCTTCCTTCTTCTTCCCCCAGCTTTATATACTGAGCATGACGCCATATGGTGTGGAATATCCCTTGGGTCAGTTGGGGTCAGCTGTCCCGGCTGTGTCCCCTCCCAGCTTCTTGTGCCCCCCCCAGCCTGCTCGCTGGTGGGGTGAGAAGCAGAAAAGGCCTTGACTGTGTCAGCACTGCTCAGCAGTGACGAAAACATCCCTGTGTTATCAACACTGTTTCCAGCACAAATCCAAAACATAGCCCCATCCTAGCTACTGTGAAGAAAATTAACTCTATCCCAGCCAAAACCAGCACACCTTCCCTCCCTGATTTCACCCTGGAGGAACTAAGCAGTGTGGTTATCAGGAGTAATTAAATAAGCTCACACTGCCCCAGGGCTGGGGACCAGGCTTTTCAAAATATGGAGGGAGCTCGGCACGGTGGGTATCTTTGTGCAAGAGCGCGTGTGGTGGGTGTATAATGAAACTGCTTCTGAACCTCCTGCTGTCGGTGTCTGGAGAGAAACGAGCCGCAAGCTCCAAGTCTAATTCATGAAATGGGATTGCTGAGGAGTTTGTCCCTTCCCTGCGCTGCTCAGACAACCCCTGCCCCTCGCATAGCTTTTGGGAACGCGTTGGATGGTAACCATGGGTGTGCCTCTCTGTTCAGCAATGGAAGCCTTTTTTTATCATAATCCAAGGACATGATGGCACATAATATATCCTTTTCCCTTTTTTCAGGTGAGGTTAGGAGTGCCAACCCTCTGTGTTAAATAGCATCCTCCCTGATTTCTTCTCCCTGCTGCAACCGCTTCGTGCACATGTTTGTCTGGTTTTCTTCCTGGGTAGTTCTTCGGCGGCTGTTCCTTCCCAGTGCCGGCTGCGTCCCACTGCAGGAGAAACAGACCCTGCCGAGCTCGTTAGGTGGCCTGGGCTGGTCTTGAATATGCCTCCATATAAATACACAGCATTATAGTTATCATGATTATTACGCAAAGCATAGATTATTCTAGCATACGAGTGTGTTACGTATTGATTTGGCATTACTTTGAATCCCATTACATGAATCTGCTTTATTAATGGACTTTGTCCATGCTTGAGATTAACTGTGATGCTGGATTTGCAAATGAAAGAATTGAAATTCATGTTGTCCATATTAATTACTTGTGCAAAGCTAGCCGCCTTGGCAAGCTGTTAGAAGCTGTGGAAACCTTTATTTTTATTCTATTCCCGTTGCTCTGTCTTAAGTAAGAAAATTAGTTTGGTGCTGTGGGATTTGTTTGTTTTGCTCCTTTGCTGGAAGCCTCTTTTAACTGTTGAGGAGGTACCAAGCGTAGAAAGAGGCTTCATCCTTGGTGTGGAATAGGCTTTTGTTAACTCAGGGTAAGTCTTAGTGCAGAAAGGGGCAGGGAGGTTTTATTTCAATGTCGAGTTCAACCCTATTTTCTCATCTCTTGCTTTGAGCTAAAATCTACCTGTATCTTGTTCCCTCTAAGGTTTTACAGTGCAAAATCTCTAATATGTGTCTTCTTGCAGCGATACGTAGCCAGACTCTTGGGTTAAGCGCAGCAAGGGAGCTGTAAAGAGTAACTCCACTCTACTTGCTGGTAGAAAACCAATTATATACCTGGACTTCGGATGTCCGTGTGCCTGCAAATCAAGACTGAGATGAGAAGACCTGTTGTGGATCAGGGAATCAAGATTGCCCCTTCCACCTCATTCAGGTGGTTGACACTTAGGTCTGGGCAACGTGGAGTCGCCAGTGCAGTTCATTTGGTGCACGTTTGGGTGGGGGGAAGAGAAGAAGACAGAACTCTATTTTTGGGAGGAATGAGGTAGGGAGTGACGCCTCGGGGCAGTGGCAGGACCAACATGGGGTGCTTGGGAAAGGGCAGCAGCGCTGTGCACGTTGCAGGACATGCACATGCTCCCATTTCTCCTCCTGCAGGATGCACCCATGGGTGCCTATGTAGAAGACAGGGTGCTCAGGCTAAGATGGGAGAGGAGCATACCCATTGCCTTGCCTACCGGGGCATAGTTTTGGCTACGGCAAAACATTTTGCCTTCTGATTCAGCTGTGTGTTTGCTTTCCGGAGGTACCGATGGCAGCCCAAGAGCGCGGCAGCGCATTGGAGACGTATTTGGTGTGCTTTGGGTAGTGCCGGTGGTGCACATTGCAGTGTCTGGCTCTTCCCTTGCCACTGTCTATCCAAACCCATTTCTGTCCCTGCTCTCCTCTCACCCAGCCTTCTTCAGTGGTATAAATGGCACAAAAAAAGGCTTGACATGTTTTTATTGGAGTCAGCTGCAATTTGTTCACTTAAATGATCTTTTTGTAATGTTCACATCATTCCACAGCAGCCGGTTTAAAGAGTTAATTGAATATTTCTCTCTCTCAAAGATGTCTTCAATTACTTCCCTTGAATAACCTACTCTGGAAAAGAGCTGTGTTGAGGAATCATTGACGCCTATTTTTACTAGCGCCCGTATCAATAAGATCTTAGGTTTTATTCTAGCACCTATCTGCTTTGAAGGATCCCAAAGCAATTGTCAAAGCATTTGTATAGTCTTCCACCGCCGAAATTCAGTCCCTTTGAAGTAGAGCTTAGCATTCATTGAGTGGTAACAATACATCCCTCCATAGCTAATGCAATAATAATCAACCCAGGGCTTGGAAGTGAAACCAGGTTTTAGATAGCAGTTATTGGATTGCAAGCTCTTATTGTATGTGCAGTAACGGATTGATTTCTCTTGGGCGCTGGGGGGTCTGGGCGGCTTCCCGGTGATACGGTAACACTATTATTGACGCCGCAGGTTCAGCATGATGTGCCTGGGAACTTCAGTACTTGGGGATGATGTGGGAGTGTTTCCCGGCAGCTCACATGGCTGCCTGCGAGCTCGCTGCTTGGCAGAGCTGTACATCAAAACAAAAACCCCCTATCAGATAGGTGTGGGTAATCCCCATTTCAGCATTTTTGGCAGCACCGCTAACACGGACCTGATTGATCCCCCAAAATTGTCAAGTTTCTTTTTCCATCATTGGATTGCAACAGCTCTCCTGGCTGAGGAGAGGAAGAGAGATTTTCAGAAAGCAGCATTTTGAATGGGTAGAAAAGCAAATGTGACTTTTCAACGGTGATTTGCAATTTCTTCTGTACTTGGCTGTATTGGGATTGCCTTCTCCTGGGAGCAGCTGATTATGCTGTGCTCAAACAGGACTTTTCACCCGTTGGGCAGGATTGCATTGTTGTACATCAGAGGGAGACCCGTGCTGATCTCCTCCTGAAATCTCTCGTGGTGGCATCTGCTGGAAACAGGAGATGGGGCTCAAGTGGGCCAAAGCAATAAATCCTGCTTTCCCACTAACTGGGGGCTGGTTCGACAGAATTAATGCCAGAGCCAGGCAGCTCATGCTGTGTTGTATTAATCTGTGAAGCGAGGGCAACTTGGATTAGAGCAGGGAAGAGCGAGAGGTGAGGACTCACATTCTCTCATCTTTTCTGTTTAGAAAAGAGGGTGGTCCCCAGTGCAGGGCCAGGTGAGGCTAGCTTTCCTGCAGGCTTATCTTGGTTGTCCATCACGTCAGCCAAACCTCAGGGAAAACCCAGCTGCTCCCAGTGTCCTCCCTCCTTGAGGTCCCAGCTGGACAACCCTGATGGCAGCTGTGGACCATCTGGCCCAGCTGCGGACCATCTGTCCTCCTGTCCATCCATCTGCTGCCATGTGGGGTGCACCACAGCCAAGTCCTGGTCCTTCCCTTACTGGGGTCTCTTCCTTCCCCCGACACTGATTCCCCAAAACTTACAGGACCTTAATTACCTTTGAGACTTTTGCCCCCTTCCCATAGTTTAATGAGACTGGCTGACACAAGGTTACCTGGGGAAGGACAGAGAGGTGGAAGGATGGACAGACAGCACAGTCGCTCAAGCCTTGTTACCTGTTTGATTCATTATTAAGGTTGGGCCATCTGAGTCAAGATTTTTGGACTTTTCTTAGCGTATCCCTTAGCAGAGATATTTGCAGGGATGTGTAAAGCAAGGGTGTTTGGCTCATTACTGTTAAGGAAATGCAGCACGTGCAGGTGGGGTATAAGGAACAGATTGCACGAAGTGCTTGTAGACTCGCTGTTGCTCCAAGAACTCTCACCAATTGTAGCGTGTGCAGGGAGACTCGTCTGTAATTTCAAACAGGGAAAGGTGTGAGATTGTGAATGCTGCTCTTGTATTGGGAATCGTTCACCTACTGTATGCCCAGACACCGGGGCAGTCTCTAACAGGCAGTGGAAATTATGAAGGTGAGTGATTCCTCCCCATCTGACAGTGTCGTCTTCTATTTGGAAATCTCTTCCCCTTTCCTGCAAGGATCTCAGTTCTGCCTTTTTTTTTTAGTTCCCGTAAATACTTACTGTAAAGACGTGTGTGTATTTAGTGCATGTGAACACAACATGGTACAATATCTGCATGCACAAATAAAAGTCTTCAGTGCCCATAAGGCACCTACTGTCACCTTCCAAAGACAGGAGTTGTTTGAGCTCCCGGTTACCTCTAACAAAACAGTGGAGGCCTAAAGCAAAACTTAAAAATGTAGCTAGTATTGATGAGTGATCAGCTGCAAAACAGATGGGGCTGTTCTTTGGCTGGAATAGTGGGTATGAAAGCCATGCAGAGCTCTGCGCTTGCTGTGCTGGAAAACAAAGGTGGGAACAGTATGAGTGGGATTTTCCTGCTCCAGTTGCCTAAACATTACATGTCTAGGATAAGCTAATTAGAGGGGCTTTTCTTGGCGGATAACTGATAGGGACAGCTACATCCAGAGACTGACTCAGCCCAGCTGCCTTAGAATAGGATGAATCACCATCTTCGTATGAATTCACAGTAGACTGAGCTTAGGTGACAAGTCTGGATCCTTACCTGATGGGAGACGAGATGCATCCTGTCCTGTAAGTCTGTTTTCTGACAGAGATCTCAGAGACTTCTGCAAGGGAAAATAAGTATTTTTTTTGCATGTGGGGTGGCAGGGAGAAGAGGCGCAGTTAGGAGCTGGCAGCCGGCAGCACAGTGCAGTCAAGGCTGGGGCTGGTGAGTAGCCTTCATCCTGGGGATCAGCCACTGACCCATGCTGGGGCAGGAGTCTCTGTGCAACCCCTACTGCCTTTAATAGTGAAAGGTACTAGTCACAGAGCAGCAGGAATGATAAATTGAAGTTGTCCTTCTGACCTGTGGTTTGGACACTCCAGTCAGCATCTGGGTTGTTCCAGCAAGCTCTTTTAGCAGACACATGAGGATGGAAATCACAGATGCTTGATTAAATTTGTCATACTTCCTTTTAATGCTTCACTGCGGAGTTGTTAATGGGAGTTCCAGCAGCAAGAGCAGAGTTAATAGGGTGGGTGTCTTGCAGGGTTGATGCGTTAACCTTTTTCTTTGAATTTTAGCCATGTAATGTGGTGGGCTCTGGGTGGAGTTGGCTAGCAGGAGGTGAGGAGGCCGTGAGAGTGGCCCTTCGGTGTTTGTACTCAGCTGTCGGCAAACTGGAGAGACCGGTGTGTTTGCTCACAGCCTCCTCCACATCTTGCCCTTAGACCTGTGGCTTTTTCTGCCCCCGTCTTTCCTTTGCAGGAGGAAGACCTTGGGGGATCGCTCTCCTTGGAAGCATTTTGGTGCAGAGCAAAAGAGGCTCTTGCACCTTAGGGCTGAGACTGGCTGGGGTGCGTTGCTGGGAGGTTGCTGCTGTCACCCATCCATCTGGGGAGCAGGAGAAAGAAGCGACAAGTCCCACCAGAAAGCCATCTGGTGGAGGCTCTGCGTGGCCAGCAGGATCCTGGCTTGGGGCTGGAGCCCCAGATTGATGCACCAGGTTGGATGGGAAACCGGGATGCAGGCAGCTCCCGCTGGTTTAGAAGGGATGAGTGAATAATATTTTGTGAGCTTAAGATGAACTCTTGTGTTAAAGGCAGTGATGGATCTAAATTTTTTTATTGTTCAAAGGAAGGCCTGGAGTCACCTTCCCCAAATAGTGTTTCCAAGCTTTTTCTATACTGGGATCCCACTGTAAATCAAGATGGGGTGGGTAGCTGAAGCTATCTATTCTCATTAAATATCCACAGGCACTTTCCTGAAGAAGTCTGTTAGCTGTGGTCTGGCCACACTCCAGTTGGGGTAATTGCATTTGCCTCTCAGTTTAAAATAAACACAGCGCATTCTTCTGCAAATCTCTTATTCGCAGTTGTTTATTATCTGGATGACGGCATCATATCTCTGTCCATTAATCCGTCTCTCCGAGCTTCTATAATTCCGGCCTCCTGGAGGGGGTTCAAGCTGCCACCATTTATTATTTGAGTCAATCTGCCAGGGAAATGTTTACTTCTTCACTGAAACATTGACTCTCTTGTCTAACTGTACACTCACTTGAGGCTTGAATGAGCAATTGTTGGTTCCAAACCAATATTAACTCTGTTAAACAGAAAATATCCCACATATTTAAACTCCATTTTTGCATCATTCTGGTGGATTAGACATAGAAATTTGCAGTAGCAATTGCTGGTTTGTTTGGAGGTTCCCAGGGTGCCTTCTGCGATGCCCCATCCAGATGTACTGGTCCCACCACCGGCTGCCCGGTCACAGCCGAGCCACACGTGACTGCTAAATGTTGCCTGCCCTCTTCGAAGGTGCAAACTTGGGCATCTTTGCATTGCTGAGGTCTGTTTTTTCCCAAAACCTGTTGGAACGTCATTACCTTTCAGATGCTTTACTCCTCTCTCAACCTGTGAAATTGGTTCCTGTGTTAAAAGCTGCTTGGGGAAGAGGAGAAGGAGATGGATGGATAGCGTGACTATTTCAGCCTGGTTTCCTTAGGATACCCGGTTAAGAATTAAGCTGTTTATAGCATGTCTAAAACACCTTATTGCAATGTATAAACGCATGGTTTATAGGGGTGTACGCGAATGAGTGGAGCTATTGGGCTGCAATAAATGCACCAGGCAGATAATCTTTCCAGCAATGCTCTTCCACATTGCTTGGTCTTATCATAGGAAAGTAAAGCAGCACCAAACTTATTAGCTGTGAAGCAAATGCCGGAGAGCTCATCATGTGCAAAACAGGTGGAGGCTGATCCGAGGCGCTGTGGCCAGCCACGGCCATTTGCAGCTGGCAAATCCATAAATACCAAGTTTTACTGTGGCTTACTAACCTCATAAGTCAACCCAGACATCGGAGGATTTGTGATGGAGTCAAACATCCTAAAGATCAAAGGCAAGAAATATTTTGTTTGCTTCTTTTCAAGGGGGTACTTCACAAGGCACGGGGGTTGAGCAGCTAAATATGTCCTCCATCAAGAAAACCAACCCCGTAGCCTTTGAGCAACCCACACTGTGCTTGCTGTTGAGTCACATCTCACATGCCTGTCACTCTGAGCTGACCTTACTCACCGCATTGCTAATGCTCACCTCATGAAATCATTTTTCCCAGATAAGTTCCTGCAGATGATTGATTTCACACGATATTAATCCTTCTCTTCCTTCATGCCCAACCCTTGTTTATAATACCAGCCTCTCCGCTTGGAAATTCATTATGCTGCCCTGGCTATTAGTGGAGATAAGAAATAGTTTTGGATGAGGTGCTGGCCAAATAGCAGCTATCAGGATATTTATGAGCAGCCGTGATTGCAGAAGCTCGGGGTGATATTTTACACAGTAACCTCATACGGCAGCTGGTAACTGCATTCACTCCGTGTTAATGAAAGCAGCAACAGCATAATCTGCTTTCTCGTATGACTTTTCATGTGGACCTGCTGAATTTTCCTCTATTTGCAATTCAATTTGCAATGATAAATAGTTTAATAAGCGGAAATGGGCTTGACTTCCATTGCTTATGGCTCCTTGTGGCTTAGGGGAGTATTACACGATGCTGTGTCTCATGGAAACACAACTTGGAGCTTCAAAAGCCGGTTGCTCAACTGTTAGCTGTTGTCGTGCTGCATTTTTTGACAGGCAGCAGAAGGGGAATAACAAGTTGTTTTACCTGGCACTAGGGAAAGATAAGCTGGGGGTACAGCTCCCAAATGCCTTGCATTCATTTTTCCTTTTTCACTGGCAAAATGGCATTGCTTGGGTAGTGTTGGCCTGGGGAAGTCAATGGTGAGCTCTTAGTTTGGGCTGGTTTTTGGGTGGAAGGGCTGTTCCTGTGGTTTTTGCTTGAAAAAGGGACGCAGGTTGAAGAGAGCATCTAGCACAGCATCAGCTCTGCGGGGCAGCAGGACTGACCGTGCCTGGGCTCTCACCTGGCTTGGTGTTTTTCCAAAATAATTGGGTTCTTTTATGCCTTTCATGGCTGTGGCTGGGAAGTTTCCATTGCTGGCTGCCATGGAGGGAGGCATTACATTTTTCTGCCGGACTGCTTTGGTTTAAATTTCTAATTCCTTCACAGTTTTTTTTTTTGTTTGTTTGGTGGTTTTTTTGTGTTTGTTTTTTTGTTGTTTTTTTTTCTTTTTTTTTTTTTTTTAAATCTAAGCTTTGCGTTGCTACATTTGCAGAAGACTCTTCCTGTGGAGGCTGAATGCAACTAGTTGGTGGCAGGAAGCTTTCCTTCCGGTGGGTAAGCCATCCCCAAGGACTGACGAGTGGTTTGGCTTTCTCTCAGCCTCCTAAAGCTGGAAACAAATCAGATAAATTGCAGGAAGGTCATGGCTGACGGCAGAGAGGATGCGCAGCAAAATGAGTTGAGCAAGACTCCTGCTTTTCTGTTCAGCCCCAAAGTGGTCTCCTCTCCCTACTCCTTAGTCTTGCCTGGCAAAGCAAGACTTCAGCTGATGTGCTCAGCAGTAGGCACGGTTTGGTAAGACAGACTCAGGGGCAGCAGCTCGAGTTGCAGGGAGCTGCCTGACGTCAGGGTTGGCAGCTTCTTCCCCGGTGCTTTTTGATCCACTCAGAAGCAGCCTTTGGGTTGCTTTCAGTCAATTCTGCATTCCTGACTTCCTCTGCTTGTTTTGTGTCGTTAATCCCAAATCCTGCTCGAGCTGGGCATTAGCGCCAGCTGCCTCATGGGGGTAGATGTGCTGTTGAACATGCTGCTCTGAAGTGTCCTCTTGGCCTCCTCCTGCCAGTACCCATGGGGATGTCAGGACTCGAGGTGGCTCAGGGATGCAGAGATGTTCCCCTTCTCTTGCCGCACATGCGTAAACCTTCCTGAACCATCTCAGCACAGCGCGGGGTTTTGGGTGCACACTAGAAAAACACCCCTCTAGCCTACGCCAAGAAAGTCATGGTCCAGCCTGTCTCGTAAGTAACATCATTTTAAACCCTTATACCCTACCTATTGAAAGTTGCACTTACTATCCAGGTAAAGATCCCCTGGGAAAAGGGAACGTGCTGAAAAAACCCCAAGTGACTCAAGCCAGATGCTGGGCGTTTTCTCCAAAGCTAGCGATTCGTGATTTGCTGCTGACAGCATGAACTGGTGTTAAGTTATTAAATTGCAGATGAGCTCATCACTTGGCCTTGAACAAGTTTCAACTTTGAGTGGCTTTAAAATATTACATGTGGTGGAAAAAAGACAATGTTGGTGTGGCAGAGAGATTTAGGGAGCAGCTGAGAAAGACATCTGTGCATAAAAAAATGCGTACCAGGAGGGAGGAAGGAATACTTCGTGTGAAAAATGTAAGCTCTCCCAGGAGAGAGGAGGAGAAATTCTCCGATTTATTGGTTCTACATTTTTAATTTTAGCTTAAGAGAAAATTGTCAGAGTTCTGAGATGCTTAAATGGAAGTGGAAAGATGCTAAGCCTGGTTTGATCCTCAAAGATCCCAGCTGTTGAGAGCTGCGTGTGCAGGATTACTTCTACCAGGCCCCAAAACCAGCTCCTTCGGTAGTGCGTGGTGTTTGCCAGTGATGCCATATGACCGTGGGCCAAATCCAGCTTTTACTTGATGTTTTCTTAATCCCAATGTTGAGCTCTACTGGACTGGGAAGGTAACATCCGCACTGCTGTTAGGAGAGGTGTTTCTCTCCCTGAAAGAGTGGGAGTTTGCTTTGAGGATCTTCCTGCCCTACATTCTCTGCACAATATCTATTTCTCCTTTTTTTCCTCTTGCAAAGGAGCCCAAGTTCCTGAACCCATCCGGTTCTGCGCAGTCACCCGTGGATCTATATGGTGCTGAAATACATGAGGAGGAAGACGGTGTTGAACAAAGGAATTAGTTTTTCCAGCCTAATTAAACCCAACCGTGCCGGAGCCGCTTTGGTGGGCTGGCCTGGCCGCCACAGTGCTGCTCCTGGGGAGCACAGCGCACGCCCTCATCTTAGCTCTAGATCTCGATGCTGAGATGAATTCATTTTTTTTAAGTGCCAACTTGGCAGAAGCCATGGGATAGATCATAAATCAGTTCAGCCTCTTTATTTTTCAAACTGGGTATGTTTGCAATCAGTAGGTGCATTGGCCGGTTGGGTTTCGTGGCCGGTTGGATTTATTGTTTTGGGGCTTTTTTGGTGCTCCCGGCAAGGGAGAACAGCTCCAGACATGTGGTTTTTTTAACTGCCTCGGCTCTTTTTACCAAATGGCGTGTTTGCAGTCAAAGCGTCAGGAAAGCCGGTGTTAACTCAGTCAGTGCTGCGGTGATGCCCCTAAAAATAAGGAAACCAGTATGCTGAAGACTTGCTGTAATTGCACCCTCTGACTGCTACAGCCAGTGTCTTAAGATGGAATAGATTTTTCTTTTTTTTTTAAGTGAAGATGATCATTTTCAGCCTGTCTGAAGTCACAGAGCATCAGCACGTACAACCAATGTGCCTTCCCACGTGGTTCATAGGGGCCGGAGCATCTCTGAGCTCAGGACAGGCTCCAATTTATTGCAGGGTGCCAAGGTGTTATTGGCTTGGATTTGCTGTAGTAAAACACTGGGGGCAGGAGAAAGGGAACTTTTTCTTGTAAATTATTAACAAATGGTGTGTGTGGCTGTCGATAGTGAGCTACAGACTGCTACCCTGGGCGGAGCTCGGGGACATCAGCCGGGGGACAGTTGTCTCAGGGTTTTTAACGCACACCTAAGCTGATCGAACTGCAAAGTGTTGCCAGGATTTAGGGGACAGTCCCCACCTTCAGCCACACGTTTCTGTCCCCATCTGTGCCCTGGGTCTGACAGGGATCATGAATTTCTGATAGTTGAAGCTCCTGAATTGTGTTTCTATTTTTCTGCCTGGTCTTTATCCATGTGTACATGTACAAAGGGAGGTTACTCAGGTCTGTGATTATCTTTTTTTTTTTTTTTTTTTTAAGACCATGTGAAGCTGCTTTCTTACTGCTGTGTTGATTTTTTTGATTTCCTACAACAGCAGCTATATCCAACCCTACTGCACTTCTACTTGTTTGGGCAAAAACTGCATTTATACTGCGAGGGCTGGGAGCTGCAGTGCTTTGGCTGTAGCCCAGGTTTGAGGTGGACTCCTTTCTCACACCTGCAGGGCTTAACATCTCACTGAGCTGCTCTGCTCAGCTCTGTGAGGGAGATAATGCCTCTATGTGATGCCTTCCTTTCCAATGCATCACTTCTAAATGTAAGGACTTGTGGTTGTGGGTGATAAGTGCCATTTGCGGTTGTGAGATGCTCTAATGTCCTCACATGACACGTTCTGCAGAAGTGCAAAATGTTCAATAAATAACAAGTTATTAGTCGAAACTATAAATAAAAAGAGAGTCAGGAAGGACTGCTTTTTGCAAGGTGATGGTGAATAAGATTGTCCCAGCCCTGTGCTGTGTGCCTGACACTTTTTTTTATTTTTTATTTTTTTTTTTTTTTATATTGAGTCACTTTGCCAGACTGAGACTCCCATGTGGCCAAATAACACCTTCCTATTACTGGCACCTTATAAATAACTTCTATGTTTCACTTTCCTCAGCTCCACATGACAGCACCCCCTGGCCTCGGGGTCCCCTCCTACATTTCATCCCTGTAGCCGGTTGGTTTTCCCTAAGAAGAGGACCAGAGCACCAAATGCATTCCTCTTTATGCATGTTTCTTGCATTGCTCATTCCTTCTTCACCTGAAACTTCCATCTCGTTTTTGCAGCTCAGCTCTTTTCAGCCTCACATACTTGGTAGAACTGGGCCAGTTTGGTTTGATGGCACCACGATTAATCCCTGGGAGTGCTGCCAGTGGTGGGCAGCAGGCCTTTTCACCACCAGAGACACGTGTGTCTGCATGAAATTCATTAAATTCTTCGTGCCAGATGCCACCAGCTATGTGGGAGGAGGACTTGGCATTTGACACAGCTGTGGACAAGCCTCTGTCTCCAGCGTGCCTGTTCTTGGTGGTCAGAAGTCATTTTCCTCAGTGCTAGTGGAGATATAGATAGGAGAAATTAATCATTGCCTGTTTTTTAGTGGATAGTTGAAATGATTCCTCATTTCTGCTGTGTTTTGGTTCAAGAAGCAGGAGTAGACGCTCAGAGCTGGACCAGCCCACCAGCTTACAAACCCAGCTCCCGTTGCCAGTGAGAGCTTGAAGGACCAGAGCTTGTGGCTTCCTACACAAGTGTTTGCACTGATGCAATGCTGGCGGTCAGTTCTTCCTTACCAAGTTACGTCTCCACTATTCAGTGTTGGCGGACAAACAACCGCTTCCACGTTGTTTTGGCAGTGTAGGGGCTCTATCTTGCCAAAATGCGTGGCAGGATGGCAGGCAGGTCTCAATATGGATATGTCCCTGCCCACCAGGTCTTGTAGAGGTCATCTGGAGAGTAAGTACCTTGGGGTAGGTGTGGTGGCGTCTCCGCTATGGGAAGGTAGACGCATTACCCAAAGGAGAGATGAGTTTCCTGAAATGCGGTAGGGTTTATGGGCCTTCATTTTGCTAAATCCCATCCATAGTGAGTAGAGGAGGCTGCTTCTGGGCTTCACTCTTTAAAAGCAAAAGCAGGCCTTTGAAGAGAAATACAAACCATCTTATTCCTGTCAAAAATAAAAGGCAAAAGGGAAATGGCTTGCTCAAGCTCAAGCCCCAGTAAGGTGGGGCTGGAAAATGAGCCCAGCTCTCCTGGAGCTCAGGTGTTGGATGAGACCTGTGAGGCACATCTCCTTGATGGACCCACTCTGGCACAGGGTTGTCCTATGGGGTGGCTGGTGGACCTCTCTGCAACATGTGTTCATCTGAGAGGAGTGCTGTCCTGTCCCCTGATCGGCTGCTGCTGAGGAACAAAACATAGTGGAGATGAAATATTTGAAGTAAAGGGAGTACACTATATATAACCCTTCCCCTCCTTGTTCCTGTGCATTAACATATTTAATATAACGATGAGTTCTCTGCCAAAATTCCTCAAATTATTATGTCTAAGGATTGAAAATCTTAGAAAATAGTCTTGGAGGGGACCTCGAGGTCTGATCCATCCCTAGGGCAGGATCAGCTCGATCTGAACTGTTCTTGACACGTCCTTGTCCAGTCTCCAATGGCAGAGCCTCCACCCCTTCCCCAGGCAATCTAGTCCAGCACTTCGCTCTTCCCAAACCCCCCCAATTTATCCTCCTGATTTCCTTGCTGCAATTTTAGGCTCATTCCTTCCTCCCTATGCACAGCAGACCCAGAGCACATCTACGCTGTATTTATTCTCCAATTCCAGTTTCATGCTGATCAAACTGTCACGTTCACTGGAGTCATCTTTGATTTTTACCTTGTTGCAAGCATACTGTTCGCTCAGTGGATTTATGGCTTGTGAGAGGCATGAGGGTGTTCACCCTGCAGCCCTAACACCTCTTTGCAGAGCAGATAAAGCACAGGAGCGCAGCTTTCATGCTCATGTGTTCCTTCCTTGTGTTGGGTGGTGGTGGTGATCGCTTCCTTCTTGGCTTCTTCATGGGGACCACCAATGTGGGCTAATTTTAAGATCCATGCTAGCGCTGGCTTTTGTAGCACGTCTTATATTGCTCCTTTACCCTGTTTTCTGCAGGATTTGGGAATGGAGTCAACCTCTCTGGATGATGTCCTCTATCGATACGCCAGCTTTCGAAACCTGGTGGATCCGATCACTCATGACTTGATCATCAGCCTTGCTAGATACATCCACTGCCCCAAACCGGTAGGTACCATGGACTCATTACACCTCCATAACTGTGCTGTCTTGGGAAACAGTTCTGCTGGGAGAATAGAGCTCACCTCTGAGTTCCAGGGAAAAAGTCTGCTGGTTACTGCTGTGCTTGTGTGTCTTTGGACAGAGAGGACCTGCTCGGAAATCGTGGTTTGATTGCACAGTATCGGGCTTTTCAGCTGACCAAGTGACGTTCACCTAACGTTAGTACTTTGGCTGTTAGCACTCTGTTTTGCAAATGATTTCTGCTTTCTGCCACTTTTTCTTTCTGTGTTAAAGACCTTACCCCATCAGGAACACTTTCTGCCTCGCAAGGGTAACAGACCGTTCCTCACCCTTGTGCAATATTTATCATGACACCGAATGACAAGAGAGTCCTTGGCTGTGCCTTCAAGGCCAGGTTCCCAAAAAAAGCACAGCCTCCGTGGGCTGCTGTTTGGGCTCGGACATGAGCAGGTTTCTCTGTCAGCGCAGCGCCAGGCAGATATGGGCTTTTAAAACTCTCAGCCCCGTTTGCTCACTGGCGGCTATAGCATCACAGGGCTTTTGAAAATCCCAGGCTGACTCCCTTCCCTTCCCTTCCCTTCCTTTCCATGGTAAATGTGACTTTGCGTGGTGGCCACTGGCTGTTTGGTTAATTAAGGTTTCTTTCCCCAGGCTTTCTTTTAAATAAGCAATATTGTTGGTGTCTGATTTGCAGAGCAGCGTAGGCTTGGAAAGGTATAAAATGTCTGATCTCTCAAAACACGCTGGTTGAGGAGGAGGAGGGGTAAGAGAGAAGACCAAAAGCTACCAGACGGTGATCATAGGAGATGTAGGTGGCATCAGATCTCTGGGGATTTTTGAGCTCTTAGTCCCCCTGTGCTGCAGTTCCCTATCTGTAATTTTGGGAGGACGGCACAGCTCTGCTAAATCAGTGTGATGTGTCCTGGCGCTATAGTCATGGTGACATGTCGTGCACCAAAGATGAATCATTTGCAAGTATCTAAGATATGCACCTTTCAGAGGAAATACCTTTCCTCTGCAAAGCACTGTGCAGGCTGTAGGGTGAGCAGGAGCTGTAGTCAGTGATGCTCCCTCGACTCCTCTTGAAACTCCCAGGAATGGGCTTCCTCCTAAAGAGACATTTCTGTCCGTGTTTCATCTTGTCTGGTACAAGTCAGAGTGTGGTGGGGGAGCTGAAGGCTCATCTGTCATGGTTGTGTTTTTCTTCTCCCCTGCACATTGCTTGTCAGGAATTAAGGTTGCACTTAAAACAAATGATGTGAATTGTAGGAAGAAGCTGAGTGATGTTTTCCGGTAAGCCCGAAGGAGGGTTTGCAGAGCTTCCTGATGGGACATCTTCATTGTAACAGCTTCCCTGGGAGTGTGGGAGCTGTGTGGCTTCCCTGAACTTGCTGTCTGGAACCAATAAGCTACCAAAAAGTTCGCTTTGAGCAAAAAGGAAGCCCTTCCACCCCCGTAAACTGTGTTTGGCTCTGGTCACGCTTGCAGATGTGATGGAGCTCTGTTTGAGGGCCACCAGGAACCACCTCCCAGGCCATGTTATTCCAAACACTCTCCTTCCCCATCCTCCAAACCCTTCCCATGCCTTTTTGTCCTTGGGAAAGAGCTGCCTGGAGCAGCGCCATGGCGTCAATCATCCAGGTTCATTACTGCACATAAGACTTCATACACTGACGTAACCTGAAGCGGGGAGGAGAGGTGCAAATGCCCCAGGCGGGGTGCATACCTGATGTTTGTGGGTCCATCCCCTGTGATGCAGAGGGGTGTAGCCCTTCCTGCAGCCCTCCTGGAGGGCAGCACCACCAATGTCCCAGCCATGTCTCAGGGGGGACATCTGAGCAAGACCCAGTGCCCGTTGGGGATCACACGGTGAACCCCAGATATTTTTCGGGTGTTCCTGGAGGGGATGTGTGTATCTCCCAGCAGGTCCCAGCGAGCTCATCAGGCCTCTGAATTTCTGCCAAGAGCACGCTTGTTGCACTCTGTATCCTTGGATTTTGTTGGAGGGGGGGGTTGTTTGTTCGTTTTTCCCTCCTGGAGACAGCAAACTCAGAGCTAGCTCATCTGTTCTCATCTCTGCTGCTGAACTGCAAGGTGCTTACCCATCTCATGCCTCCTTTTGATTTGCCTGTGGCATTTTTAAGCTCTTGTTGGGAAGGGACAGTCCATAGGTATGATGTGCCCGGTGTGATATGGCAGGGGTCCGAGCTGGGACCTGGAGGCATCGCTTTCCTGTACTTACTGCTAATAATGGGTCTTTAATTTCCTGTAAGAGTGTATGAAGGGATAGAGTCATTCACTGCTGTTTCTTGGGAATGTTTTACTTAATAATAGCCTCCACCGCTATTTAAAAATGAGGAAATTACTTTTTTGAAATACTTAAACATTTCTTTAATTTTGCTGAGGAAAAGCTGCAGTGATGCTCGGGGTGTGTTTGCCTGGACTACAGTGTGAAACTGGCTCTGGGAGTGCTTCATAAAACTCTCTACACTCAATAAACCGTGTTGGGAAGGGTGGAGCGAGTGCAGCAGCGTGCAGACATGGCTCGGGGACATCAGGGACCTAAATCTCTCTCTCTAGACCGAGGATGTCCCGTGTCCTACAGCATGAGCTCAAGATACAGACACATCCCTGTGCTGCATAGCTAAACCCCTGCAAGGATACCAATATATCCCTTTCCCTTTTCTTATGGAGAATGAGATCCTCTCCTCTCTCCTCCCCCATGGGGCAATGAGATGGGAAACTGGAGAAACCTATTTTGACGGGCGTGTTTCCAGGCAGAGAGGCCCCGTTCCCCAGCTGAGGTTACCCTTTTCCAAAGCATCGTGACTAAACTGGTTTCTCCTCCACGTTTTGCCCTGGGAGACTAATGGTGAGCCGCGGCCAAGTGTGCGCTCTGCACTCCTTGTAAAAATAACCCGACGCCGCTGATGCAACGGCGAACTGCTACACTGTCAAATACCTGCTTTTGCATGTCTCCCTGCACGTTTCTTTTGGCACTAAATGCTGTGAAGAAGTTAGTGCCAGTATAAGCATAGAGATGCAAACTCCTAATACTGAGTCATGGGCTTCTAGCAAACTGTGGTGGTAAAACATGCAATAGCAAACCCGAATAAGTCCAGCCCATGCAGCTCTGAGGCTCTTCTTCTGCATGAGATGCTGCTTGTTGGATGCACTTGGTCCTCCCCCCGTCCTTTGCACAGCTCGGGGTTTGCACCATGCCATGCAGTTGCTTTGGTGCTGGAGCAAGGGACGGCTTCTCCAGGCCAGCGGTCCCTTACGAGGCTGCTGCAGCAAATGCTGGCAGGTGGCAAGTGTTCGCATGAGAGCGGCGACAGCTGTATTAATACAGCAAAGAAAATATCACCATATTCTGCCGTGCAGCGAGGCGCTGCATCAGGGATCCTCAGGGGCTCACAGACAGTTGCTAAGCCCTGGAGCATCCCTGGGAGATTGATGGGTGTTGCCTTGGAGAGGGAAGCAGGGACTGCACAGGTGACAAGTCCAGCAATAACAGGACTGTGCTGCAGCTCCTAGTCCGTGACTTAGCCTTGCTTGGGCTTTAGGTGCCACCAGCTGTGCTTTAAACCCTCTTTTTTTTGGCAGCTCAGGGTGCTGGGTGAAAAGTAATTTCATCCCAGTGTTTGGCTGTGATTTTCTGAGACGCTGATTTTCTTTATGTCCCCAAAAACCTGCATGCCTTAGTCACCTGGGTTATTTTCCAGCATCCAGTCCTCCTTTCCCCCAGACCTCTTTCCCTCCCTGCAGTTTCTTTGACAGAGACTTGGCAGCAGCATATGAGAGCAGGAGAAAGCTCAGGGCCAGGCGTGTTGCAGAAGTTTTGGCTTTTGCTCTGCCTGCCAAAGGTATGCCGTTGCATCCCGTGGCACGAATATACATGAATATGTAGGTTGAGGCAGCTGTGAACTTGCCCACATCCGTATAGAGGTGGGACAGATGTGGCTGAAGAATGGGGCTGACCTGGACCCTGGTCCCTTTTAACCTGCTCTATTAAATACGTGTCTGCTCGGGGTGATGGGGTCTTGCTTTTCTCCTCCCTCCTGGAGAGAGCACTTCTCTGGCTTTCTGTACGTTGCTTTTTTCACTCAGCCTCTATTTATACCACCCTTAGCTTAAAGGTGACCCCTTGGTCTCTCCTTTGAGCTAAAATAAAAGTTTAATCGTTTTTCTGAGCTCTGGGTAAACACATCCTGGTCTGTGTGGCCAGAAAAAAGTTGGCCTGGGCTCTCCAACATGGCTGTGGCTCAGCACAGTTCAGTGGATGCTTATTCCAGCGAGTAAATTCAAACCAGCAGCAAGGCAAGAAATGTAACTTGTGCTGGAGGAGCCTGGAGTGCTTTGAATGAGCCTGACTGCGGAAATCATTTGGGTGAGCTTTCGTATGGACATCAGGGTATGTTGTGCAAAGGCTGGACTGCGTCCCTCCAGACCCCGCTGAGATCCCAGCCTTCCCCGAGGCGCTTGTGTTCTGGTGATTTTGCTAAAAGAGCCAAGCGAAAACTCTTTTCCAGATCACTTGGAAGTCAGGGTTTGGATTCGGTCCCATCCTTAGTTACAAACCTATAATGCAGTTCAACCGAAACCGGGTGTCTTGAGTACCCCTTCCTCGAGGGGCCGGGACGTGCCTGCAGCACGACCACGCGGTGCCTCCAGAAATGCCGATGGAGCCGTGTGAGAGCAACCGCCCAGCTCTTGCTGTGGCTTGCCGGGTTGTTATCTGGTGGGGAAGCTTTCAGATCGAACAAATGCTGCTGTTGCACGTGAACATCGTTTTGAGTGGTGCCCATAGACGTTGCACTCCCTGTTTATCACCTTGTGCAGCTATTGTAAACCTTGGGTGTTTATTGTGCCTTAGAAGAGGCAGTTTTGCTCTTCAGGAAACGCTCAAACAAATTGTGCAGCAATGCTTTTCCAACGGGGTGTTTGCCTAGGATCAAAGGCATTTGAACAAGTGTTTTCTTCCCCATAGCCATGACCTTGGGGCAGTCTTTTATCTTCCTGCCTCTCTCCAGCCCCAGAGCCCACGGGAAGGTGCCAGGCGAGTTCCTCAGAAAGTGGCTCAGCTCCAGGCACAGCCTGCAGCCGCCCCTTTCCAAAACGCGGGGCCAGGGTAAGGAGGCAGCCGGTGCTGCTGGTGCTCTCAGCCCCCGGGGTGATGTCTGTCTGTCCTCGTGAACAGAGAAAGGGGACAAAATGCTTTGGCAAAGCCGCGTGGCGTGGGACGGAGCTGCCCTGATGCCCCATATCTTTCCTGCAGCCGCTCAGGTTTCCACTGGGAGTTGTTCCAGGCAAAGGAGCTGAAAACACAAACGTGTAAGGAGCAAAGGGCCCCTGTAAAAAATTTGCAGCTCTTTTTGCCAACAGGAATATCTGGCCATAAGCTATTGGAACATTAAACTGGTTTCTTTTTCCACAGACCAAAGCCACATGTATGGATGACTGATGACCGTGATAGGGAGTGAGTCAGGCTTTCCTCAGGTTTGAGGACTTGCTGAACGTGGGATAAGCGCTGAGTGGAGCCGAGAGGAGAGGAGAAAGTGAGGCCTTGGGCAAAGGCTGCTTTTTTCCCTTGCAACCTTGGGGTGTTTGATTGCACCGGCTCTTACCGGCCTGGGGATGTACCATGGAAGCTCCTCCAGCCCCTGAAGGCTGCCCAGAATAAATCCAAAATGAGGTTTTGGCTTTGCTGAGCCCCATCCTGCTGTTTTCTGTGGAGGAAGGTTTTTCTGCTGGTCGGTGGCCAGGGAAGGGCTGGCAGAGCAGCTTAGCAAAACCCCGTCCCAAAGTCCAGCTTTGCCTGTTCGTTCTTCTGTCGGTGCCAGGACCTCTTAAGTTGCAGCTCCACTAAGAAGACAGGTGAAAGATGAAATCCTGTTTCCATGCAGGGTGCTAGATAGGGGCAAACACCTCAGCGTGGAAGCTGTGTACAACAGATAACATGGTCCTCAGCTTCCCCACCAAAATTCATAGTGTTTCAAGATATATGGTGACAGCAATGTGTTAGGGAGGGCATTTAAAAACTCTTCTAAGCAATTGGTGTAGCTGGAGAGGTGATGTGCTGGGACTGGAAGCAAAATGCATTTTGCCCGTGTAGCTCTGGAGAGAGTGAAGATCTATTTTCTTGTTCGCTTCTGTGTCATTTGAGAAATATATGCTTAGCTGCATCCCCGGCTCAGATGTCTTTTCCTGCACGAGCTGTAAATTGATCAGGTTTGCAATATGGGTTTGATTCCATGAATTGTCACCCATGAAAACAAAGTACAGAAAGAAAAAGTGGTTATTGTGACCTGGATGAAATAATCTATTTCTAACCCTTCTTCAGCCCCGTGGTATAAAGATTTAACTTACAGAAGATATTGAGTTTTTTATGCCCTGCATTTTTAAAACATGTTATTTCTGATGGAGCTGTGTTGAAGCTAAAATGAGCATTTTCCCTCTTATTTACTGTCCTGTGTGCTGTGACGTGGCTAAAACTGTATTAATAAACTCCGTTTATACAGGACAAATATAATTAGGATACCGTGACCACCAGCTCGTGCCTTTATCCCCAAACCAAGCACATAACACACATGAAGGAGGAGCTGGATTATTATTTGATCTTGAATTCAAATTATCATTCCAAGTTTCTGACATCACACTCATTTTTACAGCAGCGCGAGCTGAAATTATAGGTATGAAGTGATGACACATTGAGGGACATTCAGGCACAGGCTGTCGGGTGAGCTTGTCAGCCTCGACGAGTTTCTTACCTTTCCCTTTTGCTATTAGATGTGCAAGGAAAATGCATCTCACATCTTGCAAAGCTCTCAGATTGCAGATGCAAAGTGCTACGAGAGCATTAAGTATTATTTGTTCTTTGCTGTAAGAAACATCATAAAAGGAAGCTGATTTATGAATGAAAACCCTCTAAAACCCCAAATACCTGATATAAAAGCAAAGGGGATGATGGGGATTCAACTAAGTCAATGGTATTCTTTATTAATGGCTCCTTCCCCCCCCCCCCCCCGCGCTGGTCTTGCTCCAAGTGTGAAGATCACTCTTTATGGGTATTTAAGACATCTGCAATACATTAAACGATCCTGCAGTATGAAACAGGCTGCGAAGCTCAGACCCCGCTAATGACAACTCTGGTTCTTTCCTAACTCAATGTGTCGTGCCCTCTGCTCATTTTTTCTTTACCGAAAGAGTGGTTAAACGTTGGAACAGGCTGCCCAGGGAAGTGGTGGAGTCCCCATCCCTGGAGGTATTTAAAAGATGAGTAGATGAGGCGCTTAGGGACATGGTTTAGTGGACATGGGGGTGTTGGGTCGACGGTTGGACTCGATGATCTTAGAGGTCTTTTCCAACCTTAATGGTTCTATGTTTCTATGATCTTTTCTTTGCAAAAAGAGAGATGTTCTCTAAAGCCCCTGTGTGTGAGCTAAAGCTGAGCAGAGTGCCCTGGAAACAGGGGAAAACAGCACTTTGCAGGTTTTTTTAAATATTAAGGCTAAAAAGGGTATAACAGTGAGGTCTGGATGGGCTGTGATGGTACCACTACTGGCAAATTATTGGTTTCATATGTGAAATGGGACTGCAGAGGGAAAGCGGATGAGCCCTGCCTCAGCCTCCTTGTCCAAACCCCGTGTGATGCGAGGGAGCCCCTGCTGTCCTTGTTCCTCCCTGCCTTATGAATTTGCTCCCCGGTACTCAGCCCGTTTGCGCTTGGGGATGTCGAGCAATTAATCACAGTCTGATCCGTGGTGCTGTTCTGCTGGCGTCTTATTTTTCTTTTTTAAAAAATACACCTCACCAGCATCAGCGGGGAAGTGGCAGGATGCCACCCTTTATTTAAGCACACTTCATGGTGTAGGAACCCAGGGAGAGTGTTCCTGTCCTTTTAAAAAAAAAACACGTTAAAATGTCAGGTAGATTAACTATATTTCAAGCAATAGCACCTCATAAAAGATGCTAAATCTGTATTCCCCCACAGCACCAGTGTCACGGCCATAGGATGAACTGTCCTCTTCTTTGTACAAGACACTGTAATTTTCTGTTAAGGGTGTGTGGGTGTAGGATTTGTCTGCCCTTAACCCCCAGGCTGCTTTGTTTTCCCTTCTCTGAGGCAGTGTGTGATGGGGTAATCCCTCTTTCTGGCTAGCTAGTATCTCCCTTGGATGCCTGGGCTAATTTATGAAAATCATGGCCTATTTATGAAATTTAGGTCTCTCTTTACAGACTTTTATACCAGTTATGTCTCTCAGGGAAATTCAGCTTGTGATGGGAGTTGAGCCTGTTTGGTGCAGAAGATGCAGGCGTGGGGGAACAGCCTGGGGAAGCCCACCCGGCACACCCTGTTATCAATGACATAAAAAATGCCCTTGGATTAAAAAGTATTGAGTGTTTTATGGGATTGGGCTAAGGCATGGCAGCATGTGCAACACCTACTGCAACGTGGAGAGACAAAGAAGTCTTTCTCACGTTCCCAGCTACCTAACTGATACCATGGGGGGGTCAATGAATAGAGAATCTGTGATTTGAAAGTCTCTGAAATGCTGCAGCACAATTTGGGATGAAAGAGATTGTATAAACACAAATGGTTATTGGATGAGCTGACTGAGGCTTTAAAAAAAAAAAAAAATATCCAGTGTGGCCAGGGTGACTTTTATCAAACTTTTATCTTTTTATCTCTTTTGGGTTGCTTAAACCCAAAATCTCAACACCAGCTGGCAGAATTGCCAGGCCCCTCGCTCAGTTCCCATAATAATAAGACGACCTTTCCTAACCACTGCCTAACCATCTGCAAACCCTCCTAAATGCCGCAGGGTGGATTTTGTCGGCTGGGAGGTGGATTTTGCAATGCCTCCAAAATGTCAGGTGCCACACGAGCCGGCGAGTGATGTGCAAAGCGCTGCGTGCACAGCTTCCCCTCTTCTGCCAAGCAGTCGAGAGCATCTTGGGTGATGCCACTTGTCAGTGATGAGCATCATCACGCAGGTCAGAGCTGGAGCAGAAGATTAAAAAAAGAACCAGGAGTAGGAAAAGACATTTCATGGTGGCCCCATCTTTTCTCAAAAGGCAGCAGTTGCCAAGCACCCAAGGTAACTTTCAGAGCTGAATCCAAAGCTGAAGAGGAGAGAGAAGGGGCACGTCAGCACAAGTATTTTAGTGCCAAAAAGAGAAGGAAAACGTTTGTGGCTGCATTTTGGAAGGATCTACCAGTTCCTTGGGTCAGTTGTTTCTTCCCTGCCTCCTTGTTTCTCCTCCCAATTTCTTTTCCTCTAGAGGAAAAAAACCCGTAGGAGATGACAGAGCCCCCCGCTGGCTCTGCTCTTGACTCTCCCATTGATGCTCTATGGCTGGACAGAGAAGGGGCTCCTCTCACCTTGCTTCTTGGCGGCCTCCCCTTCATGGTGGGCAAGAAAAAGAGCCATAAGAGATGCTCTGCTGTTGGTCATGATGAGCAAGGCTCAATTCTAGTGTCGGTGAAGTCTCTTGGAGAAGGCTCTAATATTTGTATTGTGGCAGGACCTGGGGCTCAGCAGCTGTGCCTTGACATAAAAGAAGAAACTACATCTTTAAATGAGGTGTTTGGGGATTTCAGATTGTCTTCTGGAAAACATTCTTTCCTCACCCCACACTTGCCCATCTACGCCATCTCCTGTGGTGAAGCCAGATCTTACAGATCTTAGCTGCCTCTTCCTTAGACCCTCAAGTCCGTATAAGATATGGTTGTCACCTGCGTGCGCTGCTCCTCTGCCTGCAGACTGATACCAGCTTTCCAAGAGGGTTGTCAGAGGCAGCATTTTTTGGTCTCTGGCTGAAAATGATCTGAAATTTCAGAAAAGTCAGTCTGTTGATACATGGGAAGGGTTTGCTGCTCAGCCCTGTCGATGTGATAGAGCATAATGAAAGCAAATGAATGTAGAGAGCATCTGAACTGAGTCCTTGGTCTCTTACTCAATGCATCGCTCCCCTCTGAAAAATGTCACCTAAGAAGCACATTGAAGAGCCACTCGCATGCAGTCCATGCCACAAACCCAGTTTGGGTCAAGCAGACTTTGTCTGATCTTGTCCCTTACTCCCAGAGAATCACAAGATGGGGAATATTGCTAGGAAAAATTGTGATGAAGAAGGATGAACCACTGAAGCTGAGCTTCTTTCACTAGCGCTGGCAAGGGCTGTAGTTGCCCTGGTTAAATTTAAATCTTTTCTAAGGACCCTTCTGGCACAGCTCTGGCAGCCAGGAGTTGTGTGTCATTGCACAGAAGTACCGGTGGAAAGGCAGGTTCCCATCCGCATCCCGAGCTGAGCATCCAGGATTGTCCACCCTGCCACGCGCTTCACCTGCAGTCTCTCCAATAACTTTAAGTAAGTGTCCCCAAGGGAAATGACGGATGAAGAAACAGGTACTTCATTAAACAGTAACAACATATTTTATTGATGTTTTCTGATGGTAATTGATGTTTGAGTTCAGCTCATTTAGCTTTTAATCAGAACATAATTTACCGCAAAGGAAGGAAGTATATTGATTCCCTGCCTCCTCGTGGAGGCGTTATTTATTTACTTCAAGCACTGAAGAGTGCGTGGTGGGGACCTCTCCCATGGTATGGCTGGAGAGGAGAGCTGGGTGACTTGGGCACTTAGATGGGTGTTTTAATATCTATTTCCAGCCTAACTCACAGGTGTGTGAATACTAAGCAAGCAAACGGTCTGCTGGCAATGTGGATTTGCAGAAATGAATGGTTTAATAAGGAGAGTTTGAGGGGTTTAATAAGGAGGGGTTTCCTCTCTATTGATAGGCTGCTGCTGATGGCTGAGGAATTGCCCAGTCACGGATTATGGCCACATCTGACTTGGTTCAGGCAGAAAAGTCCCGCTCACCATTTGTCAAGGTGGGTGAAAGAAGCTCTAATAGATATTACGACCCGATCTCAGCTGTTCTGGGGCTGCAAGCAACTGGTACACCTGTTTTTCAATCCTGACCACCGAAGGCCATCAGTGCCCAGGGCACATTTTGGTAGCCCTGTTGCATCCCGGTGGGACTGCTGCTCTCCTGCAAAGCAGGGGCAGTTCCCCAGCGTCTGGGGGAAGGGATGGAGATGGTGACATGTCTAAAGTCTCTGGAAGGGCAGAGAAGCGAGCCCTGCTGAGGAGCACGTGGAGCTTAGCTAGGGAGGGCTCAGCGGCACTGAGTGATGTAGGTACAGGGTCCTACGCGATGGTGCAATCACCTGCCCCAAATCCTGCCTTTGCCCCGTGCTGTGGGCTTGAAGAAAAACCCATTGTTTTGCGTGTACCCCAAATTTCAGCTTCTTTGCTGGGTAGCGTGGTCAGCCTTTGCAGGGGGGTTCAGAGGTGCTGAGTACCTGCGACGCTTCAGGGTGAGCTGAAAGCCCTTGAGGATAAAACACTGTTACTGCCAAGCAGCTCTCCGTGCCCTTTCCTTGCTGGTTCCTCAAGCCCTGTAAGAAGAAGGAAAGAGCATTATCAGCATTTCACAGTAGGGGAAAGCGATGCCTGGAGTTGGGAAGGGCTGTGCACAACACTGCACTCATCAGGGCTGAACCAAGACACCTCCGGGTCTCGGAAGCACTCGCATTTCCAGCACTAATCCTGGAATTTGAAGTTACTCGCGTTTAGCCCGTCTGCAGCATCACAGCTGTCTTGATGTATGCTTCAGGCTATTTCTTGGAGCAAGGAGTTTTGCCCTTTGCTACTGATCTCCAAGCTCTGCCTTTGCAGCCCCCAGCACAGAGTCACCGTGCCGGGGCAGGCGCCTCAAGAGTTTGGCTGTGCCAGGTCTCGGAGATGCTTTCACCCAGCCAAATAGAGGAGATGTATCAGTGAGCAGCATTGCAGATTTGGGGTGGGTCAGGACCCCGTGGGGTGCTGATGAGGTGAGAGGACCCCCTCTGTCTGGTTCACCCCACGTGTACGATGTGTCCTCCTTCCCCTGGGAATCGCCAGGTGACTGCTCCTTCCAGAGGGGATGCAGCTGCACTGTCTCTGTTGGGCAAAAAGTAATAAAGAAATGCAAAGAGCCAAGGTCTTGCAGATAGGGAAGTTGCCAGCAGGATTTTCAGCGATTGCTCTTCGTAGATGACAGGGACTGTGATTTCTGGCCAAAGTCCAGCAAGCGATTATCTCACGGTTTGGGATATTTGGGAGTTTGGGTAAGAGCTTTATCCTACCCTTTCCATCTTCAAAGAGTTTTGCAATCGTTAGGTAATTTGCTAATCCTCCCGATTTTTCTGTCACTTTCCCTTTTCTCCTTTCCATCCAGCTTTCCAGGAAATCCCCAGTGCAGCGCTTGTGTCTGCATCCGCTTGGAGCACTTGATGAAGTGACCCCACTCCCTCAAGCCTCGCTGCCTGTTGCTGGGGGAGCTTGGCTGGAGCACATCCACTGCTATGAGCTGCTGCTTCGTTACTGTGATCTTATCTTTTTTTTTCTTTGGGAAAAAAAAAAAAGAAAATTCCTAGTTCTCTTGTGCCTACGAGGGCCCCACAGTGGTTAACGAGCTGAAGCCGAGCATTGCTCTGAGGGTTATGCCCTTGCCCTGAGATTCACTTTTCTGTGCCCGCCTGCAGCGGGAAACAACAGGGACTGATGCAAGGGGGTCGCTGCTGCCCCTTCCCAGGCTCTTGTGCACGTCACGAGACTCCCAGGGGTTGTGGTGAGGGGCTGAGAGCTCCTGCGGAATGACATAAATATTTGCAATGGTATCCTGGGGACACTCCTGCTCTCCTCCAACAGCAATAACGGACTGGACTGGGGTTTGCTTCCCGTGGGATCCGGTGCGGTGCAGCTGAGACACAGGGCTGTCGGGCTGGGAAAATCTCTACGTGCTGTCCTACATCTGGGACATAAATAACCAAATAATCTACTTCTGGTTTAACCCTGGGGTGAGAGGGGTACAAAGAATGGTGAGTGGTTCCTGCATTTAGCAGCAAAGGCAGGTGCTGAGCTCCGACCTGCGGTTCCCGATGGGATGCCCCCTGAGAAATGCCGGCTCCTGCAGAGAGAGTGGCTAGGGCAGGTCTGGCTGAAGAGCCACGTTTGCTTGAGGCAGGATGGTGGGAGGTGTCACGGACACCGTGCAAAGCTCGATGCACCCATCACTCTCCAGCATCCATCTCCATCCTGTGTGCATCGCCCCCGAGCAGGGTCTGAGAGCCTGAAAAGCAAATAGAGGAGCCCCCCCTGGAGTTGCAGTGCCTGCTGCAGCCTGGGGCTGCGCGGGTAAGTAGAGACGCCAGGTCTGTAGGTGATGGACGATGGTGTTTGCCAAAACACGGGGGAGCTTTGCCTGCCAACCGCATTTGGACAGTGGCAGTGAGTGATGGGGAGCGGCTGAACCCTGCTGGGGAGGAGCTGCCCAGGGGTTCTGTGTCCCCCAGGGCTCCAAAATCAGTCCTCCCTGTCTGTCCATGTAGGAGGATGGCGAGTGCCACTGAATACACTGACTTCAGTAGATGTTAGAGGTCGGCACCTCCGACCCCTCTTCCCATTTGCAGTCCAGTCAGCGCAGCACCTTGGGTATTTTTCTGTCTTTGCTGTTCTACACCAGCTATAATGATTAACTCGTGATCGGTTGTTTGCTGAGATATTTCCAGGGTAATGAATGGCTCTTCTGGATTTTTAGCTGCTTGCTGTGTTTTATGATAACTCCCTGCGTCTATCAGAAGGATGCAGATGCATTTATCATTAAAAGGATGGTCCAGTGACCCTTCCAGGAGCAAACACTGGCATCTAAATGGCCTTCCCATTAGTGACTTTGTTTATAGCACTGAAGTGTGTCCAATTTATTTGGCTGAGGATCTTACTGTGTGTTTCAGGAGCACGCGTTGGAGTGGTGATGCTCAAAAGCCTCCTCCGCAGTCACAGTTTCGCTGTGCACATCTCAACTGAGGATGCAGTCAGTGGCATTAGGCATCGCAGCGTGGGGCAATGCCATTAATGGGTGAAAAGCAGCACAGAGATCCCCTGCCATTCCCCACGTCGTTTTGACTGCTGCTCATTTATCCTCTTCTGCGGAAGCTAAGCTGGGTACCCTCCAGTAGCTCTCACAAAAGATCTTTATATTCTTTTTTGCAATTTCCCTTTATCTTACATGTTCCCCTCAGGGCCATCTATCACCTCAAATTTATTGCCGCCTTTAATTGCTTCTCTGAAGTCCAAGTGTAATATTACTCCAGGATCCTTTTGAATGACTTCCTGAGCTGCTGCGATCCCATTCATCTCGTACTTCTGGCTCTCTTGATAAGCCCTATTGTACATTGCTTTTCATTTTGGTGTGTCAACACTGAATCTAATGTGTCGCACTTTGGCCTTTTGTCAAAGCGAATGATGAGCACTTCTTAGCGGTATCTGAGTTGCAGAATTGGTTTCCATTTCTTTTCGTTGTTTCTCCAGATTTCCTCTTCCAGTGTTCTGCTACTGCTGCAGCTTCGCCAGCTCCTAATTTGGGCTAGTTCAAGGCAGGGTTTAATTGCTGGGGTCCTTGGTACTCTGTGATCGTCCTAGGTGAGCACTCAGTACTCTGTCAGGATGCCCGGCGTGCCCAGTGTAGATGTCCTCAGCCATGGGTTTCCCAGGTTTGGCAGTGGCTTTGTGGTGTCAAGCCAGTCCAGAGCTGGACTGGTCTGGCTGGTTTTTGTAAGAGTTGAACAGGAGCAAATCCTTTACTGAGAGCAAAAGAATTAACCTTGCTGGTGCTCAGTCCCTTGCTGGTCATCTTAAGGAGGTTAACATCCACTCCTATCTCTGCAACCAGCATGTGATGGCAAGACGTGGTGATCTCGTGTCTTTGTGGTTTGGGCTGAGCTGGGGAGAGGGTTTGCACCATTGATAGATCTGCCCGGAAGCGGAGGATTTGGGGTTTTTTGAACCATGAAGTTAATGCACGTGCCATGCTCGATGGATGAGTATTTGGTTAATTTGATCAAAGCCGGTTGCTCCTTTTAGACCACGGAGTTAATGGGACCTTCTGGAGACCGACTGCAATGAGCATGCCGAGGAGCGATGGGTCAGGCAGTTGCCCTCAGCCGAGAGCCTGGTTATCGCTGCGGGCACCTCCTGCCAGGAGTCCTCGGGTTGAGGCCACTTACGGTTTGCACCAGCTGCTGACTTTCTCCCTCATTGAGTCTTATGCTGCTGTTGGCCAGGACTCCACAAAACGTTAATTTTGCTGTGCTTGCTGCCAGAGCTGATGCTGTCTGCCCTGGCACAGAGTACCTGCCATCTGCTAAGGGATACCTTCAGCCACTGCTCCTGCCAGTGTGTCAGGCTTCCCCAAGAAGGTGGTGAAGACCAGAAGTGCTGCTTTAAGCTACATGCTCTCAGCCCGGGGCTTGCAGCTAATCATGGCCCCAACCTTCAGTTAGTCTCATGCAAAAGCATTTTCAGCTTGGGGGCACGTTGTGCGGTAGCTGGGGCTGATGAGAAGTGGTTCCTCTCCTCATTCCTTGCAAGATCTCAAAAATGCTCCTTCCTGTACAAAAGGGTTGCTGCTGGACGGGAAGTTTTACTTTCTGATAAGCTTTTATCAAAGTATAGTTTATAGCTTGATAGAAGATTGGTCCTTTTCCTCCTCAAAAAAAAGCCATCTTTTTCTTTGCCTTTTATTTACATTGCTTTAGACTGCTGCTTTTACCTCTGCCCTTCTTTAAATGGGACTTTTTAATGGTAAAGCCTCTATCCTAGCAAACCAGAAGGAATGGAGTAAGGTTTCCAGTATGAACAATGTTCCTTACCCAAACAGCATCTGGAGCTGTGTTTGGTGGGTTTGCATTGCATTTTGGTGCAACTTCTATGTCTATTCATTTCTATTTCTGTGTATCTTTTAACATACCCTCAGTAGAATTTCCCACAAACCACTTCCTAATATTTGAGATGGTTTTATACGAAAACACCCCTACGTTAGGTGATTTGAAATAATTTATTTGATGCTAGGCTTAGACCCTCTGTAAGACCTGTTGAGTTCCTGTGGACCCACAGTGGCCACTGTAAAATATAACATCGCAGAACAGAAATGAGTGATTTGTCCGAGGTGGAGATGCTCCTCTCCTGGCAGAGAGCATCTGAGAAAGGGAGCCGGCGGTACGTGGTAATTTGACAGCTCTGCAAGGGTCTTGCTGGCTGCTCCCAGGCCCGTGACCTGAATCCTGCACCCCATGGACCCAGCTCCACCAGCAAGTGTCCTTCCACAGTGGGAACCTGGGAGCTGTTTTGGTTTTATTGTCTTTTCAAGCCTCCTGCTGCTACGTGGATGGCTGGAGAGGGGACATAAGCAGAGCTTGGGAAGGACTCGGCAGTGAGCTCGCTGCTGGAGCCATGCTGAGAGAGGGGTCACCAAGCCCAAATCTGAATTTCCCATGCCAAAAAAATGCATTTTTCCTGCAAGAAGCCAAATGCCTCTTCTCATATAAGAGACCTTCATTCTCTTCCAGGACCAGCTGGTCTTTTCTTGGCCATTTCATAATGTGAATTAATTCTGGGGCACATCCTTCCCTTACGAAAGCCATCGGCGTGTCTCTGCTGCCAGTGAGTGCTTGGCCCTAACCTTGAGCAGGGGGAGGCCTGGGCGGTGTTTGGCCCCATGGCTGCGTACCTGGGGAAACCCAGGAAAGATCAAGTGGATTAGCTCAGTTGCAGTGAACCCTGCTGGGAGCAACCTCTTTCTTATTAAAATGACCTTTATTAAATTTGTTCTCTTTCTCCTCTAATTTGAATTAAAATGATTTATGATTTATTGATTTATTTTCAAAAGAATTTCTGCATGAGCATGTTGGGTGGTCAAATGGACCCATTTAAAGCCATATTGTCATTTTATTTGGATTTTGTTTTCCCTCTGTGTGGACAAGATATATCACTTACATCCACCATGCCCATATCTGCTTGCCTTTGGGCATCATCCACCTCATCACTCATTCCCCACACACTGGGGTCTCTTCCCAGAGGAGTCTGAAATGATGGAGAGGGAATTGCAATATCCTTAACGGTGATATTTTAAGGACACCTCCCTGGAAAGCTCTTCCCTACAGCACAAAGGGGATTTTTCCACGTGCATTTTCATGCCTTGCCCAAGGAACTCAGTGACCGACCAGCCGTGCAGCAAGAGGGGTTTGTTGCTGGTGTGGATCCTCCCCTGCACACCTGGATGGGGTTGTAGGTAGGAGCAACCGCTGAGCCTCCTGCAGCAGGACGATCTCACACCAACCTGAGCGCTCGCTGCCGGCTGGGTGTTGGCACGTTTTGACCTTCGGTGAGAGGGGAACGGTGGATTTAAAGCCTTTCCCACCTCCTCGGCTCCTGGTCTCACAGGAGGAGGACAGTTAGCTGGAGAAAACTCCATTAGGGCTTCAAAAGGAAAGTCTGGCGGTGGCTTGCTGGGGCCGGGGCTGGCTGCAGCGCAGATGTCTGCATGCAACAATAGGCTGCAATTTAGCCCCACGCTTTGAAAGCGAGGGGGGGGAGGGAAAAAGAAGAAGAAAGGAAAGAAAAAAAGAAAAGCAGAAAGCCATTAGATGACTTCAGCTCCGCGTGACTACATCAAAAGGGAAGGCGTCGTAAATTCAGTTTCTATTAAACCCCAGGGCCTCATCGCTGGGGAGCAGGATGCAGTTCTGGTGCCGGTGGCCAGGGAAAGCCCTTTGCGGGGCCGCAGGAGCGGCTGCAGGTTTTGGGTGGGCAGAGCTTTTCACGGCTGCTGCGTTGACCTGTGTTGGGTTCAGTTGCTCTGCGCTGGTGGATGGTGGACATGGCTTTCACTTAGTAATTGCCTGAGATGTGTCCCTGTGCCTTCTCTTGCAGCCTTCCTAGCAGGTATTTGGAGGTCCCTATGGCCCAGCAGCTTTGGCACATGTTAGGGGTCTCCTGGCGTTGTGAAAGCTTTGCACACGGAGACCTTTCACAGTGGTGAGATAACATTTCCTCTTCATTTTGTTGTCACCCTTTCCAAACCCCAAAGTTTATCCCTACATCAGCATGGGTTACTGTGGATTTGTTCTCCTTTGCTTCATGCTAATTTGTAATAACTGATTTGATGCATGTCAAAACCATTGAGGATGATCTCTCCTAGGGCTTCCTAGAGCATCTCTCACTATTTTATGTCTTTGTTTTACTGTGTAATAACTCTGTTTACCATTGTGAACATAGGTTTTTTCTCTCAACTTTTTTTTTTTTTTGCTTAATAGTCCAAACTATTATCCTATTGTCCTAGCTAATCATCCAAGACAAATAAAAGAAGGAAGAGGATTTGGAAAGAAATCTATCATTCTCTGTATTTTCTGGGTATGAAATAGGTCATGTTTTAAGGGTCACCGTCCGCTGAACTGTATGGAAAGCAAACATCTTGGCTGAGGGGTCTCCACACCAAACATTTCATAGGCGGGGAACGGTGCTCCCAGGATGAGCGCCGCTTCCCTGGCCTGTGGCTGCAATGGCTTGTGCATGGATAGAGCTTTTTGTGCACCGAAGCGGCGACTGCAAATCCTGCAGCATCCAGAAAGGAATGATGCAAGTTTGAAAAGTTTTCTAAAAGAAACAAAAGGGGAAAAAAAAATTAAAATTTTGATTAAGTCGAACTCATGGTTTTGGAGGGCCAGTGTGGGACTTTTTGCATGTTAAGATTTGCAGTACAGCACCTTTTTTTTTGCCCAGAGACTGATTGCAAGTGACAGAAACATGGGACTATGTAATAATGCGAGCAAAAACCTGTCGCTTCCTCCGACCTGAGACAATGGTTAATTGTTCTAATTTAGGTCAATCCCCTGCTGTGCTGCAGCAGGAATTCTTTACCAGGGCTCTTTAATCATTAATGTTGGCCTATTTTACACGATGTTTGGCCCCTGTGCAACCCCCCCCGGGCTCTGCACGCCACCAGGGATTCTGCTGCTGGGGGAGGAGTGGGTGATTCATTTCTTAATGAAAACAAATTAATTTGCAATAACATCTTTATCACGAGGCTTTCATATGCTTTGTGTCCTCCTCCGAGCTCTCTGGCTGCTTCTTTTGGAGCAGCCCTGAAATTCGGGTTGTGAATACAACTCTTACCTCCTTGCATCGCCCAGGTGTCGTTGCCACACGGTGATGCAAGGAGGGCAGGCAGTGATGCCGTGGTTATTTGTCCCCAGCGAAAACACGGTCCTGTTCATCCCATGTTTGCTTTCCCATGGTGTCATCCCTCTGCTTCCAATTACCCCCCCTCCCTCCACCGGCAGAGCGGCAAGGATCGTTTATTTGTGGTTGAACGTGGTGTGCAGATGCTGGGTGATACCTCACCGACGGGCCCTACGGGATCTGTTGGTGCTGATAGAGGCTGAACAGTTTCTCTCCTACACCACAGGTGAGACCATCAGTGAGGATAAAACAGGTCCCCCTGCAGAAACCAGGGAAGGTTTAGCAGGACACAACGGGGGTGAGCCTGGCTCCTAGCCTTTACCTGCTCTCGTTTATCCCTGGGGTTTAACTGATTCCCATTTCAAGCGCTGTTGCTCCATCCCTTCATCCAGAGCTCTTCTCTTGGGACTGGAGCCAAGGTCAGGAGCCTGGTGGTCCCCTGCATGTGCCTGGGCACCCCCTCCGCCGTGGGGACAGACGGGGCTCGGCTCATGCCTCTCCCCTTCATTTTCCAGTTGAACGAGATCCTGTTGGCGTGGGGCTGGTTGTGGATTGCAGATGGGGCATGTGCCATGAATCCCTCTCCCAGCTGAAATCTGTTAAGGGATTAAAATCTCATGATTCTCTGGGCTCCTCCCAGCAGCGAGCAGCTGACGCCTTCTCCAGAGGGCTGGAGGCAGGCGAAGATGGAGGAGGAATGACGGGGAAAGGGGCCCTTTGCAGGGAAGAGCCTGTGCTCTCAGCTTTCCCCTCATCCCTCCTCCGTCCCGCGCTCAGCATCGTGTCTGATGGCTGGGAACTGCTCTGGGTCTCTGCCAGCTCAGAGGGGACATGGCCAAGTAGGAGCCAAGACATTGCCCAAAAACTGCTTATCTGAGCTGATGCTTGCAGCACCTGCGTTTGCTCTTGGTGGGCTCCGTGGCTGCCCGTGAGTCCTGCTGAGAGCTGGGATGCTGCGTAAACGTGCTCTGCGAGGCATGTCTTCTCCTGAAAACTTCCCATCTGAGCAGCCAAGATAAATTAAAAGGAAAGAGGGTGCCATACGGCTTTCTTGCTCCTTGTACAGAAGCTTTGCCCCCCATTCGGGTGCCGCTCAAAGCAGTTTTTCTGTGTGCATGGCACAGGTTTCTCTCCTTGCTGACGTAGGGGCTGTACAGGCGTGCGCAAGATCACGGCACCGAGAGCTTTTGCAAAGTCGCAGATGTTTCCAGGTGTGTAGCTGATGGATCTGCAGGCAGATAGCTCATCACCAGCATCTTGCCAGCATTTATCTGCTGGCCTGTGAGTGTGGTGCTAAGAGAAAGGGCATATCCCAGCTCTAGGAAACAGGCTTTTTCCTGGCAGCATCGTCAGCTGGGAAAGCTGCACTCTCTGTGTGGTCTGTCCCATCTCCCCAAACCTAAGATGCTTTGCAGTTTTCCTCCCAGAGGTTGGAAACCAGAGTAACAAATGCACGTTCCCACGCACGTGCGCTGCGAATGCCTGATGCTAGAAGGAGCCAGGGTATCACTGGCGATGCCTTTGCTGGAGATTCATCCCTATGTGTTATTTCAGGAATGGTTACTGCTGCAATTTGGTTCTGGTGGTAAGACAATATGCACGGTGAAAATGGCAGCTCTCGATGTATATGTCTTGTGCTTGATTATTGTCCCTTCTACGGAAAGGGCACATAGCGTTTGTCAAAACCCAGCGCTGCGGGTTTGAATTTCTGCAGATTGAGGTAAATCTGCCTCGCCACTCATGCGCCCTCTGACCGCAAAACAAATCCAGCCATGTATTGACCTTACGGCTGTAGTGAAGGAGTTGTTCAGTAAGCGATGTGATGCAGGTGGGGCAGAAAGACCTTTTGGCCACTGCTTTTGATTTTGAGGGAAGTGGTTAATCAATGGAAGCAGCACGGGAGGCAGCAGCAGCATGCGCCCACCCGATGGGGTTTGTGTCATCTCTTGCATCATGCCCAGGGATGCTGGTGGTACGGAGCAGAGAGGATCGTGCTGGATGGAGAGCAGGAGTGTTACCTTGCATCAGAGGGAGGGTCGGCATCATGGCGTAATGCTGGCATGGTGTCAGGAAGCCTACAGCTGCCCACGGGGATAGTGCTCGGCATCATTGCTCCTGCTGGTGTAATGCACTAACCCCCGGCTCTGCTGGCAGCCCCACATGTGGTGCTCTCCCCGTAAGCCGGGCAGCGAGGTTAAAACTTAGTCAACATGAGTGAGCTGGGCTAATTTTTAAGCTGACTCAGTTTTCAAACAAGCTCTTGGGCTCAGTCCCACCAGGGTGTGCGTCAGCTTCAATTATTTCCTGATAGACTTGGATGATAAACAGCGAAAAAGCCTTTGTTTAGACCGTCAGACGAGTGTCCAGCTCTGCCTTTGGCACCACGTCAGCTAAATCCCTTCTTCTGCGCACGTGTTTTGTGCAACCCAGGGCAGCTCTTGTATGCCGGGGGTCAGGCCTGGGGCTGCTCTGGAACCTCCCGCAAAGCTCTCGGGAGGAATTGCAAGAGGTTTAGGAAGGTACCTAAAAAAAGTGGGTTCCTGAAGCAGAGAGGTTTGCGTCTCACCCATGGGCAGTTGAAGTGCAGTGATGAGAATAAGATGTGCAGAAGCAAGGAGCCCAACCCCAAAATAGCGTGTCATGAAGGCTCTGAAATGGGCTGTTTATTTATCCCAGTGCTAAACTGGGGCATTTATCTACAGGCTGCTGCAGACCAGTGTGGAAAAGACCATACTTTTGCAGCTGGCTTATATCCTCGCATGGTACCGAGACCAGAAGGAGATGCCTGAGTTGCTGTGTGCAGAAGTCTTGTTGTCTAAATTGTGTTTTAAAACCCCCAAATAGAAGTCACTCAGTACCTGCAGGGCTCGTGAGTCGAGGTTGCTCGTGATGAAAAAAGGGCTGAAAGAGTGGCCTAGTGGGGACAACCACGGGAAGGATGAGCTGGTGGTGGCTGCTGATGTAGAGAGATAAGGATTAAAATACTCTTTGCCCTGCTCTAGCATCTTTCCTTGGAGCCCTCAATGTGCTCTATCAGTGTGATGGATGATTTTCTGCGTTCTGTTCGGGGGATTTCTTTGGTCTGAATTTCTCAGAAATTGGCTTGATGTGAAGTTGAGGTCTGAGTTTCCACCAGCCATCTGGACACACCGCTCAGGAGGTCTGGCAGCTGCACACCAAGAGCCGGCGTGAGCACGCTGCTTGGGGAAAAAAATCTCTTATCAGAGAGAGAAGATGGTCCTGCCATATTTGTACCGGCAAAAACTTGTTTCTTTTACTTTCTCTGCTTTTTTGCCACATTACTCTTGTGAATCGTTTCACTTCCCTGACAGTTTAGTTGTCAGGATAATACTGGAGACAATTTTAATTGTCTCTTTCAGGATTATATTGGAGGCAATTTGCAGCACTGAATTGCAACACGGTGGCTACTTACTCCACAGCATTTTAGCACGTTGTTTCCTTTTCAACAAGAGTTTTTCCACACAATGCAGTGAGGGCTCGGAGATGGAAACCACCACGCAGTGCTGAGGGTGGACACTTATTTCAGGGGCTGTTGCAATGCTTTGCAAGGGTAACAGCTGAAAAAAATAGATTAAATGAAAGCCGATGGCACCAGGCAGCTTGCTGTGGATATTACGCAAAGGTAAAAAAAATAGGGTAGGTGTCAAAATTCACGGTGTTTTCTTCTCGCATTAGGGATGCCGGTTACACAGCGAGGAAGGTGTTGCTGGCAGAGAGCAAATGGAGAGCAGTTAGCGGGAGCAGCATATGCTGTTGCCTTCCCAAAATGTTTTGAGGCTTTAATTAAAGAATGGCTGCAATGTGTTTCCTGACCTTCCAGTGGAAAACATGCAATAAAACCTTCTCTTTCATTATTTTTTCTGTGTTAATTTGACAGGCTGAGCCTCCTAGGGTTCATCCATCCCCAAGCCTAGAGCACTAGATATTTCTTGCCGCAGGGTCGCCAGCGGGAGGGGAGATTTTGGCATGCCTGCGGTTTAGCATAGGCTGAAGTCCCATTGAAATTTGCGGGATTAAAACCCTTATTTCAAGTTAAGCGTGGTGATAAATGGAGTGTTGAAAAGTATGGGTTTAAATATGCTCTTAAACCCATATTTTCTCCTCCGCAAACTGGGAAACGGGAGGTACGGCCGTCAAACGCTTGCGGAGCTCAGATGTGAAATGGCTCCTGACTCGCGCCATTTCCAGCTCATGCTGACATGGCGTTTTCCATACACCGTGCCCTGCTGGTACCTGTGGATCCTGAGTTTCTACCTGAGCTGCCGAAGCCATTTGCCACCGCTTGCCTGATGGAGGGGGTGAGCGCTGGTGCCATCTCTTTGCTGCCAGTTTGCGCAGCTGGAGCTAGGCAAGCATCACCCTGAATTAAATCAGCTTTTGATTGTTAGTCGCCACGTAGGCACTTGGACATGTCTGGGAATAAACTACCCCGATTTCTGTCAAGGCTTCGTATCTTAGTGGATTGAACAGAAAAGCTAAAGGCCTCAAGTCCTACACTGATATTTCTGCTCCAGCCATCTGCAGATATGCCTTTTCCGTCCTGGTTTTGTGGTTTTTTTACCCTGAGAAAGCCTGCTGTAATTGTTTCCCTGCACACCCAGAGGTGATTTGTCAAAATCCCTATTGCTCCTTGGTTAATTCAATATTTATAATGTCTTTATAAGGCCGGTCCCACTCTGCTGACTTGGAGACGGGGTGGGAGAATACATTGCATAAATTAGGCTGCACAAAATATGCAGCTCGCAGCTCTGCCGGGGCAGTCAGGCTCGAAGGGAGGACGTGAAGGCAGCAGTAACTGGGTGTCCAGGCAGAGAAGATGCAGCATCTTCCTCAGCATCCCTGCCCAGCTCATCCCAGCACACAGCAAAATCCTGAGCACCCAGCGTGAATGAAGAGCAGCAGCGAGTCAAGCCCAGGCTGACTGCTTATTTTAGGGCTTCCTATTCGGTTTCTGTGTCTTCTCTAAGATGTTTCATGATGCAGCAATTTCATAAAACCAGGCAGATGCCACAAATTGTCACATCTTGATTTTTTTTATCATTATTGTTCTTTAGGTCAGGTTAATCTCTGCTTGTGACCTTTCAGAGAGCAAGCCAGGCAGGGCAAGATGGGTAGTTTACATTATTGGATGTCACATCGTGCGTTAGTATATAAAGATCTTGAAATGAAACATGATTGAACGGTCCAGAAACTGGTATTTGTATTTTGTTTCATTTTTAGGAACCAAAATTTCTAGAACAAAATTCTTAGAAACTTTCAGAGTTAAAGTTTTCCAAGCCACTATCCTTTTGGGTGGAAATTTTAATCAGAATTGAGAAGACTCCACCAAAGTCCCTGTTTTCCTTGAAGCTTTTTTTTTCCTAACAAATATATATTCTGAGAGTTTCAGATGAGCGCTGTTCCCGAGATCTCCATCAGCTCACAAAGCCTCTTAGCGTTTGCTCTTTTGTAAAGCAGTTTTAACGGTAATGGATGGGTTGTTTGGTTTATTTAATCAATCTCCGTAAAACTTTAGTGCTGAAAGCTATTATGTAGTGTCAAATGATAACAGTGCTGCTGCTGAATGAATTGCAGAGAGACGGCCGTGCCGTGCGGATCCCCTGAACCCCATCACAGCAGCCAAGAAGGGACCTCGTCATCCTTAACCGGGCAGAGCTCGTGCCCCCCTGCGTTCGCTCTCCAGCAGCAGTGTCCGTGGGTGTGCAGGATGGGGTGGCCCTTGGTGAAACACCCCCGTCCTTGCAGCATCTTAGCAATCAGTGGGCTTTTTTTTTTTTCTTCTCCCTTCCTATACAAGTTTTAGCGTGGTCCCTTATGACTTGCCAGCTCCTAGCAGGGAGCCGCTCTGGGGTCGGAGCATCCCACGGGCATCACGGTAATGCTGCAGACACCTTACCTGGTCCCTCCCTTGTCTTCGCAGGAGGGGGACTCCCTCGGGGCCATGGAGAAGCTTTGCCGGCAGCTCACCTACCACCTCAGCCCCCACTCGCAGTGGAGACGCCAGGGCATCATGAAGAGGAAACCGCAGTCCTGGTAAGTTGGCTTTCGAAAGCCACCGTCACCCCCGCGCGTCTCTGTCCCCTCCCTGGTCCTTGAGTCCTTGGGACCACCCGCAGGCTCGGGAGAGTGGGAAGGGGGTTTTTCCACGATGCTTTTGGCCACAGTGTGCAAATGTGGGCGCTGGTGGGAGCTGCCTGTTGCACACCTGCAGCAATGGGAGGAACAAATCCACCACGATGAAGGAAAGTGCTTAAAACGGTTAGTCAGGGCTGCGAGGGAGCCGGGAGGTCAAAACCTTCTGAGCTTGCCACAGCCTCCAAAATCCGCAGTTGTCTCCAATCTCACCGGTGTTTCCCCCGTGCATGGCTGCGTTACCAGGTTGCGTCATGCTCACCCAGAGGTGTTTTCCTCCTTTTCCATTTTCCTTTCCCTGTTGCATCCCGGTTGCAGAGGAGAGCAGCACGGTAGTGCCCAGGGAGGCGGAACGGGCTGGAAATCTGGAGCCATCCATCCTTCAAACATCCCCATGCTGGGCATTGGAGAGCAGGAGACAAACTGTTCTAAGACATCCTAATTAGCTGGTAATTAATGTGCTGACACATGTCACCGCGTATGCCATGGCTTGCAGCGTGTTTACACGAAGGGAACTGTTCAATTAAAAATAGGGAGTAAATGACCCTCGTCTCCTCCTCGCCCGGGTCCTCAGCAAAGCGTCCCAGCTGCCAACGTCCTGGATCCATGGAGCTGAAAAACCTGTGGATGAGGCTGATGGGAACAAAAAGGGCTCCTTGTTTTCCGTGGTGTTATGCATTACATATTTAATTTATTGTTTTTGTTTAAGGAAGTGAGAAATACAAAAGAAGCTGCAATCTGGCAGAGTCAGGATTTGTATCCAGGTGCTTGCTCGTGGTCCCAAGAGAGTTTTGGTTCCTGTTGTAGTAGATGCTATTTGTAGCCATAGCAGAGACTAATCCTGTGAAAAAACTTAGTCAGAATAGAAAAGAAGAGGGAAGGAAAATGGACACAAGAGGAAAACAGACACGAGGGAATAAAGGACTGTGTGGCCAAATAGGATTAGGACCATGTCTCCCAGACATCTGGCTTGGCATCCCTTGCACCCTGTCATCCTTAGAGACCCAAATGTGGAGAAACGCCTCCGTTCCATTAGCAGCGGTAACCGTACTTTTGTGTGTTGAGCGTTTTTAAGGTGTATTGATGACTAAAATTTCCTCTTTCCCATAAAGCGGCAGAAATGGAGGGAGTATGTTGGGGCTGCGTGCCGCGAGGCTGTACCCCGCGGGCTGGGCTCAGCACGTGGAGCCGGGTAATGACCCAGGGCTGTACCCCGCGGGCTGGGCTCAGCACACAGAGCCGGGTAATGACCCAGGGCTGTACCCCGCGGGCTGGGCTCAGCACACGGAGCCGGGTAATGACCCAGGGCTGTACCCCGCGGGCTGGGCTCAGCACACGGAGCCGGGTAATGACCCAGGGCTGTACCCCGCGGGCTGGGCTCAGCACACGGAGCCGGGTAATGACCCAGGAGCTCAGTTACCCCCGTGGGTTTTTTTTCCTAATTAGATTAGGATAGCACACACCTTGTCATCCTGCCAGGGCATTGTTAAAGTTACGCTGATGTGGCAGTAGGGAGCTCTTTAGAGCCCAAAAGACAAGAAATTCTTGAAAATGAAAAAATTTAAAGCAGTGCTTTGTGCCACTCTGTCTTTAATTACCAATCCCTGTCCTTAATTATCAGCTTGGAGCGGTTGTGCGAGCGTGTCCGTGTGCCAGAGATCTGCGAGGCTTTATCTTACAAGTCTGCCGTAACGCTTCCCTTTCCTTGGAAGAGCTGGGAAATAGCTGAGGTTTTTCACGGTTTTAATAGCGGGGGTGCAGTTTTGGCCGTAAACAAGCCCTGACCACAGGGCAGCGACCCCGGGGCTGCCAACTCGTGGTGCTGGCTGCTGGCTAGCTGAAGCCAACCCTTTGCTAGAAGTTGAAGCCAACCTTTTGCTAAGGTCTAAATGCCTTAATATAGAGAATATATAGAGAATAGAGAGATCATCTGTCTTCCCTGCGCTTGAACAGCCACTGCTTTATTTGTGCGCCAGCAGTTACCCTGTTAGGGATGCTCCTGATCTCGTGTGTGTGTTAGTTGGTGGGTAATTCCTTCCACAGCCGAAGATCAGCGGGTGTTTGCCCAGAGCCCCCTGCTCTGGGTTGGGGTTTGCAAGTGCCCTGCGATGCCTCCAAGGGAGTAATGGGGTCTTGTTCCCAGGTGTCGGCGCTGGCTTGACCCAGCCCTGCTGTCAGATGTTGCAGGAACTTTCAAATACTAAGTTTACACACTTTTTTGTGTGTCTGTTGGCCATCCACAACCCATCAGTGCTCTGCTCTAGGGTGTAATTAGTAGCTGGCTCTAATGACCAGGGAGCTACAGAGCTTTTTTTTGCATCTGTCTCTTTGCAAGGAAAAGAACTTCAGCTTGGTGCGGTGATAGCAGAGGGACTTTGGTCCCCGCTGGTGGAGTAGGAGAGGACAGGCCCGTTTTATCAGAAATAAAAATGAGGCCTGTGGGAATACTTTCCCAGCTCTTTCTGTAGCTGGCTTTGTCACGCCGCATCTTGTCCTGTTCCTTTGCTTTGCTGGTTGCTTTTTGTTTAGAAACTAAACAAAGCCAATAAATCAAGCGATTCCTGGGCTTTCTTCAAAGTTCCCATTCCTCCCGTTCCTCTCCCTCCTTGTGTGCTGGTTTTTGGGGGGACTGACTGTGCCCCGTGGAGGTGTTTGGTAAGTAGCTATGGACAACCCTTGTAATTAGGATATGTTTTATTTTGATTTATTAGAGGCTACCCTTGTAAAATCCCCACTTGCACAGGCACAGAAGCAGTGCAACCCGGTGTCTGGGACGTCTGGGACTTGTGGTGTGGATCCCATCAGTCTGTGGATTAACTGCTCCTCTTACGAGCCCAGGGCTCACTTGATATCTCTCCTTGATGCTCAGAGATACTCCTCGGTGGCCCCCTGCACCACGCAGCCAGCGGCCGGTCTGGGGCAGAGATCAGGTGTTAGGAGCTGTCTTTCTAAAAGGAAAGACAAGGACATCTGTCCTTGTTTTTGGGGGGAAACTGGCTTAAATTCACAACTGTGACAACAAGCCTTTGGTTATAGTACGGACAGAGCACAGGGGGCTCTGGCAATATTTTCAGTTGTGGGTTATTAAGGGAAAAGCATTGGAAAAAGCATTGCGGTACGCATGCTGTTGTGTTGCAATAGCGATTTAACAGCGTATAAATCATTCACAAAAAGTGCAGCGATCAGCCCACGAGCCTGCCTGTGCTGACGGCGGGATGAACGTCAAGGGCTGCAGCTCCCGCAGGCTGTGGATGCCCGCGCAGCCCCGTGGTCCACCCTGCGGTCCCCGGGTGGCCCTGAAAGCCGGTTCGTGGGTGCCTTGCAAGCCTTCGCCCCTCTGCCAAGCCTCTTCTTTGGGGGGATGAAAATGAAAGCTGAAAGCTTGGGCAGCACAGATGTAGCCTTGCTCACAGCAGGGGCGTTTATTGTTCAAAGCCTGTTTTATCCTGCCTGTCCTGGTGATATCAGTCATGTTTGGGGCTCAAGTCCCCTCTTACCTCCTTTTTATAGACTCCAAAATCCCTCAGCCTGCCTGGAATTACTCTTGCTTTGCAACGAGGTTGGTAAGGTCCCAGGAAAGCCCACGGCGCTGCCCGCAGCGCAGCATACGGTGGCTCCTCTCTACGGCAGCAGCCCCCAACGGGAGGTTATAGGTAGGAAGGGGTGCTTGCTCTGGGGGCTTCAGAGCCCTAAAACCGGGGCATCCTCCTCAGAGCCACATGTGAGCCCGGACGCTTTGAGGGAACAACGAGGCGTGAGAAATCGCCTTCCTTAGAGGTCTGCAGAGGAAAATGTGTCGCCTGCTGGGATGAGATGCACGCGTGAACCCAGCTCGCCGGGATGAGCCCTGAGGCTGCTCCTCCTGCCGCTCCCAGCCCAGGCTGGGGAAAACAAGACGGGCTGCTGCAGAAGAGATGATGGTTTTTCCTTTCCCTCCTCTCCTTCTCCCTGCAGTACCGACCTTGTAATGTCCGCAGGCTGCACCATGTGAGTGATGCTTTCTTAAGCCATTTCTTCTCCTTTTTCCTCACTCTTCGTGTGGGGTCTGAGACCCCACCTGGAGCACTGCGTCCAGCTCTGGGGCCCTCCGTACAGAAAAGACACGGACCTGTTGGAGCGGGTCCAGAGGAGGGCCACAAGAATGGTCAGGGGGATGGAACACCTCTGCTATGAAGAAAGGCTGAGAGAGTTGGGGTTCTTCAGCCTGGAGAAGAGAAGACTCCAGGGAGACCTTATTGCAGCCTGTCAGTACTTAAAGGGGGCTTATAAGAAAGATGGGAACAAACTTTTTAGCAGGGCCTGTAGCGATAGGACAAGGGGGAATGGTTTTAAACTAAAACAGGGTAGATTTAGACTAGAGATAAGGAAGAAATTTTTTACAATTGCTCGACCGAACGCTGAGCAAAGCCAATAGCTGTAACTGGTCTCACCAGAAATGTGGCGAAATAATTACAAGGGAAAATTGCTTTTCTTTATTCTGCAACTGCTGTATTCATTACAGGTGATAATCGGAAGCAGAGCAGCCGGAGGAGGAGGGTGGGGACGGATGAAACAGAGAACTGGATTGTAAAAATTGTAAAAAATTTGCGTTTTTTGCATTGCATTTTTTACATGCCCAGAGAGGTGGTGGATGCCCCATCCCTGGAAACATTCCAGGTCAGGTTGGACGGGGCTCTGAGCAACCTGATCTAGTTGAAGATGTCCCTGCCCACAGCAGGGGGGTTGGACTAGATGATCTTTGGAGGTCCCTTCCAACCCAAACTACTCTATGATTCTCTGATTCTTTCCTTGCTCTTTCTTTTAATTTTCTTTCTTTCTTGTTGGAGAGGAAGTCTTCTGACTCTCCTGCAAGACAACTTTGGGGTCAGAAAGGGACAATTTGGAGTCATCCCCTGTCCTGTGTTGCAACCTGCCTGGAGGATCCAGCCGCAAGAAGCACGTAACCACGTGCTTTGGACGTGGAAACCTGGTCTCTCATCTTCTGCACAGTGATTCTTGACCTTGTAATGAGTGTTTTGGCTCTGTCCCTCATTTCCTGTTGATAATTAGGGATTGCAGCACAACAGCAGGGGCTGGGGGAGCCTGTCGTGCAGAACTCCCGGTCCGGAGCTGTGGAGTTACTAAAAAATACTTTGTTAATTAGAAATCTGTATCTTTGCGATGCATTGTGCTCCTGGGTCCTGTCTGCTGGAGACACGCTCGTTAGCACTGACTCGTAACAAGCAGAAACACAAGCATTGTAATCTGTGCCGTGGCTTCATTAAGAGGCATCATTTCTCCGGGCTCACGACTGCGCCCATCTTCTGATGCTCTCAGTCCCTTGTCCCCTGCAGCTGGGTTAGACATGTTGGAAGGGTTTGGGAAGGAATTGGAGTTTAATTATCCCTAATTATTGGGAGCACATTTGTGGGAAACAGAGGCTGATATGCAATCGCATCGGCTGCATTAGTGCAATGCTGATCCCTCTCTTTTATTAAAAGGTTTCCCTAGTTGTGGGATCAAGGGCGTCTCAGGCACTAGTGGGATGTTGCTCTCTTCTTGCTCAGGGCTAGTGAAGGGGTGGTGGCCTCTGGATGTCATTGTATTGCCACCTCCTCAGATGCCCACAGTCAAATTTTTAGTGAGATAGCATCCCTTCTTCACTAAATGCCCGCTGGCATTTCCAGCAGGCGTTGGGGGACGTAGCCACAAGCAGTGGGGTGGATCAGTCCCTCCTGGACCAGCCTGTCCTGGGACCCCCTGGTACCTCTGCCGAGGTCTCGCCGGCGCGGTGAGTGAGAGCCCTGCAGATGGGCGCAGCTCAACCGAACGCTGAGCAAAGCCAATAGCTGTAATTGGTCTCACCAGAAATGTGGCGAAATAATTACAAGGGAAAATTGCTTTTCTTTATTCTGCAACTGCTGTATTCGTTACAGGTGATAATCGGAAGCAGAGCAGCTGGAGGAGGAGGATGGGGACAGATGATAGAGAGAACTGGAGCTGATTTTTTTCGGTCGGTCGTGCTATGGCCAGGCAGCCTGCGGCGTAGGCAGAGGGGGAGGCTAGCGCTTTCCGTTTCCATCTCACCCCAGGCATCGCATTCGGTGTGTGCACGGAAAGAGCCAAATCGAGGGAGAAGCTCTCAGCGTTGGCTGCCCGCTCTGCCGTGCCGCCTGGCACCGGAGCACCCAAACCTCTGCCAAATGACTTTTTTTTTTTTTGCGTATTATAAATCTGCCTGTCCCTCACTTGCTGTCTCCCTCTCCGTGCCTCCCTCTGAATCACATATATTTATATTAAACATCCAGGATGAAAATCAGCATTCTGCCTGATAGGGTAGCGAATAGCAGGAGGATGAAAACAGCCTGCTATAGTAATTTGTATGTCTCTGGCTCTGCCTAGGGACATGATTACAGTCCAGTGTTTAACTAGCGAGTATTGAATTAGATCCTGGAATCTCCCCGCTCCTCCTGCTGCCAAGCGCTTGCCTTCAGCATCACAAAGACAAAACTGATAATCAAAATTCCGCGCGTCCATAATTGCTTTGGAGCACAGGCTTGTGCGCTTCGTGGGGAGGGAGGAGGTGTCTCCCAGGGGACATGGCCTCTGTGGCTTTGCTGTGTCTTTCCCATCCCTGGAGAGTTGTGGCCAGTGTGTTTGTTACCTTTATTTGCTTCCCGCGTTGCCTCTGTGCACAGAAGCGATAGCGAGGAGCCAGGGATGCACCAGGGAGGGGAGGGAGCCGTGGTGCCTGCCCCGCTGAGCTGAGCCGTGGGCAGCGTCTGAAGGAATATAGATTATTCATATCGTAACTCCAAATCTAGCCCCGTTTTACATCAGGTAAAACCTTTTTTTGTGCACAGTTCCGGCTGATGCCACCGGAATGTGAAGCATGGAAGAATTTCAGGTGGAGCAGCTCAGTCTGAGTGCCGGAATTAAATGGGGTCGGTCTGGACCTAAATACATGAATTTTTTAACACTCCCTTTCATTGCACTCTGTTGTTGCTCTGCAATAGGTGGAGAAACACCCCAAAAAGAAGCCCGTGCCTGCCCTGAGCCTGGTACAGAGCTTACGGGGGGGGCTCCACACCAGGGTGAGCCAACGTGGTGCTTTCTTCACTTTCTGAAACCATTTTATGTTTCAGAGCTCCCGGCACTCACTCATGCAAATCCTCCCCCCAGTGCTGGGATGTGTGAAAAGTAAGGATCTGATTTTTTTTTTTCTGAATTCACATGGGTTTTTCAGGTGGCTTTACTTAGCTCCAGCCAACTCTCTTTTCTTTGCCGCTTGTCCTTTTTGCTGGTGACGGGGCCAGCCTGGATGCCGGGTTCGGACGCGATGCAGATGTGGGTGGCAGCTGGGAGTGTTTAGCACAGCACAGGGGTGAGGGGAATGTCAGCCCTGGTATGAGATCTGCTCCACGGCTGCACCAGGAATGCACCCGATGAGGATTCGCAGGAAAAGGGGCCGTTTGCTGTTTCTCTTTTCAGGGAGCGCTGCGGAGCAGCTGGCCAGCTTTCCCACAGCCCTGCGTGAGCTCATTCCTATGGTTGATGGAGAATCTTAATTATTTCCCAAATATTTATGTATGTAAAGGATGAATCGTGCCCATAGTTGGTCTAAACAAGGTCTTAAACAAGGGCAACATTCTTTGCTGGCTCTGGTAACACTAGAAATATAATTTATTTGTATTTTTTTTCCTAAATCCAAGAGTTGCCCTTCTTTGAGACATACATGCTGGCGTGGAAACCAGCTCTGCCCACACGTTGCCTGCTGCATGTGAACACTGTGCATGCAGGGCATAGCTTCACAGGATTTTTCATATTTAGCTTGTGAACACAGATCACTCGAACCCTATGGGCCAAATCCGATAGTGATAATGCAAACACAACTTCTGTAGGTATCCAGCTAGGGTAGGGAGCTTTCGGTTATGGACTGCGGAGCAGATACATACCTTGATCCAGCTGAATTTCTTGGTGAAATGGAGATGTCGTTACCTCCCTGTTAACACCATCCATCCTCCCAATGCAAGAGGTGGGCACGGTTGCTCTGTGCTGCCCAACCTGGGGCTCCAGGTTGGAGCTAGACCTGTCGCTGGCTCGCTGCAGTGGGATGTCACATCGTTCAACGGGATGCCTCATTGTTCACTTTTCTTCTTGCAGTTTCTTGCATCTCTGCTGCTATGATTTTCCCCACTGCATTTCCCCTGTCCCTTAGCAGCAGCCACCTCATTTACAGGCTTTCTGAGCTGTATCTCTCCTTCATTCCCATCCAAAAGCCCCTTTATTGCTTTGTTGCACTAGATATTGTTCAGTTAAATTCCAGTTTAAACAGAGTATTCTTTCATCTCCGCTTGACAAGCAGCGCTAGTCAGTGCTAAACCACATTCCTGCTTCGTTATGCGTTACTCTAACATGTCAGTCTGCAGAAAAATGACATTGCTCCTAAGTCACTCGAGGAGCATTCCTGTTTATACTAATTTATTGTGTTTTACCACAATAGCCATTGCGTTCTTAACTGTGGTAGCAAGGGACGAGGTCAGTGAAGAGAAAGTGGAGCTGCAGTGTTTGAAGAGGAGGCATGAGCGCGCCAGGAACCACTGAGGTCTTTGCATTTGGAAAAGTCAGGTCTCTTCTCAGGAGCCTGCATATGGATTTAGGACCCAAATATTAGGCTCTTATTTTTTTCACCCTCCTAAAGTTTAAGCCTAATTTTCTATTTTGTTGTTTTCTTAACACGCCTACGGGACTGAACCAAGCACCCGTGGGGATGCTCTGCTCGTGCATAACCTCGATACGTCATTGCCAGTGCGAAGGGTGAGCCCCTAATTCCTCCAGCGAAGGGGGTCTGGGAGCCTCACACATTTTGGCTTGTGGCTCAACACTTGGGCAGCGTTGATTTTTCTCTGGCTCAAACAGTTCTGCGGCTCGAAAGCCATAATTTTTCTCTCAGGACAGGTCAGGAAAGTTGTCTCGAATGGGTTGTCATTCTCTGAGATGGAGGATATATTTAATCACAAAAGTGTCCGACAGTAGCTGTCATTTTCTGTCTCTCTGCGGGGGTTGGCATGAATAGGGTGAAAGCAGCAAAACAGGTATTTTTTCTCTCTTGCCATACATTTCTGCACAGAAATTACTGCCTGTGGCCCTGCCTCAATGGGAACTGCACTGGGGGTTGTAAAAGCCCCTGCATAATAGGTACTTCTCCATGTAATATGTGCAAATTACACAGCTATGCATGATAAAGACAGACAGAATCTCGTGTTTGTTTTCTTTGATTTTCCCAGCCTAAGCAGGGCTGAAAATGCAGCGACTGTTTCCTCTCGCTTTCTGCATACCTCCAGCACCGGCAGCGCCTGGGTAGGAACCAAGCGCGAGTTTAGCCCTGCGAGACGTTGTTTTGCAGCAGCTGCTGACGAAGCAACCAGTCACGGAGGATATTTGGTAGCCCAGGGTGGAAGCTAAACCCTCCTGGAGTTGGTTTAAAGGGCTGATACCTCCAGCGCCTGGTATCTGCAGGGTTTGATCCGGCAGCCACAGTGTGCCGTATCCATCATACGCCAGCTCCATCAGCGTGGTGTAAAATAGTGCCGCCGAGGGCAAAAATCCTGCTTGATTCATCCTGCTCCAGCCCTGCCTCCGGCTCCTGCCTTGTCCCCAGCCCACGTCAGGCCCATGGTGCATTTGGGATTAGGGACATTTGGTGTTTGAGCTTGGGTTTACGCATCCACAGGCTGGATCTGTTGGGCTGGGAAAATAGGTACTGCCAAAGCAGTTGTCCCGGAGAGGAGGATGGAGCCGTGTCTGCTGCTTTATGGAGGCAGGAATCGGCTTCACAAGGGGAAATGCAGAGAATAGGTTTTCCCCTGATAGGTTTTCCCTGCAGAAGGGTGCTGTGTGCCTGGGACGAGGCCCCTTTGCTCCCTGTCTGCATGGAAAGCTAAACCTCCTTTTCTTCAGAGTGGAAGAGTGTGACGAGTTGCTTTTTCCCGAGCAAGACCCTAGTCAGTTATAAAAGCAACGAGTTGCTTTTTAACCCTGAAAGGGGAAGCGCAAACACCTCTCCCAGACCCCCTCGTTCCTCACTTGCCAGCATCTCCCATTGCCTTTACATTCTGCCGTGGTGGGATGCGGGATTCCACTTCCCTGGGATTTTGCCCAGTGCTTTGCAAAAGGCATTACCAGAGCATCAAGCATGACGCTGTGGAAACCTGCCAAAATATCCGACAGGAGCGGGAATGGGAAAAGTTTGGCAGGCATGCCCGAGACGGCACGCTGATGGGGTTTGAGCGGAGCCCCACAAGGCTCTGGCACGGTCCCTTGCTGCTGGAGGCAGCTGAAAATGTGCTCTTCTGCCTTCTTTTCAGGGTCAGCATAGCAATAATTCGGAGGTATTTCACCTCTGTGGGAGGCAGAGCTCCCAGCTCCTGTTTGACTGTAGCACCCGAACGCTGAGGGCTGCCCATCCTCCAACCGCAGCACCGCTGCTTGCTTGGTTTTCCGTGGTATTGCTTTGTTTTCCGTGGTATTAAAGGAGGTGTGGAAACACGCCAATAAAATGCATTTCACCGAGGAAGAAGGCTTCGGGGTCCTCCTTTACACCTGGGGGTCAGCCTGAACTCCCCTTTGCTCTCTTAAGACCCCCTGATGTGAAATTGTTAGAAACCACCTTTAAAATACCCAGCTGAAAGGGCAAACAAATAGTTTGGGACAGCTTTTGGAAGTCAGGAGGCTCCATCAGGCTGCGGCAGTTTTTAACCCATGGTTACCTGTGGGTTGGATGTTCTCCATTGCGCTTGGCAGCCAGGTACGGAGACCTGTTAAAGCAGGAGAGAGGGGTGTTTTGATTTAGTGATGAACTTACGGGGGTTAAGCAGCCTTACTTTGTTGGTAGGAATGATCTTTTAGCATCCCACTCCTAATTTCATCAGGGGCACAAAACATTTCTGTCCTGGAGGAATGCTGATTTTTTCCTACTTGCTTGCAGTGCCTGCTTACATTTCTCTACGAAGCCCTTATGAAGCAAAAAAAAGGGAGTTTTCACGGGGGGGAAGCCCGGTGCATGAATAATGTGCCCTTCCTTTCGAAAACAAAGAGAGATGTAAATCCTCTGCTGCTGCCGGGAGCTTGTGGGTGAGCAATAGGAGAAGTTGTAGCTCCTGCAACAAACGGTCTCTTCAGAGCATCCAACACAAATCCGCTGTCAGTGGGAGGAGGCTGGAGCAAGAATTGTGCGGTCGCTCCTCTTCATTAAAATCCCATCTATGTGTATGTGTGTGCGTGCACAGCAGGCGTGCTGGTAGCTGCTGCAGGAGAGCAGAGGATTTGCGAGCTGGAGACCTTTGGGACCCGTGCGTGGGCGATCTCTTCTGTCTGTGTCAATGGGACCTTATTTTGCCCTATGTTACATAGCTGTCCCAGAGATCAAAAGGGACAGAGCAGCAAAGTGCTTTCCGGCGCATGGAGCAAATGCTACGAAAACCAGACTGGGATAATATTGCCTGGTGCTGTGATTTTGGGGTGTGTTGCAAACCACTTGGCCTTTGCAGTAGAAAGCAGGCAATTTCCAAACCTCTCTGCTCTTCCCTGCATGGCCTGAGACTTCGTGCATGCGTTTGGGATGGAGAAAAGCAAAACTCTGGTTCTTGGTGGTTCTTCAGGCTGCCTGGGTTTGGGAACTCAGGCTGTCAGGCTTCATCAGTGGGATGCTCGGCCCTTGGCTTACAGGTAGGGTCCGGCATCTCACAGGAGGATGTGGGTGAGGGACAGAGGTGCTCCTGGCCATGGTGGATCTTCTGACCTTTGCTGGGTCATATCACAATGACGGAGGTCTGCAGCCTCGTGGCACCTGGGTGGTCACTGAGTCTATAAATCCTTGGGCTGGCATCCGTCTCAGGAGTTAAATACCTGCTGCGGTGGCTGCGATTTGGTGATGGTTCATAAAGATGCATCACCCCCTAGGGTGGGACCGGCTGTGACCCTCCGCAGCAGGAAGCTGCCGGTGTTTGCCCTTGTCCTCGCCCAGGCGTGTCGTTGCAAAGCTCCCAGACACCTCCAGCTGTCCATGCGTTGGCTGCGGCTGTAGCACAGAGCTCTGTTTGTCTCTGAGATGATTGCAGTCTGGATGCAGGCGGAAAGCAATTCATTTCCCAGGGTAGGCACTAAATACCAACTGCTGTCTGCCTGTGCGTGGCAGTTGTTAATAAGAGCTCTACTGGGGCGGAGCGGAGCTTTTCCCTGGGTATATCCTGCAACGTTAGAAATATTGTGGTTATTTAATAAGTTTTTTCTCTTAATTGCCCTAAGAGGACAAGAGAGGCCATCTCCAAGCCTATTGTACCCTACTTTTGTGATTGTCTATACCAAGAGGGTTGGAAATTACAATTTAATCTCTGCATATTGCTATCAAATCCCAGCCTGGCCGAGGCAGACCAGACTTTCCTCTGGAAATATTAAATGACCACCAAAAAAGTCTGATGTCTGGTTGTCCCTTGTCACTGTGCCAGCCGTTGGCCGTGCAGGAGGGAGTCCCCGAGCAGCAGGTCCTGCAGACCCGGCTTGATGCGAAGGGGTGTCCCTGCGTGAGCACTGGGAACGGTGAGGGTTAACCATGGGGACTGAGTAATCCTCCCGTAATAGAAGGATGACTTAATGTGATGGGAAGACCTGGAGTGACACAGAAGAAGTCAGAAGGGAGCTAAGATTTTGGGAGAGAGGGTGGAAAACAAGGGGAGGATGACCGAGACAAAAAAAACCATCTCCCTTGGCTGCTGTCAGAGATGTGCCGAGTGATTTTGCAGCTCGAGGCCGTGACGGGTCTGCCCCGGCGCTGCTGCGGGGCTGCCAAGTGGCTGCAGTCAGCGGTGCCACCCACCACGAGCATCGTCCTACCCGTGGTGCATTCAGCATCCTGCTTATCTCATTTTGTCTTTTTGCTTGGCCTTTCTTCTAAGGCGTTGGTCTCAGACGGATAAAGCACCTTGCTCAGCCTTATTAATGAATTGCCCCAGTAATGAGAGCAATAGCGGGATGAGGTGCGGTGTTAACCCCTGTATCAGACAGACGGAGACGGCTCGGCCCCTGTGGAGCAAATCCCAAGTACGCCCGTGGGCAACACCAGCATGGTGCAGTGCTGAGGATGCCTGGTACACAGGTATCGCCTCCAGCAGCTCCTTCGGGAGATGCTGACCCTAGGTTTGGTCCGGTACACACAGCACTCGGCCAACATACATAAAAGCAGAGTATTTTCTATACTTTGGCAGAAATGTTTGGAAACTGTTGGAGCCCTGAAGAGGACCACATGGGAGGGGGCTGTCTTCCAGCAGCGCTGTGATCGGCTGTTTGATATGGCTCTTAGCCACGCACAGTACGGTGAACGAGCAGGTTTGCTGTGGTTCAAGGCATACACCCCGGCGAAACAAAAAGAGAAAAAAAAGAAACCTTTCGAGGAACCAGGAGACAATAAGGAGTTGGGAGATATTTGGATGTGGGTGATTTTACAGCGTGTGTCACAGGAGTGCACTTTTCATCACCTCTATCCTTCTCACCTCTGTCTCCTTCATGGCCATGGGGCATTTTCTACATCTGCCAGCCTGGGACTCTTTGGCCTTTTTAAAGTTACTCAAGAGATGACTTTATATCTCTTTTATAGCTGAGATTGAAACAACCATGATTTGACCTGTCAGTTTTTCTGTTCTCAGTGCTCCTCCACATGATGCTTCTTCTGGGCTCCGGCCTCTTGAATTTATTCCCTTTGGCACATGCATGACTGGAAGTACAGTGCCTTCCGTATTTTTGCTCTCTGCTGGTCTACGTGGCTTCAAAACTGCCTGGTCAGGGGCTGCCTTGTTTGTGGAGCGTCCATTTTCCAAGATAGCTGATCCAGAGCAACCTTTTGGGGCTGTTTCTTTGCATGCTCCGAGGTAGCTGGCCAGAATTTTTTGCTCCATGCTGGCACCCCGACAGATGGGTTTGAGCGGGTGGGGTGGGCAGGTTAAGCCTGGGGTTAAATACAGCTAAGCCCCTTCCCAAAAACGAGGGAGATGCTGGTGAGCGGTAGTGGCTGCGCCCTGGCCTCGCACGGCGCTGGGCAGCTGCCCCGTCCCAACCGGCGCCAGCCTGGCTGTCGGGAGCTGGCTTATCCCTGGGAAATCACGACCCTTTGAGGACACCCCACCGAGATGCAGCTATCTACAGCCAGGCATGCATTGCAGCACTCCCCCGTGCTATGTAGAAAATCTGATGAATCCCTTCTCAAAAAATGCTGTTTAACGTGAAGACATCCCGTCTGGCGGGTCCGGCGTTTTGTGACCATGCGAAAACCTGAGTGAAACGTTTTGTCCTTCTTGTGGGAACGGCGCGTGATGTTGGAGGGGAGAGGATGAATAGGCCAGCAATCATCCACCGCAGGTCAGCAGCGCAGGCTAAGCCGGGTGGGAAGAGGGGAAGGATTTCATCCAGTTGGAGAAAGATACATGTCTGCTGCATGAGAGAGGAATATAAAAACAAGCTAAGTCATTTTAAAGTCAATAATGTACAGCACTAAGCAGCTTTTGCTTCAAATAATGCTCTTTTAAGGCTAGTGGGGTATAAATACCAGGGCGTTAGGTTGTCCCTGGTGTGCATTTATCCCTGAATCAGCGTGTGTGCGTCAAACAGGGAGGGACGAACCTGACGTTGCAGCAAGGATGCACTGAGCGGGCTCCCGGCTTCCCCCAGCTAAGCAGCCGAATGAGTGTGCGATCGTTACAGCAGAGCTTCAACATCAGCAAGTAACAGGCTGGAAACAAACAGAAGGAATTGCTTTTTCACCCGGCTCTCCCTGTCAAATGATGTTGAAGGGCCCAAAAGCACAGAGAGTTCAGAAAGGAATTAAGGACAGCTTCATCAGTGGCCATTAAACACCGTAGTTTAGGCTCAACCTCTGGCTCAAGAAGTCTCTAAAGCACGGGAATCTGGGAGGGTTTGCCAGGGAGGAGTAACTGAATAAAGCTCTAGATCCTTTACCTAAACATTAACTAACATCCAGACACAGGATCTGGACTTGGTAGACCTTGACGTGTCCCAGAACGGTTATTCTTTTGCACTGATGCTTAGTAGCATTAGTGCAGTGCGGAGGTGAGATTTTCCCAGGCTCTGCAGCGTCCTGCCATTCACTTAGAACTGCGGAGGCTTGCTCCAGGCTGTAATTCACCCGACACATCCCTGCCCTTCTGCCTTGAGTTTTCTGCCCACTTCTTCTGTCTCCAGCAGGACAGACCTATTTCTATTCGCTCGTGTGCTTTGGAGAGCCCTCAACAGTTAAAAGTGCAGTCCTCAGAGGAAATCTGTGTCAAGACCGACCTGAGACAGGATCCAGTCTGGGAAAAAAAAAGCCATTTAGATGCGTTGCAGAGGGGGGGAGCGCTCTGATGCCGACTGAGCCTGGGGTGTCGTCCCTTGATATGTCAGCGCACATCAATCTGCTCTAGCTGGCAGGGTGGCCTGTCTTTCCCAGGGGGAGCCAAGAGGCTTGAAATGAAAATGCTGCGATGTTTGTTGTTGAATTTAAAGAGTCACTGAAATGACCTTTGGCACGATGAAAACGGGACTAAATGTCAAGCAAATTAAACGCCTGTTGTGGAGGGAAAGGTGAAGCACTGCAAATCCGGGGGAGCAAATATTTATGAGGGCTGTGATTAAGAAATAATTCTGCAACACGCTGTTCGTGGCAGTTAAAGAAGCTGCCACCCTGTTTGCTTGTTGCTGATATTCAGGGGAAATTTGATTTCTCCTGTGCCTGTCGGAGCGAGAGCTGTTGTGTCTGCTCCCCCGTTTTGCTGGGACGCGTGGGCATTTTGCACACCCCGAAGCGCGCCAAACAGGGAGGATAAGCAGGTGGTGAAATCACCCATTTTGTTCTTCATTTCCACTGAGAGTTATCTGGCCACCAGATCAGCAAGTCTGGGATGGAAATGAGTTATTTTTGCTGAATATTGCAGCAGCATCTGGAAGGTGAGACTGTTGCTGGGCACTGCCCGAAGTCTTCCCAGCCAGGGCTGTTTGCCGTGGGGCCCTATTTGTGCAACGGAGATGAAAGTACTGGCTAAATTTCCCAGATGCTCAGCGAGTTGAAATCATCTGGCTGAAATCAGATGATATATCAGGCTGTTTATTGCAGGCCAGCGGGTTACTCATGGGCTGGCACGGCTCCGGAGAGCGCAGTACTGCGACCTTACTGCATAGGAGGGGTTTGCTGGGACAAGGCACAGCTGCTCCTACCTGCATGCGTGCATGAGCGAGGGATGCTGTGCCCCTTTGCATTCCAGACCAGTGCATTCAAACACTGGAACAGGCTTCCTAGAGAGGTAGTCGGTGCCCCAAGCCTGTCAGTGTTTAAGAGGCATTTGGACAACGCCCTTAATAACAAGCTTTCACTTTTGGTCAGGCAGTTGGACTAGCTGATTGTTGTGGGTCCCTTCCAACTGAAATATTCTATTCTATTCTATTCTATTCTATTCTATTCTATTCTATTCTATTCTATTCCATTCCATTCCATTCCATTCCATTCCATTCCATTCCATTCCATTCCATTCCATCCTATTGACATCTAATGGAGTTGTCTGAAGAAAGGTGCATCCCAGCTCCTGCACCGAGGGCTTTTATAACATGTTCATGCTTTGCAGCATCAAGCCTTGAGCTCCAGACGCTGCCACCGGTGCTGATAAACCGCAAGAGGTAAGAGGGCAGCCACGAGGTTTGATGTACGGGGTTGGTTTGCTGCTGACCCAGCACAGCTTCCTAAGCAGCGTGGGGCCGAGAGATCCATGGGCAACCACTACCATGTTTCCCCTAAAATCTCCTGCGTGTTAGCAGCAAGCATCACTCTGCTGAAGCAAGGGAGCGGGGGAAAGCTGGACATTCGCTCGCTGCTTTGGCTCTGATGATAGTTGGACCGATGAGATTTAGGGCAGATGACTCTGTGATTAAACAGGCCAAATCCCAGCACTGCACGTCCAGAAAAGCCTTTTTGGCAGCTGATGAGGAGGCACTGCGAGTGCTTCTGCTTGCAAAGGGCTCATAACCATGGGAAGAGAGCACGGTGTCCTCGCTTTATCGGAAAGTACTGTGGCTGCCTTGGGACTCTTTCAAGACCTCGGGACATGGGTATGCAAACAGATTATTAGAGGCTGAGCCCGGACGTGAATTTGCAAGCTTTCAGCAAATCTGGGAAAACAAAATGCAGGCAAGTGTGATGATGCAGCATTTGGAGCACGAGAGCCAGAGTCACCGGCTGCAAAGGAAGAGAGATTTTGTGCCACGCGAGGCGGGATGAGCATCTGTCTAATCTGAAGAAGTCAGCTTGAGGTTTGGGGCTGCCGGTCGCTAGTGGAGGGGGGGAGCAGTCAGGTTTGACCATTTGGGAGAATGTGGCTCAGCAGCAAATCCTGGTTCTGGCATCTCGGACGTGTGGGGTTGGAGTTGGTGTAATTTGACTTGGAAATAGGGAATTTGCCTCGGCCACCGAGAGCTCGCTGCTGGAGGCAATGTCCCTTTGCTTACCAACAGCAAGTGCCTCTTCAGAGGAAATTCTCCTGCCTGAGATAACTCCTGGCAGGGATGTTTTGAAAGAAAGCATCAGCCACCATTGATTTTGGCTGGGACATGGGTTTACATGTCCCACACCAGCTGTAAAGCATCACTTGGGATGGTCAGAGTCATGCCCTGCAGTGGGGCTCGATGCTCTTGGGTTGGTATCTCCTGGTTTTGGGTGCTTTGCTGGGCAGCATTAGGGAACTCTCGTTTACAGCATTAAGGAGCGCAGGAAATGCAAACGTATGGTTATTATGCCTGCGACTGTTCAGCAGATTCAAATGAGACGCGTCGCAAATAGGGCTTCCCAGTTATGAGCCAGGTTTCTGTCCCGTGTTGGTTCTGATCTCTATTCCTGTGACACATCCGACCTACTAAACCCTTCGGTGCGTAACCGGCTGCCTCCCTGGCTTCGCCCACGTCATCCAGCATCAGCACATCCTGGCTCGGTCGGTCTGTCTCCCTCCTCTGTGCAGCTGAAGGGTAATTGCTGGTGAGCCAGATGTCATCTCGTGGCTGTCGTTTTGCTGATGGAGAGGTTATCCCTTACAGCTACCTAATCGCGGTGAGACTGCAGCTCCTTCCTGTGTGCCGGCCGAGCTGCCGTGCCAGCCCCATTGCACCTTGCTCAGTCGGAAGGAGTTGGCGTTAGCAAAGACCTACTTTTTAAGCTGTTGGAGCTAAACTGTAAATAATGCATGCATATTGAAATGCCACCCGGGTAAGTGCTACAGGGCAAGCTGTCGCGTTGGAAGGGGCTTAAGGTTTTCCATTGACTCACTCTGTAAAATGAGCCCTTATGCTGTTCGTTGCCCTCCGCAAGTCGTCTGGGTTGCTCCAGAATATAAAACAATTAACCCAAGCCGCAAAGTACCATTTTTTTTTTTTCCCCACTGATGAATATTGACCCTGACAAATGCTTGAACTGCCTTTGCCGTTCCCTCATTGAGCAAATGAACTGACAGCCAGAAGTACTAGAAAATATCCTAAAGTAGAAAAAAAATCTGGCAGTGAGGCTGGGATGAGGTGATTTACAGCAGCAGGACATCCCTTTCTACCCGCGTGCTTTTCTGAGCTTGCTCACACTCTTGCTGCAGCCTTAAAAGCTTCAGGTAGTCACAGGCACTACCTGTGATTTCAAACCTCCATTCCAAGCCACCCTCCTCCTTCCTCTCCCCTCCTGCAACTGGACTAAGCAATAACCCAGTCGTTTTCCTCCCTTTGGAGGGAACATCCATCCCACCTCCTTGCACTTAGGTGCTTGTGGTCCCCTAAACGTGTTTTCTAGTCCCATGCCTGATTAGAAAAGGCCTTTGACTGTGAAAAGTGTGGATTTTTTTAATTTTTTTTTTTTTTTTAAATAATTGCTCCTCCACTTCCTCTGCTTCTGGGGGGAGTGGAAATTAGATTTGCTTTTGACACATGGCAGCGATTATTTAAATCTATCCTCACAACATAGGCTGTGGAGCCAGGAATCAACTAGTAGAAATTGTTATTAAATGAGGGAATCAGCTGGAGAAATAATTAATCCACACGCGCGCGCGCTTCCTCCCTGCCTTGGAAGTCCTCCAAACACCCTGTGATTATTTGTCTTGTCTAAAATAACCACTGCCTTAGTCCCTTTTTAGCTGGTGAGGGGCAATTTGCTCCCTTGCCCGGGGCCCGGCTGCTGCTCCTGCACCAGGCTGGTCTCCTGCCACCTCGCAAGAAAGGCATCACTCCCCAAAGCAGCGGTGCCCATCTAATTAGCAGCCAGCCCCGGCGTGGCTGTCACCCCCCGGCTATATTGCCCAATTAGGAGAATCAAGCTTCATGATGAAGCTTTGACACAGGCTTTTTAAATTTTTTTTTAAGCCCTTTCACATCATGCATCGTTAGCGGTGGTAAATGAAGGTGTTTAGTGAGCCCATCCATCACTTCGACTCAGGGCTCTGACTGGCTGTCAGGGCCAGTTTCCACCTCCCGCGCCCGCTGCTGCTCTCTTTGAATGAAAATAATGCTTTAAAATAGCCGGGCAAAAGAGGACGGTGGTAGGAGCACTGGAAGCACCGCTGCTCCTTGCTGCCGTGGGGAGGCGAAGGGCTGGACCGAGGTTTTCAGCACGAAGGTTTTGGATGGTGGCATCTGGGCATCAAGTGTTTTGAAGGGGCACCGAGGTGTATTTGGGCTGGATCTGGGTTGTTTCTTTTTTCTTGCGCATTGCTGTGGGGCTGGCAGGGGTGGGAGAGCCCACGTGGGGAGGGTTGGACCGGAGAAGGCTGCGAGCCATGCACAAGGCGATGAGAGCAGCGGGGTGCAGGTCGCAGCAGGGCTGCCATGAAGCGTGGAAGCACGCCAGCAGCCGACACGGCTGGAGCTTTCCTGGTGTGGGCTCCTGCGTCTCAAGCCCAGCCTACTTGCAGCCCTGGTTGCTCATAACCAGGCGTTTCCATCTGTCCCCTGGGAGCCCGGCCCTGAGGTCCCTGCTCACCCCATGGGTGACCCAGACACAGACTTGACTCATCCCCTTCCAGTTTGACACTTCACCATTAGACATGGTGTAGTCCCTTGGCTCGTGGGCGATGGGGTGGAGAAAAAAGCTGCCTTTGGCTACGGGCCGAGCAACCCGGCAGCACTCAGGAAAGTGCAGAAGGATCTTTTGCATCTCAAAAGGGGCTGGTTGGCACCTCCAAGAAAAGGGAGACCAAATTGCAGAGTGCAGACCCTGCCCATGTTCAATTCTCAGCTTTGGCTTTTGCATGTCTTGCCAACACACGGCAGCTTGTGTTTTGACACATCTCAGTCCCTGAGAAACGGGGCATTCAGCCCCAAGACTGATTTCTTTTGTCTAGCAACGTGTAGCCCAGGGTGGCAATATGCTCTTCCAGGTGTTTCACCCTCCCTTTGTCGAGGGTTAGCACCAGACTGGGGAGCTGGGGGTTTTTTTTCAGAGGAAGCCATCCTCGTGTGCTGGCCTCCCTGCGTGCTCAGTCGCTTGTGAAGGTCACTTCTCACCTTGCTGTTGGGGATGAGGATTATTCCTCGGCAGCATCTTGGCTAAGAGAAATGCCCATCTGGAGTGAGTCCTCTCCTGCGTTCCCCGGTTTAATCAGCTGTTGGGTCATGCTGGCCACTGAGTGCTAAAATGTGGCTCATTATCCCAAAGATGATGAGTTGGAGACTTGGAAAAAAAAAAATATATGTGTGTTCAGATAATACGGACAAATTACTTACCTTGGGAAGAGTTGTTGTTGGGCTGATCTCTCCAGCATTGCTCGTTTCCCCTCTAATAGCCAGCTCGGAGCACAGCGACACGAAACCTCATCACTGGTGGGTACAGAAAACAGAGAAAAGGGCAAAATGTTTGCGTTCGGAAAGCGGAATGGGAGAGGGTGATTGGTTTGTGGTTTTCTTGATAGAGCTGATAACAGGGCCTGTCTTTTAGCAGAAAAGCAAGTAGGTTACACAGCCAGTCAGGGAAAATGCAGGGAAGATTTTTGTGGTTTTCCTGCTCGTCTGGCAGACTTTGCAGTGCCGTAGGGACTCGGGGAGCTGGGCAGCACTGCTGTTTTGCTGTAAAGAGCAGCGTATCAAATGACTTTTCTGTTATGCCCAGCTGAAAAGGCAGTCGTGGCAGCCAGCTTCACCTCCGATATTAGCTCGGTTTTCATCTTTTTAGAGGAGATGAATGCTGAAATCCCCAACATGAGTGGGGAAATAATCTGCCAAAAGCAATGAAGTGCTGGGGGAAGAGGGGGTTTTCTTTGGGCAGTTAAAGACACTTGTTGTTGCCTGTTTTCTTTTGTTTGGCTTTGCAGCCCCAGAAATGGTAGGGGCTGCCTTCTCCTGACCCTGGGCTCACGGAAGGGGTCTACTAAAATGGAATAGCTTTGTGAGTGGGTAGCAAAGCTGCACGAGAAACCGTGCCCAGCAGGAAAAGAAACCTATAGGATGCAAATAAAGCAGGTTCAACCCCCTGCTCCAGTGAGCAACTTTTTGCTGTACTTATAAAGAGAAGAGGACAGGTGTACTCTTAAATCTTCTCATAGGAACAGACTATGAAAAAGCGACAAAAAACATCCCTTTTTCTTATGAAGACACGAGCAGGGAATTAGTAGTGGATCAGGTTGTATACTGTTATTCCTCATTTGATGAAAGCTGAGGTTACAATGGTCACTCTGTTCTGCTGTGCTGAGTGGGAACCCATTATTTTTTGTGCACGTTAATGTAAAGCAGATTGCATCTCCCGGCACAGGGAGGGCTCGAGGAAGCAGTCACACACCGGTCAAGTCTCATTAGCTTAACACTACCTAATCCCCAGGGGTCTCATCCCTCTGTGAGTATCGTATGCCCCTGCAGGGAAGCATGACGGTGACAGTACAAGGGCTTTCTTGGCCAACGTAACATCTGTTTATTGAAAATCACGCAGAACAGAACTTTTTTGGCTCGATAGATGTGCAAATTGCAATTAAAAACTGATAGCAAGGCCAAACATCAGGTGAAAGGCATTCACCTTGGCTGTCTCAATTTGCCCGGCTCCTCTTCGTTTGGCAGCCGGTTACTCTTGCAACCGAGACCTTCTCGCTGTGTAGCTCCTGCTGACATAAATGCCTGGGTGCCCTGTGGTCTGTCAGGAGGGTGCCAACAATGAGAGCCGGGGGGGGCAGTTCCTGACCCCCTAGACGTGGTTGGAAGACACCAGCCCCATAGCTATGGGATGGCTGCAGGCTTGTCCGTCCTCCACCCTGGGTGGGGGAGGCGGTACGTGTCCCCTCAAAAACCAGCTGTCTGAAACGTGTCCACGGTCAGGCTGAAAGAGAAGTAGGTGGTTTCCCTTTGATCCACCTATGAGCGCATCAGGACCCGTGTCGGGATTCAGACCCTCCCTTTCGACGCCAGAGGTGTCGGGACCGCATCGGGAAGGGCAGGGGTTTGGCTTGAAATGGAAGATGGGCCAAGTATCGGGGGGGGGGGCAAGGGGAAAATGAGGGGTGATATCAGCTCCTGGCACTGGAGAAAACATCTTCCCAAACAGCGTGAGGGACAAGCAGGGACCCTGGGAGCCGGGCTGGCGGCTGCGTCTCGTGCTCTGGCTCTCATCAGAGCAGCACAGGCAATAGGGGACCTCTGCCTGCCTAAACTCTTCCAAATGTGATCTGTGCTCCAATAAAATAAACAGTTTAGGGAAAGCGAAGCCCCAGGCACACACTTTGGCAGCTGATCACTCCCTAATTGCAGGAAGAGCAGTTGGGAGAGGGGCTTTTTTTCTTCTTTGGGCTGGTTTCTGGTGAGAAAACTGGGCTAGAGGATCAGAGTTGAAGCTTCTCTCCCCTCACCCTCCCCCAGCAAAAATCCTGTTTTCTTCCCCTTTGTATTAATGGAATTCAGTTTATTTCAAGGAACAGGAAACACAAACAGCCTCTACAAAGTGTGAACCTCAAACCTTCAGCGAAAGCCTGTTCAGTTTGATACGTGCAGTTCTCTGCAAACTTTTCCTGGGCTTTTTTTGTTGTTGACAGCACCAGGGGCAGGTTTGAGGGCCGGGAGAGGATTTTGGTGAGCAGAAGTAAACCGGAGCCAATGCCTCTCAAGCCGCCCTGCCTGACTGTGTGTGTTTCCCCCACTCCCAAGCTCCCCGGGCCCCAGAAAGGGATGGAGATAATTAACAACAGCCCCTTTCATCTGCAAATAGACAAGATGTGTCAAAACTAATTTCTTTTTCTCTAAAATTTGTGGTGAGGGGGACAGAGAGGGAGCAGCCATGCTCTCCCACCCCACGTTGGGAGTCACATCCAGCCTGCTTGTGGGGTCGTTCCTTGCAACGATAAGAGAAAGCGGTAACGAAACCAAAGAGAGAGGCTGAAATGAAGGATTTCAAGCAACCATCCATCCCGGTTTTGCGGAAGGGGCTGGAGCCTCGGCCAGCGCTGCCTTGCCGTGCTCCATCCATCCCCACGGGTCTCCCATCCCTCACCATCGCAGCGCCTTCCTCTTGCCCCCCTTCTTTCCTTTTTCCTCATTTTCCTTTCAACTCACCAGTTTGGAACTGTTTTAAACGTATTGGCAGCAAATCGTATGTTTTTATGAGCAATTTACTAGTGATTTCTCTTCCTGTGGCCTCTTTCCTTTGGACACTGAAGACTACAACTCAATTCAAAGGTCCTTTTCCCAGTCAAACCAGAGCACATCAGCTTCCTTTCTCTCTAGTGGGGAGTTGCTCATGTAAATCCAATAGTTACTTGGGTATTTTTTATATACTCAATCATAAAAGTCCCTTTCCAAGAGTCTTTTCAGCCTTTTTTTTTCCCCTGTGCTAGAATTTAAAGAAAATGTTGTTTATTTTAGTGCAAACTATTGTTTGTTAGAATGCAAACTTGAACAATTTCTTCTTCTGGTCCAGTTCTCTTCCAGGAGGTCATTTACAGAAGCAACAATCCCAACAGATTGTTTTCTTTTAAATTCTTGATTGTTTTTCTGTTGGCACTTGTGCAAATTGCCTTTTCTGCAAATGCATGTTATTAACGGGGCATCAGCTGCAGTTTCTTATTACGCTGGAGTGGAGTTCATTGGAAATATTCCAGCACAGTTTCTCTATGGGAAAATGCAGGTTTCTTGAGAGCAAAATGTATCATAGGAAGGAGTATATAGTACATTTCGTTTTGGGGAGGATGGGGAAAGAAAAATGGAGTACTCCGACAGCAGGATATTAACACTTTTTTGCAGTAAGTTAAATAGACTTATAATTATAGCAAAGCATTTTGATGGATCCCAAGTGCTTATTTTTAGAATTTTGTTTAGCAGGAAATTAAAAACGAGTTGGGAAGAATCCCTGTTCTTGTAACACGTAAATGGTGGTTCTCATACAGAGCAAAAGACCATCGCTTCACTAAGTATCTGAATCCAGCCTCCTCGGCTCTGGACCATGACGAGGAGCTGGCTGCAGCATGCAAATGAGAGTTCTTCTGCTTAATTATCCCTACTGGAGGTATTATTTATCAAGTTGCTTCTTTGGATAACAGTACTTCATTTTCCAAGAAGCTTGTTGCTTTTAAAGGTTTAATTGGGTCCTTTTACTAAATACCACAGAGATGCCATGAAATTATGACGCAGCAGTAATCTCGCAGCTGTAGACTGGTGAAAGCTGCAGGGAAGAGGGGTTTGCTGATGGAGCTTGGCCACAGGAAGGCACGGGTGCTATTTTGGTCCATCCCAGATGTTTTGTTTGGTTTAACCTTACCACTGAACCTTCTCTAGGGGTTCTCTAGGGGTTACCTACCTCCAGTAGGGCCACATCAGGTCACCAAATATCCACCAAGTGCAGCTGCTTCTCCAGCAGCCTTGGCGTGAGCCTCAGCAATTGGGCCCACATGGACTTTCCTTGAGTTCCCAGGTAATGGATCTGTGACTTCCACTTGGCCAATGTCAGTGGGTCAAATTTATGTGGTTTGGACTGAAAAACCAAAAATATTGAACATCTTTTTTTACCCTTTTAAATTCATTTCAATAACTTGTTCAATGTGTCTGGTTTGGTTTTGTATACTGATATTTTTCTCCTCAGCTTCCAAAATCAATGCAGTCTTTGCTCTTCCCGCAGCCCATGTGCCCATGAAAGACAGTGCAGAAGCCAGTCCCTGCCTGCAGTTTTTGCCCGAGCTGTCTGACCTTCCTTCCCCTCGGTTTCCCTTCTCCTCTGTGCTAGCACAAGACTGAGGCACATCAGCCTTAGAAAGGGACTAAATATCGCATTGCCAAAATGATTAACGCAAATAAAATTTCTGTCCTTTACTTCCTTTCCTCAGAAAGATGCTCTAGGGTGGAATTAGAGGCATTTTGGGAGATGTTAAAGTAGATTAATCCAATCAGCCCCGAACAGAGACTCTTCTCTGTTTCTCCTGTTCTCCGTTTTCTTCTGCGCTCTGTTTCTCCCCGAAGAGATGCTGCACTCAAAATATTAGATTCCTTCCTCCACACGCACATTATTTTGAATATTAGGATGCTTAGGTGTGTTTAGAGCTGGATCTGGGTCTTCAAAGTCTGAGTGCAGCTGTCCAAAGCCACCATCAGATCTCAGATAACTCAGCCTGTGTGACATACCCAGCAGAAGAGCCAAGGGCTGTGCCATGAGTAGGACATCCGATGGCACGGTGACATCTCATCCCTTCACCACGCCAGGGATGAGACAGCGTCCTGTCCCCTGCAAGGTGGGAACCCATCCGCAAGGTGCAGCTTTTGGGCTGTGTCCCTCCTGATCTGGGTTTGGGGTGATGTGCTGGCTTTTAGGCACCAAGGGTTGGGTGACACTGCTCTCTAGTGGATGGCTCTTCATCAAACTGGTCGAGATGAAGGAGTTGAGGCTGATGGAAATGGTCAGCACTCATCCAGGGATAAAAATGACTTTTTCTTGTTATTTGTATCACAAGCTTTTAGAATTTAATACAAGTCCGTGGAGACGTTACATAGGCATGGAGTAATTTAGTAAAGAAATATAAATCAAAGATGCTTGACTTTTTATCTCACCTTGATGGGAAGGACTTGTTGATCAAGATCTTTCTGATGCCAACGGTCCTTCCACTACCATGCTGTGGCTGAAGCCACAAGACCGGCGTCAGTTCTCCTGGTGCAGGGATGCTCTTGGGTGCACAGAAATTACTCTTTCCATCAAACACCCCATGCATTTACCAAGCTTTGTGCCTGGAATAAGGGAGGAACAGGCCTGTGTAAGTTGGTGCGGAGCCAAAGAAAATGCAGCGGGATTTGGAAAGGAAAGGCGTGTAAACAAAGAGCTATTCCTGGAGCAGCCCGTGCACTTGGGCACGCAGAGGAGGTAGTGCTGCAAGCATCACACACAGAGCAACCAGCAGCATGCAACACTGGGGATGCTGCTGCAAGAGGAAAATTAAGAGAAAATCTTAGCATTCTCTCCAGGTATGCTCTTAACAAGATGCTTAAAAAATGCTGTGCTGGATCCAAGAAATAGCCCAGTGTTTGGTCTTGCAACGGCAATAGGAGATCCTGTTCAGGGATTTTAGGGGATGTGATTCCCACAAAGCATTCCCAGCAGCCACAATTATTTTATAAATGGCCATAATAAAGTTAATTTTGATATCACACATCAGGGCCAAAATTAGGAGCAAAGCCCCCAGATGATGAGCTCCAGGCTGAGCGATCTGCCCTTTCTACCACCCCCCAAATCAGGTGGCACTCGCTGGAGGAGCGGTCCGGGGTTTTGATAGCAGGGGAAGGAAGTTAACAACGGGGATGTCTAGACTTTATGATGTGAAAACTGCAAACCTTAGCAAATCTGGGAAAGCTCTTGGAACAAGAAGAGACCAAAATAACTAATCCCCACTGGTACTTTCCCTCTTAACAGTAAAGACTTTGGAATTTCTTATATGTTTATTGGTAAGCTCTAAAGGGGTTTTAAAGTTACATATTTATATATTTAAAAGTCCTCCTTACCCTGAATCTCTCTAAGGAGAGGAGTTAAATCTTTCCAAGCTATTCATTTGTAAAGGCTGTGAAAACCAGAGACTTTAAACTACCCTGTTAATAAACCTCTAAATCTTTCTGTGGCAGTAAACAACGAGCTAAACCAGCTAATGACTAATCACAACAGCGCGCACACACGTGCTGAAGTGTTGATGAGTAGGACCTAAGAATGAAGTAAAAGGTGAGCATGAGCTGTGGTGGTCCAACGTAGGAATGGCGTGTCTCCGAATTTTGGTGAATTTGGCAACTCCAGTTCTGATCTGGGCTCTGTCTACCTTGGGTTTGGATTTCATCTGTCATGTTTTGATGAGTGTTGGGTTGGGGTTTTTTTAAACAAAAGAAAGAAAAAAAAAAAAGGAAAGTATTCAACCAGGCAGCATCACAAACCTGTTAAAAGGATTTTTTTTTTTTTTTAACTTAACTTGGGAAATATAGTCCTTTCCTTGCCGCTGGCGTAAGTAGAAGCATTTTTGCTCTGGGACTATAATGCCTCTCCCTAGTTTAAATAAGGAGCAGCTGCAAAACACACATACGCAGGCACATGCGTGTATATTTTTATATCCCCCCCCCCCCAACCTCCTGACATAGCCTTTGGACCAGCCTTTCAGGGTCCCACGGCCGTTGCTGTTCAGCAGCAGGCTGCTCACATAGGATCAAACCACCCATCCTTGTCCAGGCTCCTGGCGATAAAGCGAAAGGGCCTGATTTTGGTGAATTACAGAATTTCTACAATTACACTCCAGGACATAGACCCAGCCAATTTTTTTTTTTTTTTTTTTTAAATCTTAACATGACTTTTGATGTTATCATCAGCCACAGCAGTGCCGTGTCTGCTTTGGACCTCCCACAAAGCCCTTGATCTTGGTGATGTCCCGTGGCTGAAGCTAGGAGGTTAATTTGAGCTCTGTGTACACACTCCTTCCTTTTATCCACTGGGAGTTTAGTCTTTCAGCTTCAGTGGGTGTCCCTCGGCTCATGCATTAAGAGACACAAAGAAAGAGCAGTCTATTCTCATCTTTGTTTTATTCATCCTTGTTATTATATATACATTATATATATAATATATTGTTATATACACCTCAGTCACATTCCTCGTTTAAGCTAAATAATTATCTTATCTTGGCTCTGTTCCTCCTTTGAGGCTGGGGGAGCTTAACCCTTTTGTCAACATTATTACTAACAGAGTACATGCATTTGTTTGTATTCCTTCCCTCCATTTCCAAAATATCTATTCCAGTGTTTGACATCATTTGAAGCAGGAGTAGGGACTTTGAAAAAGTTATTTAATACTTATCTTTGATACCACCAGTATTTCAGGACAAGTCTTTTCTCTCAAGACTTTACTTTTTTCTGATGATTCATTACGTTCAATAATTTTTTGCTGACGTTTCTGTAAATAGTTTTCTCACCAGTGATATCATATAAATTTCGTACTGTAGTTTTTCACTCTGTGGGGCTGCCTCTTCTTCATTTTTCTTGAGCTATTCCTTTGCCCTCCAAGGAAGTAGCTCAATAGCCCAATTTTACTTTATTACATGACACATCAGCACCTCATGTCCCGATTTGTGCGGTGCTTTAGAGAAATGTCATTAATTTAAACCAAGAGGAAATCCCTTTCTTTTAATTCTTTTTGATCTAAACATCAATATTCTTGTTCATGTGAACATTTTCTGATCTGATTCAATACTGCATGCAAAATAGCTTTCAGTTCAGCATGACTGTACATAAATCAGCATCCTGCCAAAGCATTATCGGGGTTTAGTGCATGGTTGTATACCCAATCCTATCGTTACACTGGTCAAAACCCCATATACTGTTTCCAGCTGGGAAAAAAATCTATGTCTTCCTCTATGGAATATCCTCATAAAATGTGAGGATGAAACCAAGTGAGTGTAACTGATCCTCCACTAAAGCTCGTAGGGATTTGTTTAATGGTAAGATCTTCCTACAGAGATTTGGGGCCATTCTGTGGCAAACTTTATAGTAGGGATAAAAGTTTTTACAGCTGTTTGTTACCATGATATCCTCCTCATTTCCATGAGATGGTTCAGAATATCCACAGAACTGTTTTTATTAAATCATGTTTGGCGTTTGTTTGTTTGTTTCCCAAGGGACAGGCTGAGCGTAGGCTGCTGCAAAACAGCAAAGCCATCCCCCAGCACAAGCACAGGGCTGCTCTGACCCGTTGAGTTAGGAGATTTCCTCTGCCTTCGATACAGACTGCAGATCTTCAGGGTGAAAAGGCTATTTGTACAAGATAATCAATCCATTTCAGTAGGTATCAGTTAAATCCCTCTCAAGGGGAAAAGGATAGAGCCCCAGTGAGAAATTCTCTTTTACTTGCTGGCAGAAATTGTATGCATGCTCCAAGGAAAAAAAACAAATGGGAAGCAATATTGAAAGCAGCTCAAAACAAAAAAAAGAACTGCCCTGAAGTTATCCCCATTCCCCCTTTGTTATCTTCTCGGTTTTGCTAAATTAAAGCCACACTAGAAGTCCCACAAGAAGTTACAGGAAGGCAGGCGGGCGCCATCGCTCCAGGCAGGGGGTATCCATGCTTGATAAAACGAGGATCAACCCCTGAATGTTTATTTTAGCCATGCTTTTAAATGGTTATCACTTATTCGCAGGGATACTGTGCTTTATTTGACAGTGAGATCCCGCTATAACCAGCTTTGGTGCTCAAAGATTGCAAGACAAATAATTTAGGTTTTCTAGGTGGGAAGAGCTTGTTACTGAGGCATCGCCCTGGCCCCAGCCTCACTACACCTCACTCGCCGGGGCTGCTTCCAAAAAATGATGCAGCGGTACCTATGGGAGAGAAGTAGCTGCCAACATATGAACATCAATTTTTTTTAATAATAAATATACTATTTCATTGGTTTCTTTTCCAGTGTTGCCAAAAAATTACCAGTACAGAGAACCACGTCACATTAACAGCTGTCTTTCTGCCCACATACAGGTTAAATGAGACCTTGTAAAGGGATAAGTATAGATCTTGTTAAATTACTGCGGCGGTGTGTGTTTAAGGTTCCAGCTAACCCAGCAAACCACGAACTGTCACTAATAGAAGTGCCACTGCAGCAGTGGAATGGGTCCCCATGGCACAGGAGAGTTTAGTGAGAGTCCAGATACGTTGAGCATCAGGACATTATTGACGTACCCGCTGGAGCTTGGCATCAGATCATTTAATACTAGTTTTTGCACTGTATGATCTGTCTTGCCATAAGAAAAAAAAAAAAAACAAACCTCTTGTATTAAACAAGGAAAAACATGAGTAGTTTTGTAACTTTTTTTAAAAGCTCTCTTGTTATTCTGCTACTGGCGCGTGCTCGAGGACTGATCCTCCACCTAGGTAAGTTATTTCTACCGGAGCTTCCAGAGCTGTTTACTCCTAGAAATTTTAAGCTATTTTCTCATGTTAAATAAGCTTTGACTGACCTAACACTGTTAAAGTGAGGGCCCAACGCTTTGGATGAACGGCGCTTAGATTCACCCTGGCAATTTTGATTTGAAACACATCCCTGTGTGGAAGAGCAGCTCAGGATCTTACCAGAGGCGATGGGGATTTGGACCAATTCATAGACATAACTTTTCTCTGGCTGGTTTTAGCCTACAGCTGCACCTGCATGAAAAACAAAGACCGAGTTAGTAATTGCCCTGGCTTAGACGGAGCAGCCTGGGCTACCGGAGTGAGGCTTTGCCCCCTTGCAAAGCCAGGCCTGCTGCCGATGGCAGGGGAAGGGCATGAGGGAGCAAGCTCAAGCTCTGACCCTTTCTCCAGCCCCTTTACCCAGCCCAGCTCACAGCGTGGGATAAATTCAATAACCAGTAGCATTATCCATCACGCCGCTCTCCGCTTTGCAGTGCAAGTGTGGTAACACATTTAGTTTTAAGGTGACATAGAGGGGTGTAGCAGATGCATCCCAGCTTCACCGTGTCTTGTGGCTGAGAGGAGCCCAGATGGGAAAGTGCTAATTGCACCATTGCACCAAGGCACCAAAATTTTAAAAAAAGATTAAAATTATAGAAATTGTCTGGCCAGCCTTTTGCTAAGCAGCCTGTGCGAATAATCTTTCCCAGGGCAAACCAGCAACTGAAACGTGCAGATAATAATAAACGGTAGCAGCAGCTCTCATTAGCCTCTCCTCCCACCCCAACCCAACCGTTGGCTGATGTGTGCAATAAATCACAGGCACACACTTAATGATCCAAGATTTGCTTACAAAAAAAGGTTTCCAATCAGATTTGTGTGCCTTTGAATGGGCCTAAATCACAGGTGCAGAGCCTGCCGTGGGTGATCATAGGCTGGGGCTTCTGTTTATCGGTAAAGCCCCAGCCCAGTTAGCCCACAGTAAAAACACTTAGCGAAGGGCGGCTCATCCATCAGCCTGGTTTGGTTTCTTCTCCTCAGACCACAACTCTCTTGCTAGGATGTCCGAAGCAAATGCAGAGACCTGAGCACCCAGCTGTGCTTACAATTCCCACTGGATTGCCTGTGCCCATGAAGGGATGCTGTGTTTTAACCCCAAAATCCCACTTGGCTGCCTAGGACCCTGCAGGGGCAGAGCTCTGTGCTGGGGCTTTAGTTTATATAGGCTAAAGCTGTTCCTGCAAAGCCAGAGGAATGACCCTCTTGGATTTCATCCGAGCTGGAGAAGCGAAACCACATATTAAATAAATAATACACCCATAAAAGCCCAGCGTGCTGCCGCTCTCTGGTTTCTCTGCTCCTGGTGCCGTACACAGAAGGAAATGGCTTTCCCTCTGCCTCCAGCTGTTTTGGTTTTGCTCCGGTAGATCTTGCCCCTCCTGCGATCTCCCATCTCCTCGGAGTACTACCTAACTGTGCTGGATACGTCCCTTTTCTCCTGATTTCTATTCTTAAGACTCCATTATGGATATTTTCTTCCCCCCACCAATGGACAAGATCATCTCAAGTTGTAGATAGGGCTACGTGTCAAATTAAGAAACAGGTGATATTTCTGCAAGACATCCCAGATGTTTGTCGTTCTCCCCATCTCCCATGGCTTCCTATCAAGGTCCACTGGGTTTGCTGTGCAGTGATGAGCTCCCACAGCCCAGGGCCTGACGGACCCTGCCCCAACCTGTGGCACAGGGGTGGTCACAGCAGGTAGCACTTGCTGAGCTGCCCCAGCTCGCTCGCCCGATGCCGTATCCCAACACTTTCTTTATGCCAGGGCTCCAGTCAGGATGAGCTGGAGTATAATCAAAATAATCAAGCTGAATAATCAAAATTACCCTTGGGTCTCCCGGGTACTTAGAATTAGAAGGTTAATAAGAAGTCAATCACTCTTCTTAATGGTGGTAAAGAAATTGGCCAACTGCTGCACAAACTCACATTTTTGAAGGACAAGAAATTAATTCATGCAGCTGCCATTTGGGCTAGTGCCATTCAAGCATTTTTTGGGAAGACTCGCTGTCTTCCTTGATCCCGCAATGCCCTTCCTAGTCTCTCCCCTTCCGCCTGGCTTGAGTCTGCTCCAGCCCACAGCAATGTCCCCCCAGCAGCAGCGACTGCAGCCAGGACAAGCTCCTCTCTTCAAACATAAAATCCCTGAGTAACACACACACAGCAGCTGAGCAGTTTCTGGGGCATGAGGGAGGGGTGGGGTGGAATTTATTTCCTAAGGAGACCTTAACATTGCATAGCCTAGTTTAGGTGAAATTCAGTCATTTTGCTCGCAGCACAACAGGCAGGTGCCTTTCTGTTAGGGCAGGAGGGTTGCACTGGGCCACGTGAACCCGTAAAGGGCTTGGGGAACCACATATAAAAAAACCAAATTTAGTTCTTTCCTATGGGGTGTTCCCTGAAAACAAATAGTTCATGTGGAACGACTGCGATCCAAGAGCCAGGTGACGATCAAGGCCTTTTTCACAGTTGTTGCATCCAGCTCCGATTTCGGTACCTGCTCTAGCTGAGGAGGCTTTGTGAAGTTGCCTCCATGGTAATTACCTTGCCACGGTGCAATATCAGAAAGTCTTAAGTGCAAATTGAAACTGGGAAGAGAGCTTGTTTACCTAGTGTTTAGCCAAGCCTCTAGATGGAAGTTGACTTTAATCCCAGTGCTTATCTGCATCCATTTCATCCTTGTAATAAGATGTTCAAAGGAGGAATAAGAACAAAGTACTGCTCAACAGACCGTGGAGCATAATCCAGCATCACCAAGGAAACTCTAAAAGAGATCTTTCACCCCTCCCGGCCTCCCCATCACAACCTGGTGGGGATTTGTGAGATGTTTCTGGTCTAAAAGCAGCACCCAGGCGTTTGCCTGCTTTCACCCTGGCACAGCTGGGTCATAGCCAGGTCTCCATAGCCAACCTGTGGCCATGGGCACCCAGTACATGGTTTTTGTGCCGTTCGAGAGAGCAGAAGAGTAGCTCTGGATTTGGAGACTCTCTTGTTAACTGGCACACAACCCATGGGCATGGACCTTTGGAGTAAAGCTCTCATTTTTCCCCTTGTTTGAAATAACAGTCTCTGGGCAGTTAGCTCTCATGGGCGCCTTGGAAAAACATGCCCAGAGCAGACAGCAGAGCAGCATCTTGGCCCCAAGTCCTCCACAGCATTACGTTATCTGGCCAACCGCTTAACCCCAAGTGCAAACGCAGTTGCTTTCTCAACCGGTGCACACGTGTCTATCTGATGGCAGGCAGGACATCAGGGCAGCCCTGCCACAAGCTTGTTCTGTATTTGCTGCTAAAACCAGCGTAAGTCCTGTTAAGCTAGCTGCCTTGCTGACTGCATCAGCCGCATTGCCCCACCAAACAAGGTGGCCTCCTGCGGTGATTGGGAAATCGCTGCCTGTTGACGCAAAGGCAGGCAGCTAATATTGCACAGGGCTGTGAAAGACAGACAAGGAAGGCACTGCAAATAGCTCCGTACCCTTGGCAGAGCAGACACGCGTGGCAGATCATCATCCATACATTCACAATACCTTGTACAACCCCCACGCTCCCAAATCTTACTGCCCTCCTGATGACTACAGATATTCAGTCAAACCAGAGCACTTAGCTCATGCCCATGCAAAGTGCCGTCCTTCACGGGGGGGGACACACCTCACGGCACGTCCCCTTCTGCTGATGGGCTGATCCAGGCTTTCCGCTCTCCCTGGCCCTTTCCTAACACCTCAAGACACACTGGCTCAGAGCAAACTCTTTAATTGCAGGTCGTAGCAATTTCAGCCTTCCTGTGATTATTTAGGAAAGTTATTCTGGTGATGATGATTTTGCAAAGTACACACACACACATCACACATACACACACACCCCCATGCGGTTTTGGGTTGATTTCTATAGGAACTGCAGAAATTTCACTCCTCCTTGGCTTGCGGGTCTCCAGTACTCTCTCAAGTGGCCATTGCAAACTCCTCCTACCCCAGTGGTGAACGCAGGTATTGATCAGCCAACAATAAAATGCTTTGATGGTTATAAATAACCTTCATTTCCTTCCACCCTGCCTCTATTCTAAGTTACTCCCCCAAAGTCTAGCGGGGAGCTCACAACACCTTGCAAGGTTGTCTGTCTATGTGCATTATTTATGAATTAAAGCTCAGCACAATTTACGGCTCTCTAGCTGTGTTACTTCTGTAACTCCTCAGGGGCAAAGCCCAACGCTTACCAGCTGCCTGCACACACCCCCAGATCACAAACAGCTCATGCCTTGGGTCACACGTCGTGGGACTAGCCGTAAAACATCTTACTGTACCGTGCAAGACAAATTTCAAACAAGGTGCGTTGGCACCGGCGCAGATGCACTTGAGCATCTGCGCAGCGGAGCTGTGAGCTTGCTCGGCAGCTAAGAAAAGCAGTGTTGGTGCTGGTTTGCATTTTCAGCTAGAAAAACCAACAGGTGCTGGGCAGAACCATTCCCTGGCTCAGGCTGTAATGAAAGGCAAAAACATTTCCACAGCTGGCTGGTTTGGCGTGAGGCTAACGCGTGTGCCACCGCAGCAGATGAGACGTGTGAGCTCACCAAGTGGACATGAGCAATTAGCATGCCTGAGGCTCCTTCCACCTCCTAATTCACCCAGAATAATTCATTATCAAAAAGTCTTCAGCAGCACTAGTCTGCCGACAGGTCCTGATTGTAGATGTGTTCTTTGATTCACTTTAGAAGATAAATTGACCTGTGAAACTCCAGTTTAGCTCATGCTAATGAGTCTCTGTAGGGCCATCATGAGAATTAATTTATTTATCTAAGGACTTCTCCATAGTGCTCATCTGCTCGGCAGTTAGACTGAAGAGACATAATAGGTCTAACACACTGGCAATACTAGAGCAAATCACCTAACCCTGGAGGTGTCTATCCTATATTTGCTGTCTTGGGTTAAAGTTGTTCTGGTGCAGGTCCTCAGTTTCCCACCTGTACAGCCAAGAGAACAAACACGTGTCTTCCTGCTCAAAGAGCTTCATAATCAGCAGCGTGAGAAGTGTTACACCAGCACCAGCATAAACTACAATTCCTGTCCATCTAATCAAGGGCTTCCTTATCCTTTTTTGCACCTTTAAAAGCAGCAGGATAGCCTTTTTATTCCAGGGTTTTGCAGTGGTTGTGGAAAAGAACTCCCCACTTTTTCTGAATCACAGTTTTTGAATATGGTCTCCTTGTTTCTGGCCATCTTCTATCAATAAACAGCCTTGAAATGTCTCTCTGCCCCCCAGCTGCACAGACACACTCCTGGCCTCTACAGAAGAGGTGGTTAGCCCCAGTTGAACATCCTACCTAAATAACTCATGTTCTTGCCCCCTCCAAGAGCGGCCAGGGAGCCCAAAGCGATGCCACCAAGCAGAGATGTCCCTCCACATTAACATCCCTCTTCATTTCTTCCCCTGCAGCTTGAAAGCTGTCCTGATGGGGAAGCCTCAGGACAACACAGTGGACTTGTCGGGCATCCCGCTGACGCTGAAAGACTTGGACCGCGTCACGTCCTACCTCCAGCACAGCTCGGAGCACATCGACACGGTGGAGCTGTGCTTCACGGAGCTGACAGACGACATGCTGCTGCAGCTGCTGCCGGCCCTGTGCGTGCTGCCCCACCTCACCACCCTCTCCCTCAATGGCAACCGGCTCACCAAAGCCATCCTACGGGACCTCACCGAAACCCTGAAGGACCCTAAGAAGTTCCCCAGCGTCACCTGGATCGACCTTGGCAACAACGTGGATATCTTCTCCTTGCCACAACCCTTCTTGGTCAGCCTAAAGAGACGATGCCCAAAGCAAGGCAACTTGCCAACCATTCTGGAGTTCGGCGAGGGTCAGGTAAGCGATTTGGAGAGCCAGGATGGCCTGGCCGAGAGCCAGGAGGACTTGCGAGCTGGACCAGGCAAGACTGACAACATAGGCTTGCAGCAGACGGACAGAACAGTTGAGGCTGGGGAGCTCCCCAACTCGGAGCAAGGTGCTGCGACACCGCAGACGTGATGTCCAGCTCCGTGGCTCTTGGGTGGGCGCGTTGAGCAAGGATGACTTAAAACCAAGACCTCAGCGTTGGAGGTCCTAGCAGAGGGTCAACTCACATGGTGGGATGCTTCGGGAGTCCCGACTGCTGCCTTCCTCCCATAGAATGAATGTCAACTTTTTTCTTTTCAAAGAAAGCATAAAGGTGATCGCGTTGAATACTTGTATTTTATAAACGCTGGCCAGGTATTTTTAAACATTAGTGACGTGCTATGCTTTTTAACCTCCCAAAAATGCACCTCCAAGGTGGTGTAATATGAGGCCCTTAGAAGAGCACAAAAGGGGAGATGAAAGGTGCCCAGACTTTGCAGGGAAGGGCTCCCTTTCCTTGGCGCTGGGTCTAGCCAGATCCCAGCTGCTCTCCCACGCGTGGTGGACAGACAACGGTCACCCCAAAGAGGGCTGCCGCCAAGACAAACCTTAAATCCTTTCCAATCCTGACTTCAGGAGTTGCTGATGAATAGCATATCTGCTGAGATGCAACAGAAGTCTGATCACACACTAACTAGGGGTGTTTCTCTTAATACTGTGAGCCAGCCCGAAGGGAGAGCTTTGCTTTCTTGGTGTGGAGCTAAATCCCAGCCCGCTGCGTGCCTGGACGCCTCTCTCACCCTCCAGCCTTACTGAAATCAGGCTGGCACTTGTGCCTGCCCAGTATTTATTCAGATGTAAAATCCAGTTTCCCACCAGCCGTGCTGCTGTAATAACTCCAGAGCTTTTAATGCGGTACCTGGCGCTTGCACCAGCAACGCTGAGAGTACTTGATCCATTTTGGGGAGCGATCCGCAAAATCTGGAGCCGGGGCTCAGCTCAGGTTCATTGCTGTTGCTGACAAAAGAGACCACAATACTGAAGGTTTATAAAAGAAAAAATAATCCTGGGGTTCATCTCTGTATCACTGCCACCGAGGGCTGGGCGGACACAGCCAGCTGGAGATTTAAAGCCTCAGAAAGGCTGTTGGGTCACTTGGCTGTGTCCATTGCCCCCCTGGACCAGAAGTGCTTTGTTTCTAAAATGTTTTGTTTTCTAAGAGACATGGGTTTGATTTTATTTTATTTTTGACGGAAAATTGATCACCCCAGAGTAGCAGCGCTGGAACGTGCACTTTGGCTTTTGAACCAGAATTTCATTTGATCCTAAACCTGGGGGAGGGCAGGAAAGTGTGAAAAACTTCCTCTCCCTTACGTTCAAAGGACCAAACGTGACTCCCTTTGCTAAGAGGGAGCAGCCCCTTTCTATCTGTTCAAAGCCCTTCCCCTGACCAGCTTTACAGCACCATTTTCCCGGCTCGCAGCAGTGACTCTCTGGCTTTGCTTTTTCTGGGTGCAAACGCAGTCAGACTTTTGGTCGTCTCTTTGGCTCTGCTCCTTTAACATCGCTGCACCGGGAAGCTTTTTCCAGAGGGGCTTCACGCTGTCGGTGGTTGTTTCTCCTCCGTATGCAAGTAGATAACTTAGAAGAAACTCTGCTACTAGTTTTAATACATTTGGCAAAGTTCAGTATGATTTGCATGTATCCACGCCTTTTTCCTTTTTTTTTTTAATGTTAACTCTTTCCAACAGGCATGAAAAAAACTTTGCAGTGAATAAACTGTTCTGTTTGAAATAAAGGAACTATCCGTAATCAAAATAAATTACAATGTTTAATAAAGACCCAGGGTTGAATTTTTCCTCTGTGCAGACTGAATGCCCAGCTGGCAGCCCAGAACACCCCAGCAAAAAAACAGCGCTAAGCACTGCAGGTCTGGGTTCTCCAGGGTGCTTAAAAAAAAAAAAGTCGCTGTAGCTGGCTGGAGAAATAAATAGCCCAGTTTATGGGCTGGATTCTGCAGGGTGGGCACAAGGTGGACACAGGAGCATCATAAAAGCATCTGTTAAATTTTAAATGTCGCCAGTGTGCAAAACTAGTGTGGGAGAAAGGAATCCCGAGAATGGCATACTGCTCCACGGGGTATTTCTCTCCAGTGTTACAGCCTCAGCGCACTGAAGGAAATGGCTTTTTATTTGCAGCCAGGACTGTTGATATGATGTTTGTTCCAGCACCCAAACCAGGGCAAGGGCTCGCACAGGACATGGCAGCCAACGTGCTGGTGAGAGCAAGTTTGTCCTAACTCACAGGAGACCTTCCCTGCAGCACTTGGGGACTATTTCCATCATTACGACAACTTCAAAAGGTACCTTTAGTAGAGGTATAAATTAAGCAAGATGCGATACACCAGGTTGGCCGGGTCTCAGCTGGATCCCTAACCGTCAGCCCATCCCTGGGGGAGGTTGCACTTCTCCCCCTCCCCAGAAGCCACACACAAGGGTCTCCTTGCCTGGGGCAGGGCTGTGGGACGGAGCCTGTGGCACGTATGTTTTGTTCGTACAGAAAGGCTGACAGGCAGCCTGTAGAGCCTGTGCCTACACCCAGGGCAGGCAATGAGACACGGGCAGCAAATCCACCATCACTACTTCATCCGCCACATGCACACATCGCCTTGCTGTGCCAGTAGTACATCCCTCACGGAGATTTGTTAACTCAACCTATGGGGATTTCATCAAGAACATGATTTTTCCTTGCAAAAAAGAAACTCCAGCAATTTCTTCTATAAGAGGTCAGGCACTAGTTTGCTCAGTATCTCAGTACTCAAAACCAGGCTCCCCTCCTTCCTATGCACGGCTCCTGCAACTCTGTCAGTTTAAATTATTTAAATCACAAGCTCCTTGCTGCAAGGTTTTTATTTTCTGCTAAGTATTTTCACAGGAGCCAGCCATCCCGGACCTCAGCATCCATCTGGACCCCCCAGTTTGGCCATGCAAATTCATAAACCAGAGGCACTTTGCATTTAGAGCGCTGCATCATTTATTGATGCTTTGCACGCTCAATTCCTTCACCGACAAACCACCCAGGAGGTTGCTCCTGCCACATTTCCCCTCTTGCCCAGCTTCTACCTGCTGTGAAACACATTAATCAGCCAGGAGATACTTTGCATCTGTCAGGCTCTTTCTGCAAGGGGCTACGAGCAGCCCACCAGCTCAACTTTCAGCTGCAGAGGGCTAAATGCAAGGCTCTGTGCCCAACGCTGCCACAGATTTGCTGCGAATCGGGAGCACCTCGTCCTAGCCAGCCATCCCCCTCTGCTGTGAAACGCTGCGGTTGGGTGCCTCGCGTGATCATCCAGGACTGCGCTGCAAAGGGCGAGCCTCCGGAGAAAGACCCCACGTCCCTCAGCCCTTCGCCCCGTGCAGACGTTGCACAGCTTGAGCTAGCTCTGCTCCGCTGGTACAGACAGGCTGTGCCGGTATCTCTGTGAAAGTATCTCTGTGGATCTTCTGAGAAAGGGAAATAACTAGAAAGGGCCTTTCATCGATATATTCGTGCATGCTGAAGCTTGCACCAAATTACTGACTTTCATAGGAAAAGGAAAAAAAAACCACAGCTCCAGTAGAGACAGTTATAAAAAGAAGAGGGCTTTAGCTAATCAGTCTCTTCCTCGCAGTGTGGATTAGGTCGATTAGCCATTTATTGCACTTCAGGATGACGATGATCCTGTAGACTCACTAAAGAGTGGGTTGCTGGGGTTTTTTTTTAAGAAAACAGCATGAGATTGCTTCCCTTCACAGCCCATCAGCATCAAAACAAGCTTGGAGCTTACTCCATATATAATCAGTGTTCCCCGTGCTACGCTGGGCTACTTGTTCTGGTCAGAAGCTTTAAATGGCCCTAGAAGAATGTTTCAAGTACTGAAAATCACTGCTGTTTGTTAGAATATTAAAGTTGGTTGAGGTCATTTGTTGTCAAAGGGGGGAGGAAATATCCACTATAAAATAAAAAAGTCCATAAAACATTCAAGCCCGGTTTGGTTAGTTATCATCTCCACCAGCACCACACAGCTCTGCCTGTGCATGAAACTAGTCTGCAGGAGAAGATTTATGCCTTCAGCAACAAAAACGTAATTGGAAATCATTCTGCACAGGTTGAAGAGCCCATACCGAGGGGAATCAAAACAGCAGGCGAGGAATGAGAGAGGCATGAAAGGGGCTGACGCCACGTGCTCCGGGGGGCTCATTCCAGCTGGGTTATCTCGGAAGAGTTTGCCACAAGCCCCATTTGGTTTTTGAAGGTGATTATTCTTAAAATGAGGGTTACGTTCCTGAGGGGGGTGGGAGCAGGCAAGAGGGCTGGTGATGCTCGCCCCCAAGCAGGGACTGCGCTGGAAAGCCAGGAAGCCACAGAAAGCAGCGTTGAGGACATCAAGAAGCTCAAAACCACTTTGGCCAAAAGCATCGCTTGCTGCTCACCAGTCCTTCGGAGAGGAGCAGAAGACTGCAAACACCTACCCAAAACTGCCCAAATGCCTACCCAAAACTGCTGCGGAGGAGAGGCAAAACAGTGACCCAAGGGACTAAGGGGACACCAGGGGAGGCAGCAGCGGCTGAGCCGGGGAGAGGGCTGCCCCGGGCAATGAAACCACACTGGGTTATCGCACTGCGACTGACTTTGCACTCAGGCACAAACGTTTCAGCGCTTTCCTATGGTTCAGCACACCTCGTTCCAGCAGCAGGAGAGGAGGAGGCTCCAGAGCTGGTGCAGGGACCCCTCGTGTCCTCAGAAACACAAAGGCTCCATGTTCCATTAGCTGGGAGTGCATCGCCAGCAGCTGCTATTGCCAAGGAAACCGATTGACCTTATTAGCAGTATTCACGTATTAATGCTTATGAGGAAAGGAAAAAAACAGCTAACCTAACCTCTCCAGTGTAATCTACCGAGGTGAGCAACAGATTGAATCTCTTCCTGACCTCTTTGGTACACAGATGTCGTGCTGGAAACATCGCGCAGTGATCCCACTCTTCCCTCGCTCCAGGGGCAGTTGAGTTTTTATCTGCCTGGGGGCCATACTTCACCAGCAGATTATACACAGCAAGAGGAGATGATCTTTCCAGCTCTATTAAATGTCTTTAGCATTAAATTCTGAAGGACAAACGGGAAACGAGATCCATCACTCACAGTCCTCTGACAGCCTCCAGTGATGCGAGTCTCACCGCTTTATACAAGCGGGCCCCATCTTCAAGAAATATTCTCAAATGCTCAACAGCCGTAAGTGAAAGAGCTGACGGCCCTGCAATACCAGAACCTGCCAGGCTTCGGAGATTCAGCCTTTCCTTTCCATGCCTTGGGGGAATAGAGGTCTTCTAAGATGATGAAGTGGCATTAGAGGCTCGATGGGGATCGCTCCCCTCCCTTGCGGCACCCCATGACCAGCAATTGCACACTTTCAAGACATGGGTTTGCACACACCCAGGCAGCACATCATGACTGCTACTTATCACACAAAGCTAGCCAAAAAGTAAGAAATACAACAGGCTTGGGTCCTACTGAGTATTTACATGTGCTTGGTCAAGGACAGCTTGTCTGAGAGGAAGGCAAAGCGAGGAGCAAACACCATCACCCTGCACCGATTACAGCCACGTGCTCTGCTTTGAGCCCAGTGCAATAGCCCGGGCAATGCCATGCTGAGCTACAAACCCCACAGACTTTACCATAAATGCAAATATCTGCAGCTAGTGACTGCTCGTGGGCAGGAAGGTTCCCAGCTGGGAGCTGGGCAGAAGAGACAAGGGAAAGTCTTAGCGCAGGGCTGGCTGCGAGGCTGCCCACTTATTTCACCCCACTACAATCCATGCTCTGCTTGTACCAGAAAAGCTCCTCCAAATCCATGCAGATGCAATCCCTTCCCCACCAGGACCAAGCCCTGGGGGGGGGGATCGAGGCCCCCCTCGCTGATGCATACAGCCCAACACATCCTTTGCTCTCACATTCTCGCCCATTTTACTCACACCCCTCACACCCACCTTTAGGACAAATCATCTTTTTTTTCTTCCTCATCTTTCCTGTTCCTTATTCAGAGGAAAAACTGAACACCAGCTACACAGGAGGGTGTCTGGGCAGGGCAGGCAAACGGTTTTGTCTGCACTTGCTAAAGGACTGCGGTCCCTGATGCAGCCTCCTCTCTGCCTTAGCAAAACCCAACTTGAATTGTATTTATTGTCATTCCCTTCCAAGCTTTAAGAAAGAAATATATATTTATAGGGCTGCAGTGCTTGGAGGATTTCCCGTGTGCTCCCCGGGAACACACAGCACTGCAGGGGAGAACTGAAATAGTAAATGAACTGGAGGGGGTGGTGGGTACAGGCTGGTTTTTTTCTTACATCTGTATTTTGCAGCCTCTGGGTTGTAAAGAAGCAGGTTCATAGGAAATGGCTGTTTACGGGGAATGGGTGAATGAAAAATAACCACAACTGCTGCAAAAGAAGGTGGGGTTTCAATGTGAAAAACATGTTTTTCAAACAAGAAAAAGCTGACCTAGTTGAAAACCCAGAGAGCAGCAGGTTGGCTGACTTCTATCGTCGTTACAAATATTTATTGGAAAATGCAGTGCTTGGGGAGTATGACGAGTGCCTCCGCAGGAACCGAGGAGGATTCCTACACTCGTCATGGTAGATGTCTAGTGAGTGCCCTCCTGAGCAGATGCTGCTGTTCCTGGGTGTGAATGCAACCAGACCCTTGAAGTCAGGAGTTGTGCCGGGCTGCCTGGAGCAGAGCTATGTCAAAATCTCAATGGAAATCCCAATATCCAAAATTTAGGAATGCTGGGCTGCCATTTTCCTGAGCAGACAGGTCCAAGAGGAGAGCCGCCAGCCTTACGTACGCCCCAGGGCCCCTCCTTCCAAAATCATGAGTCAGGCCACACGCAAAATCAGGCCTTTTCCACCTAAAACGTAACTCAACAGCTGGGGAGTGCTTTTGAAGGCTGTGAGTCAGGCCATAACAAAACCTACGTGAATACCCTGGTTATTGTGAGGAAAATAAACTCTTACAAGAGTGCTTCAGCTACAGCTGGTTAAATGGAGAAGAAACCAGCAGGAGTGAAGGAGGACGATTGCAGGATGCGGTTTTCCCAGGGAAAGGTGACTCTGATGGGGTTGCAATGAAGGACACAAAAAGGGAGAAGGTTGAGACCTGGGCAAATCTCACCCACGATATCTGGGATTAAAAAAATATCTGCATAAAAACCCAGGAGGAGGTTAGGCCAAAACTTTCAGCTGCTCCCATGCTACCTGAAGCCTGATATTTTTTGCCCCTTATTGATAGAAGAAAAAGTCCTGGCTAGGGGAAACTTTTGCATTATTTATTGGCAGCTCATGCTGGTGTGTTTAACGCTGGTCCTGGAGGTAGCAAATAGTCTGCTCCAGCTCAGCTGATAGGGGAAAATGTATATAGTGGCATCTGGAAAAGCAACTAAGTATTACCCGTCAAGGACTACCTGTTTTACGTACAAAACACTGAGCAAGCACAGTTAGAAACCAGAGGGGCTTTAGCTCTTGCTGATCAAGGAGCTCTGAACCAAAATTACATTGCAGTTCAGATGTGTGCAATTCTTGTCAGAATCATTTTCCTTGGGGGAATGATAAGGCCAATGCCAAAATACTTCAGGGCCCAGAAAAAAGGTGCCAGATGGCAAGTACTGAGCACTGGGGAGGACCAGCCTCCCGCAAGCAGGGATGGATGGATCAGGCCACCCTCCCCTTCCAGCCCATCAATTATCTCCTACATTTCAGTGAGCAAATATTCCACCCAATTATGAAATTTCCCTTTTACTACAAGCACAATTAAAAAAAAAAAAAGTTGGATGTATCCTATTGTTTTGATGCTTATGACAATGCTACAGGTCTTGGCCAGGATCAGGGCTCTCTTGCAGCAGATGCTGTACAAACATGACAGCCCCTGCCTGCCGTCTGCCCTGACCACGGGCAGCACGGCATCCTTCCTCCATACACTCAAAGCTAACAGCCAGCAAAAGTGACTCCCGAGTGACTTCTTTAAATAAGATGGATTTGAAGACCAGTTTTCCTAAACTGTCAGGATTAATACCGGCTTTGGAAACATCTTGCGGATTCTGCTATGCAATCCGTGTGCCCTGCACTAGTAAGGCCATCGAGGGAAAGCCTGCAAGGCTCGCTTAGCGGCTCTCAGCCTCTGTATTATTATTATTATTATGAGTATTAAAGTTGGCAGATCAGCCTTCAGAGGTCACAGCTAAACGGAGTAGATTTCATTGATTGTGCCATTAATTGTCTGCCAAGCGGAAGGCTGCTGTATGATGGACGACCAGTTAATTTACAATAGATCACGCTGTCCTGGTTGCAGCTGGGACAGAGTTAATTTTCTTCCCAGTAGCTGGTACAGTGCTGTGTTTTGGATTTAGCATGAGAATAATGTTGATAACACACCGATGTTTTAGTTGTTATTAAGTAGTGCTTACACTAGTCAAGGACTTTTCAGCTTCTCATGCCCTGCCAGCGAGCAGCACCGCCAGGACAGCTGACCCAAACTGGCCAAAGGGCTATTCCATACCATACGACGTCATGCTCAGTACAGAAACTGGGGGGGACTTGGCCGGGGGGCAGCAACCGCTGCTCGGGGACCGACTGGGCATCGGTCAGCAGGTGGTGAGCAATTGCATTGTGCATCACTATCACTTATTTTGTATATTCTTTTATCGTTATTATTATTTTCCCTTCCTTTTCTGTCCTATTAAACTGTCTTTATCTCAACCCACGAATTTTACTTCCCCCCCCCCCCTCCCCGATTCTCTCTCCCACCCCACTCGGGGGGGAGCGAGCGACCGGCCGTGTGGTGTTTAGCTGCCTGCCGGGTTAAACCACAACACGCATAGGAAGCTTTCGCACTGAGGACGGCAGCAGCAATTGGCCAGGCGGTAGCAACTGCTGCTCTTCTGCTACCTTGTGAGATGGTCGAGCTTATAACCACACTTACTGACCCCCTTTTTGAGACGTTGCAATAACCAATGTCTCCAAGCAACATCGTAAAAGAATGGCAAATAAGAGCTGTACATCCAAAATATGTGATCTATATTGAGCTGAAGGCTTGCTGGAAACAAAATGTGGATGTTAGCTTATTTCTTTGAGCAGCCATAATCACTAAGCTGGCGGGGAAAGAAAGTATTTGATCAATCTACTTTGCTTGTGCATTACCATTAACAAATGTTAGCGCAGAATTTGTTCACAAGGACGAACTGCAAGAGCTTTGCTAACTGGAAAGGACGGGAGGAACCCAGGCTCGCAAGCTGGCACCACAGGACAGGTGTTTAGGAATACAGTGCCAACTTTCTGCATGAAAACTGCATAAGCCCATGGCTCAATTACTCCTGATCGATGGGGAATTGGAGATGCTTTGTTTATAATCCCTTCTGGCAGTTTTGGGCTTGCATTTTCTGTCTTCTCTTCTGTAAATACACAGAGGAGACAGCTGGTTTTACTTTTGGCTTAGTTTATGGTTTTACATAAAATTGAAGACCTGATTTAATAGAGTCAGAAAAGATGCAATGTGCTCATCACGACCTTTAATTATTTGTGCAGATTTCTAAATTCACTCCCCAGGTTTTCTGCCTCCTAATAGCTTATTGATTCCGTGACTTCTGTGCCATCTTTCATTCTTCTTTGCTATTTTATTAATTCAATCTAAGGAGAAAATAAACCTGTGGAGCCTATATAGCATCCTTCAAGAAGGGTTCGCTTAGCTGCATCTGGCGGGTTTGGCTGAGCAATTAGTTGCCAGCACGGCTCTTCAGTAAGCCTGTTGCATGCTGCATCCCTCCGCGAGTCGTTAGCGGAAGCAGAAATAGCATTTGAGGTTTAGAAAAGAGCAGCATAGGGACACTGCCTTGTGCTGTGCCAAAAAGAGGAGAAAAATCAATATATAACTCACTGAAGATTTGGCTCATGCATTTATCACTGTTTTTTTCTAGGTGAGGCTGCTCTGTTTCTGGCTCTCCCAATGGCTCACTGTGTTACCTGTCAGTTGTGTCCTTCCCCAGGGGAAACCAGAGCTCCCCTTGGCTTGTGCAAGCCTTTGCGGAGGTGCTCTGTGATTAGGATTTTGCATGGCAAGCAGCAGCCGAAGGTCGCCACCAGCAGCAGGACCACAAGCAATAGTCATAGACACGCTAAACACAATGTGAAAAATCACAGCTACACGATTAGACCTCAAAGCACCTCATTACAGGCATGTCTGTCCTACAGGTGTAAACTCCTGGAATAGATCTACAGAGACTCAGGTATATATGGAAAACAACAAGAATTTATATGGAAAAGTACAAGATAAAGGAAGGGACATTGGCTGTAACAAATACGGAAAATCCAGCTACATCACACATCACCATGGGAATGAGCCTCCCTTTTCCTCTGTTGCAGCTGCCTCTTGTCTTGCTACTACCTCCAGGTAAGACCCGCAATTCCAGCTTGTCTTCTATTTCATTTCTATAAGGTGGCAGTAAAGAATCGATCTCTGAGCACCGTGTGCATCATGCTCCGGGTACATACTAACATGGCTGTTACCAACCAAACTCCTACTGAATCCTGCGCAGAGAGATGTAGGCGGAAAATCTCAGAGGTGGACGCATTTTCAAACACACAAAATAAAAGGCATCAGCTTCAGACCGCGTGCCTTCACACATCGCTTTCCAATAGGAGGAGAACATCACCATTACTTTTTTGTCTTATTTCATCTCCTTCACTGTACACACCTGCTTGTTAATTATGAATTTAAAGGCTAAGTATTTTTCCAACCGCTCTGGGGGAAGCTGTGCTTTCTTGCAAGCTCAGAGCTCCCCTCCACCACATGCGCTGGAAACAGCCTTGCACAGAGCTGCAGGCTAAAATGCAAAACTTAACCTTTCTTTGTGCCCCTCTTGTGCCTCCCCCTTTGCCACGAAAACCTGCCAACTATGTTCAGGCTCTTTGCAAGAGATGGAAAGAAAAAGATAATCAGGCAAATTATAAGGGGGAGATTTTAAAAAGAACAAAGCACCTACTTCTCCCTTCCAAGCAGCTGAAGAAGAGAGGCTTTGCAAGCGTGCTTAAAGCCAACTGGGTGATACACATTTTCCCAACAACTGGCAAAAGTTACTGTAAAAATCACTCCATTGTTTAGCCAGGAAAAAAAACCAAAGCAGCAGAACAGCTTAAAGCATTGCAACACTCGGGAGATACGAGCTGTATTTCGCTACTGCTCGTTTCTAGAGCGTAGGTCCAAACCTCGGCTCACGTCAGTGGTACGTCAGGCCCATGCGGTAAATTGGCAGCAGGGGAAGATGTTTGCAATGCACTAAATGAACCAAGTCCCCAGCGTCGCTGGGAGAAAACCCTGCTTCCCATCTCAGAGGTAGTTACACTCAGTCTTCTGCACGTCTCTCGCTGCTGAAACTGTCCTCATTCTAGCTCATTAACCTGAGTGGCTATTGCTTCTTTAAGCGATAATACTAATTGGGAAGCGGTAAAAGGCAAGAGCTATTTTCCCCACACCTACGCAACACGCAGTACGCACACACAGTGGAACTGCAGCTCTAATTTCGGTGGTGCTTTTCATATAAACTACAGCTCGCAGATTGATCTTTGCAGCTCAGGTTTGCACGTCAGCAAAATTACCCACCTGACGGGCAAAGCCGGCTCCAACCGCACGTGTGCCAAGCAAGCCTCGTTTAAAAGTTAGTCCCACACAAATTCTGCACAGCTCACGTGAAAGGGATTAAACCAGCATTCTCTGATGATAACTGCCAAGCAAGAGTCAAGCAATTGGTGATACCTGATAGGAAATAAGCTCCGGACCAGGGCATTTCTGAAGCAATGCCACGTAGTCACAACAAAACATCGCCTGTGCTGTACAACTCTTACATATTTAAGTGTCTAGAGGTCTCTATTATCTTGTCCTTATTTTAATCTGTGTGTTCCTCCAAATCATCCGTTTCTTTTCCCTTTCCCTCCTAGCCTGCCAAAACTTCTTCCAAAGTAACAGACACTAACAGCCTCCTCTTGAAATCCCTCCACGCACCAGGATCGGTATTTTCCCATGACCACCAATTATTTCCTTCTCCCTCCTTAATTTCTAGAAAAATCTGAAGGGTGTGATTAGACACCAGCTTCTCTGGGAAATCATAGTTTTTCCTACCTGCTTTAATTTCCTCTTCTAACGGATGTAGGTACCACCTCTTCTTCCTCTTGCAAGTGTGACATTCTGCCTGCTAGTCTACAACTTCAAAGGCTTCTTGCTTAATCACTGATCAGAAATGCAGCTTTTCCTGCCCCCCTACCTCCAAAACCACCCAGCACTGCCCAGAAGTTCGCTGTTTCATCCTTGGAGCTTGCCACTTGCCACCCTGCGAGCAGCAGGAGAAATTAGATAAGCGCAGTATTATTTTTATAAAGTATTGGATTCTGCTTAGAGAAGAAAGAAAGAAAGAAAGTAAAAGAAAACCCAAAATCCTTGCCCTGTGCCTGAGCTATCAGGGGGAGCATTAAATGGGAGGTGGATGTTTAAAACAAAATGGAGGCAAACAGCCTCACCTGGGGCCCCCAACGAGCACCAGCTATTTAATCAATAAGGGTCAGCAAATGCCCTGACCTCAAGCCAAGCCCTGCATCAGCCTGCGAGCAGCCTCAAGGCTCTTAAGATTATTCAAGCTCTAACATTTTTCAACACAAATTGGGCCACCCCTTCTTGAAACAACCTGAAGACCTTTCTTTTTAACAGGTGATCAGATTGTCAGGGGCTGTAGGGGGGCGATGAGGGAAATTGCCAGACTGACTGGATGCAATTTTAATCCCTCAGATCAGGAGTAAGACCTGCCTGTGAAGGATGAACCTACGGGCTCTGATGAAAAAGCCTCTGCTTCATCTGACAGTGTAAATCTTACTTTGTATTTACAGTTCTGCACAAATATCCTCTCTGAACTGACCAAAAATCCGCACCCCCAGTGACCGGGCTCCTGAACATGCTCTGCAGAGGTGCTAAGGAGGGAAAAAGTTTCCCCAAGTACAGTATAACTTTACTGCCACTTTCTACTTTCTTTTAATCTGTTTCCTCTAACTTCCACGATCTCCAGTTTCCTCCACGTACTTTACATGTCTTTTGCAGCATCCCATCTTGCAAACCCAATGCCCTTAACCTGCTGCTCCCTTGATGAGGAGTTTCCCTGGAAGCAGAGCAGCCTTCTCCACCTTCCTCTGTACCAGAAACTCTCTCCAAAGACACAAGCTAACGAGCTTTCATACAACCGCTAGAGAAACCGACTCCAAAAATGGGCTGAACTTTACCAACAGCCACCCAGAGCCGGGGCAGCCAGACCAGAGCCGTCCCTTCATCGTGTGAGCAGCTCCAGGTATCACATCAGTTCTTCAGACAATTTTGGTGTCACTGCTGTTACCTCGGTCCTGCTCTCCTCCCCGAAACCCTTCTTTTTCCTCGGCTTTAGCCTCTGAGCTGCTGATACGCTGCCAAGTGACACAGTGTTGCTGTCATCTCCAAAGACCTTTTTGAAGCTTAAAAGCAGTAGCTTTGAAATACTTTCTCCTTGATGTGGTCTCCCATTTTGGACTACCAAACAGCCTAGCGCTGACACAAAAGCTTTATATTGCCTCCTGCATACAGAGCATCTTCCTCCCCCAGTACAGAAGCGTACAGTCTGGTTTAGGGAGATGGCTGGATACACATTAAATCGAATTCAAAGCGCACGTACCTTGGTACAGTGCCTTCCCATTACCTTCTGAAACCACTGTGCATTTCAAAGCTCCCAGTTCACTTTGCTTTGAAACAATTCTCATCATCTTCACAGCAGGTATCCTATGTATCTCACATCCCGAGGAACACTCGGCACAAAGATTTTATTATTTACTGCTACAGTTGAAGATAATAAATATCTGATTTGACACAGTTAAGTAAAATTGCTTTATCCAGCAACTGACCAAATTGGCCTTCCCTTTACTCACTCACCCCAGCGAGGCGCTGATCTCCAGTTTCTTCATCTGTAATGAGGAGGTAATATGGCTTCACAGGAACGCTGGCAGACCATTTCAAGATTATCTGATGGAGGCACAAGAGATGTAAAGCATTATATCAGGCATTTCATCTGCTGTCGTTGTGGGCCATGTTAAACAACTGGACATGTTCATAGATCACCTGAACACCAGTATTGTATTTGCGGTCAGAGAAGGGCCGTGATAACCGAATGACTATAGCAAGTATTCTGTACCACTAGTGCCTTGACCCAGGTATTCATTAATAAAGTTTAAGCTGTTCAGAAAAATTTATTATCTGGGCGGTAAGTTCAGACTTTGCCTCTTAGCTAGGAAGCTTGTCTCTGAATGTGCTATCAAACCTCAAATGTATTCCACCGTTCAGTTAATAACGGCACCCAATATAAACTCACAACCAACACAAGTCATCAAATGCAGTTAGCGTGCGTACAGAATACAAGAAAAACAAAGACAACCAAACCTGAAGAAACTATCCTCCTACAGGATCTGGAAAAGTACAAGCAAAGAAGTCATGCAAAAATCTAGAAAATAAATTAAAATGATTTAAAAAACCAAGGACAGCCCACCAGAAAGCCATAGGCAGCTTTAGAAATATAGATCATTATTTCATTTGCTTAGAGGGTTCATGTTACAGCTGCGCTATGCAATTATTTTACCACAAACCATTACAAATAAAAACCCTGTTACAAAAAAAAAAAATCTAAGTATTGACTTGCAAAAACTAACAGGAGTCTAACAAAAAAAAAAAAAAAGGCACATACAGGAAAGGTCTTAATTATTGGAGATGAAACTTTTAACATTTCAAGTTGATTAAAACAGCAGGGATTTCAAATTCAGTCCCCACCATATAAATGATTTTCTCATTTGTAGTTTGTTCAGGTTTTACAGCTCCGCACACAGGTGCTGCACTGCGAGGTGTTTATTGACTTCAGCTGAGCTGAAGCTCAACACCCACCACCAAGGAGCCACAGCAGGGCTTTGCTGCCTGGGTCACGGGCTTTAGCAAGTAGCCGGGCTCGCAAGTCCTGAGGCTGCATGCATTTGAGAGAAAGGTGACGAAGGGCAAGTCATTCTTCATGTAGTATTTTTATTTTTACTAAAGAAAACTAAATTTTAACTCCTTTGGCTCCTCATCACGCTGTTTATTCATGCACTCTTGTGTCACTGCTGTCTGCTTAGACCAGAAACGCTTTGGGGCCGGGACCATTACTGCAATGGGTTTGCATAGCGTCAAAGAAAATGGAGGGTCAAGCCTTTGCTGGTCCTATGCTAAGAAACATTATTAGCAGCCAACTAAAGAGTGCTATTTTCACTGTGCGGGGGACTCTCTGCATGTTAATGAAAGCTGCAAATCTTACCAGACAACCATGAAGGAACCAGCAGTAAAACCATGTTTCCCCAAACAAGCATCTTCCAAGGTTGGAAAAAAAATCTCTCTCTACAATAAGTGCTCTGAACTTGATCACTGCACCATCTTGTGGGCTCGAGCGTCGGGAGGTAAAACAGGGGAAATGTTATTTTCCCTCTTCCTGAATTAGAGTACAGGAACACAAAATGCTTACTGTTTTTTTAATATGTCCTTGCACGCTCTAAATCAAATTCCGTCTGTTAAATTCTTAAAATTTTAAGCAGTATTGGGATTGGTTCATAACACTGGGGCTAAAATTGATTTTAAGGATAAAATTGAGACACTAAATTACATGACCTGACAAAAAAAAGGTGCATGTTTGTCCTACCGGACCACTAAATGATGTGTCGACCTTATCCTTCTTTACAGGAACACGTGAAATGCGATAAAGCTTTGGCAGCACAAAGTCAATCAGATGCTATGAACGTTGCTGAGCCTGAGCCCTGGGCGAGCAGAAGAAAGGCCAAACGCCCCCCGGCTATTTTGAGCCTTCACTCTTTGCTCCGAGCAACTCAAGAGCCGCTGCCTGCAGCATCTGAGAAATTACAACAGACAAAGCATTTGCTAGTGTGGCAGCTGGAAGAAAACAAACCCATAAATTTTCCTTGCACGACACTAATATCATCTTAGTTGTTCCTTGCTAGAAACCAGCAACTCCTTTGACAGTGCCTTGCTTCTCTCACTAATTTGAAATGACGGAGAGGAGCTGAAAAATTAACTGCTCTTCCATCTACCTTCAAGAGAAAAGGAGTGAAACTTCACAATTCAGGACCTACTTCATTCTGAAAAGGTAAAATATGCGGTATATCCCTTCCTCCCTTCTCATTAAGTGGATATAGCCAGCTAAAACTGATTCTGCTGAAATAGCAGCTACCAAGCCAAGAAAGAGCACACCTTTAGATTTTAGTTAATAGCTGGAATGTATTAATTATAGTAATTTATGGCTTTGCATGAGCAATTATTTTAACACTGACGTAGATATGATTGTTTTATAATACTAATCAAGAAATGATGATGATAACCAGCATTTATGTGAAACATGGTTTCATTCCCATTTACAAAAAGGAAACGGAGCACTCGCAAGGCAGCCAGTTCCCCACGTTAATTCTCTGCCCCCGATGACACGAGCCACGCCACACTTGCTTTCCCGTCCTTCATCGTTTCCATGCAACATTGGAAAGAAGCAGGGATGAAGCCAATGCACCGTCCCTGGCACGTGCAAGGAAACCATTTGCACAGCGCCCATCCTAATTCATTCTACCTCAACCGTGACGCGCGATGAGCTGCCTGCAGTCACACGACAAATCCCCTGAACAGAGACTACAGGTCAGTCCCGTCCCATCTTGTTTAGTGCCCTATATAAAAAGGAGCCTGAGGATTTGAGTCTAGTTACTACTAAATGCATGTTCACATCACAGAAGTGATTTTTGCGGTTGGCATCCTCTACCCCATCTCAGTGCAGAAGGAGAGACGCAAACGGGAAGACTATTACCCAGAGCAGCCACCCTCCATTAGGTCAGCAGCCACAGCACGTATTTTGTGGATAATACATAATCACTGTGTTTTCTCTCGCAAATGAATTACTACATAACATTGCCATCTCTCTTATTGCTAAAAGCTGGCACTCAGCCATCCTTAGCTTCACTGCGTAAGACTTTTTTTTTCTTTCTTTCTGCTTTAATCCTTTCATCTATTTTAGATTTATCTGCGGGTTGTTGGCTGTTGTTACGTGCCAAGGACTCCTGCCAACTCTTATCTTAAACCTTCAGAAAATCCAAAATAATTGTATTTTAAAATCAGGATTTTTTTTCTGTTGCTTATTCCCCAACTACCAAAAGTAGATGCGCTCCAAATGTAATCAAAACAGCATGATTTTATTTCCCTTCCCCCCCAAGCACTGTAAGATAAATAGTAAGATTATATGAGCTCCCATGTAAGATCACAGTAATATGTTTAGGACACCTGTTTTGTTCAAAAGGCACCAGATTCTAATAGGAACAACATTCGTTCATCTTAGCAAAACCCAGCCTGTTAGAGCATCCCTGCTGAGGAATGTTGGTTTTGATGAAAACAATAAACAAGGAATACTAAAACGGAACTCATGAATAGTTAACTATAATAGGTACCACCAACTTGTAACCTCAATAAACGCAGATAAACTGTTTCCTGCTCACACAAGCATTCCCAAATCAAGCCTTTGTTTTAATGAGATAATTCTGATACATACTAGAAAGAACAAACCATTACAAAAACAAGTTGCAGCAAACCTATATTGAGCAGATGGAACAGCACATTAAACAGTCGAGCAAAAATTTGCCGAGTTGTTTCTGTTTACTGAGGGCATGTGGCTACACTTACCTCTAGTATCATTAACGGCGTACAGAATCTCATTTTAAAAAAGAAGGCAGATTCCTTGTGCTCTTTCCGAAACCTTTAAAACCATTTTTATTTCCAACACGTATCAGCTAAGAAACGTCTTCTGTCAACACATTCTAACAAACGAGCTCTCAAAAATCAGGCAAAAATACTTTTGTTTCATTAAACACTTGGAGCAGAATGTAACTGTACTTTAAAATTTTAATTAACATTGGAGCAACCTGTTCTTCATACTGCTCAAATACACGTGCAGGTAAAAAGAAACAAATTAGTTCCAGACAAGTTTTGCATACTCCATTACCCAGGTTGAATGTTTATACTAAACCCTGCACATTTCACAGTAATTTTCTTGGGAAAAATCCCGATGAATTTACCTGCACGTTATGGTGTCCGGCACTCTATTGCTTTTTGACATTTCTCTGAAAAACGTTAAACCTGTTCTTCCGTGATCGAAGTACGTAACTCTGACTTTTCAGTGAGAGAAACCTCTGTGAAATCCCACATTTCATATAATTTACGCCCCAAGCACAGATGTATGCGCTAGCTCACCGGTGCCATTAGAGGGACAGGGACACTGCCCTGCGATGCCAGATGGGCAGAAACAAGTCACAGCATCTTTCTTTCAGGTAACCAGTCCGGAGGTAAAACGGTCAAGAAAACAGATTCAGGTCTTTACCTAAACTACACAGGGAAGTGCCGTCACAGCTGGGGCAGTCCCTGAAGTCTCGTCTGTGACCCAGGACCGGAATAACGCTTCCCTTCCGCCGTCACCACTGCTTTTTCCCTTGTCCCATCACGAAAATACACAAGCTCGCACCGCGACAGTGGTTTTATGGACTACGAACCCCTGGGTAAAGCTGTATCCCTGCTTTTTATTTTATGACAACCAAGAACCGTTCACCTAAATTACTACGGTAAAAATATCGCTCATCACAAACTACCATTTCGACTGTTTCGTTGGCTGTCCTGAACAGCTTTTTCCCAGCCACACCCCCTCCGACAAGATTTCCAACTGGGTGAAAGTTCCATCACTTTCAGAAGCAATACCAAGGTATCTTCTACTTGGAGCTGTACAGTTAACATTGCTTTGATCCTTGTTGGCACAGAATGAGCATGCACTCACAAGGAATTATTTTATTAACGATGTTTACCTTTTTCAAAAAGCAGACACTAAGTAAGACTGTACTAAAATCTTTCACTTGGTGACACCAAGTGGGCAAAACCATCAGCAACATCTGCATTAAATCTCAGCGGACATGCTCAGTCGCCCTAGGTTTGATGAGACTCTTGCATTCCACAGCTCCTATAAAGACAGCATTGAAGTGTTACAGCCTGCCAGTTATGCTGACATAATGAATCTAATTGGAAAGTTCTGGCCTCAGATGCTGTTTTTCTCATTCAAGCACCTGCATTTTAAGTCCCCAAGATTCCCCCAAAACCCTTTAACTTCTGTTTATCAACCTCCATTGTACAGCCATCTTAGAATGCGTCATTATCACAAAAGCAGCCTTTTTTACTCTTACTAGCGACACTGAAGAATGCTGACAAGTTGCAGAGTACAAGTCTCTCTTCCCTTTCTCCACATCTGGCAAATGATTTTAGATTTGCACATTTGGATCATTATTTAGAAGAGATGCAGAACATTGACCAGAATGCTATTGCTGCAGGAACAGATTCTGCTACCTCTGTAGCAGACTTTAAAATTGAGGCCAAAATAATGAAGAAACAGCAAGCCTGGAAACAAGCTACAACAAATAGCTGCATTTGCTTTTCTTGCTGTTAGGGGTATTTAAGGCCTAATCTCTCCAGCAATTACAGCAGCAGTATTAGTATCACTTGTTTAAACTGTTTAAAGCAAGTACATTACCAAACACCAGACAGAATGCTTACACAACTGAAACCCACTTACGTTATCTTGCAGTAATTATACTGCAGTGTGTATACATCTACTTTATCATATTATAGCAAGTCACAGGAGTGCTCAGCATGTTTATTAAAAATGTGTTGCGTAATGGGAAGTCATTCCTTAAGGCAGTAAAGTGACAAAAACAGACCCAGTTGTTTTTGAGAAAGAATTTTAATGTATGTGCAATCAAAATGGTGTAACTGTTACCACTTCTTAACATCTTAAGGCAGAAAAATAGCTAGTCTTTACAAACACTAGTCTCCACAAACCCTAGTCCCCAAGCTCACGCGCATGTTTTATTGGATTCCTTCTTCCTCGGACAAGATGTTTTCAGCATAAACACCTGTAATACAACAGCATGGATAAGTTAGCCATTCAACACTCAACACTAAGTATTAACCCATTTGTTAATGTAAGGGATATCATCAGAAAAACCTTTGCTCACCACCAGTCAATCTGCCGGTAATTCCAGCAATTCTTGGTTAGTTTCATCATATGATATCTTTAGGTAAATTGATACATTTCTAGCAGAAGCAAGACCTTTATCCCTTTGCTCTACAGTGCTGTCAGCAAACTGTAGTGCAGAAGACAGCTGCTCTTATACATATCCTGCCCATATTTTAGTCTAATGAAGTTATTTTTTTGCCTAGAACTTCATTAATTATACTTCTAGAGCTAAGAATATACAGAAATAGAAACATAGCCAATGAGAATGTTCTCAGCTAGGTAACGTTTCTGAGACTGTAGCCAAAAAGCATCACATTAAACTAACAGCACACCAAATATTAAACTCACCCAGAAGAATCTCCTGCCCTTGCTGTCTCACTGCCTTCCACAGGGCTTGTGAAAAGCTGTAACATCAATTGGTAGACATTAGTAACAACTAGTACACGGCAGCCGAGACCTGCAAGCTGTACCTAAACATAGAGATACCAGGAAATAAGTATCACAGGGCTTTAAATGTCGAGGAAGAGAGGAGGGAAAGCAGATTGATTTAAGCTATAAATTTTGAACCTACAAAATATGCCTCTCAAGTTTTCGGCAGCCTATAAGCCTCATTTATTCTCAACTTAGATTCCACCAGGTATAAAGCTCTACATGGTCCAGTGAAATTCATCACTTACCTTCACATTAGGGCCATCTCCAAAGAGCGACCTGCTCCCAGTCCCAATTGTGTCCCATTTACCTGGCAAGACCAGGCTCTGCAGATGAAGTGAAAGAGATGGACGTGAAGCTATGTTAAGTATCACAAGAGCACTTTTCACAGAAAGCAGGTATAAATCAAAGTTGCCTGATTAGTTCTAGAAGACAAATTCCTAGAACTCAAACTCTGCATGCACGTCGCTGTATTTCAGACAAATAAGAAGGTTATCGTCAGTTCTCGCATCTGACGGCACTTCCTATTCAGGGTTATCATCATCAACAGCCAACAACTTTTGCATTTGACAACTTAAAATGCAGTAACTGTTTCATCTTGAACCAACAGTTGTACATTTTTCCCTTTGTTTATAAAAGGCATTAGCTCTGTTAACTTAATGGTATGTAAAATTAGTTTTAATCAGTTTTTATTTAACTTCTTAAGATGTAATTGTTACAGGTTATTTTCGACTAACAGTCCTGTATTTAACTGCTTTACATCATTAGCATGTACGTAAAGGCCTGGAACGTTCTTAGCAACTTTGCGCATCTTAGTACAAAATAAACTTTAACTTACTCTTTACTTCAGGACATCTTTCTGCTGTGGGAATAAAAGCAAAAGAAGCATTACTAGAATACTCTTCAGCACCAATTTTAGAAAATTATGAAGTAGGTTTATCCAGAAAAACAAGAACAAAAAGCCCAGAACCTCACCACCAACAGTCTGCTTGTAATTCCACTCGTGTTCACGTTTATATCGCGAAGCACCAAAATCTTTATCAGATAGCTTTCAATAGTCAACAATCCTCTCTAAAACTTGTTTTATTCAGAAAACTTGGAAGTCTCCCTTATGCAGCTTGCCAGACGGCATTCCCCACAGGGGCAGGTTTTAAATCGAAATTCCACACTGTCCTGGTTTCGGCAGGGATGGAGTTAATTTCCTTTCTAGTAGCTGGTACAGTGTTTTGGATTTAGGATGAGAACAAAGTTGATAACACACCGATGTTTTAGTTGTTGCTAGGTAATGCTTACACTAGCCAAGGACTTTTCAGCTCCCCATGCTCTACCGACTGAGCAGGCTGGAGGTGCACAAGAAGCTGGGAGGGGGCACAGCCAAACTGGCCAGAGGGACATTCCATACCATGGGACGTCATGCTCAGTACATAAACTGGGGAAAGCTGGCCGGGGGGGGGCCGCTGCTCGGGGACTGGCTGGGCATCGGTCAGCAGGTGGTGAGCAATTGTACTGTGCATCACTTGCTTTGTGTAGTATTATCATTATCATATTATTATCATTTTATTTCAATTATTAAACTGTTTTTTATCTCAACCCACGAGTTTTTTTTCTCACTTGTGCTCTTCCAATTCTCTCCCCCATCCCACCGGGGGGGGGGGGGGGGGGGGGGGGAGTGAGCGAGCGGCTGCGTGGCGCTCAGTTGCCGACTGAGATTAAACCACGACACACACAACGTCAATTCTAAGGTTGTAAAGTTCGCTGCACAGAAAGGGTCTGGCACATCGAACAAACAAAAAAGCGACCTGTTCGCCAAAAACAGCGCCGTAAAAATAAACGCCCGCAGAAGGCACGCGAACGCCAAGCACTGAGGACGCGAGTCCCACCTCCGCAGCCCTTACGGGGCTCCGAGCTCGGCAGGACTCTGCCCCAGCAGCACGTGAGGCTGCGAGCAGCGAGGGACTAGCCCGAAAGCGGCCAGGAGGCTCCCGAGGAGGAAGGAACCGGAGGCGAACAGGCTTCACCCTCCCAAGCCTCTTGCTCCAAGCTCCGCCGTTTCGCCGAAGGCATCGCCGCCCCGACTGCGGCTCAGGCAGCGAACGGCAGCAGCACCCGGCGTTACCTCACACCACGCCCGCAAGCTCCCAGGCCTCCCAACCCGGCCCAGCCCCTTTGAACTTACCGGGGAGCCGTTTACAGCAGCCCTAGCGCCGTTCCGGCCCCGCTCGCGGGGGGCCGGTGCCGCCCGGCGCCCGCCTCCACGGCCGCCCTGCAGGGACAAGGGGGGGGTTTCAGGCGCCACGTGCTCCGAGGCCACACCCCTCCCCGGCACTCGGGCCGCACGTCACCAACGGCGCCCCCCCCCCACCCCAGCGCGGCCCGTTCTTCCTCATACCCCCCCCTTCGCTCCCTCGAATGGTCGGGCCCAGCCCGTGCGGCCCAGGGGACAGGGAAGGACGGCGGACGCCACCACTGCCGGGGGGGGGCGGCCCTCACCTCAGCCTGCTAAATGATAAGGGCGCCTGGCTCCGCAAGCCGGGCCTCCGCCTCCCCCCACCCGCCCTCCACGAGGGCCGGCCGCCCCGTCCCCGCACGGGAGCCCCGCGCAGCCCGCCTCACCCGCCGCCAGGCTCGGAGGACGAAAGGGCGCGAAGGGTGGCACCGGCCGCTTATAAAGGCTTAGGACGTACCACCTCGCGGCGGCGGGGGGGCGCGGACCGTACCACTGCTACACGAGGCGGCGGTGGATCGAGACGCCCATTTCCTGCAGCGCGGCCCGGGAGGGGGCCGCGGGAGCCGGGCCTTGGGGCTTCTGTCAGCCTCGCTAGGCCGGTAGGACCCTAATTTTAGGCACCCCTCTGCTCGGTTGAAAGCAGGAAAGTGGGTTCATTAAGACCGGGCTGGGACAGGCTACACCTCGAAGCAGGGACCCTCATCTTGCCCCCAGGAAGGCACAAGCCCCACCCAGGGCAGCCAAGGGAGCACCCGCAGGCCCCTCACCAGGAAGAGGCGCAGCACTGCGCCTTGTTACTTACATTCCAGCAAAACTGGATAGGTCGGGTGTGAGTTCAGACCACTTTTATTTGGAATAGAACAGCTGTTTGAATAAAAGTGTCATTATTTTCACATTATAATGTCATCTTGAACTGAAAATAAGGAGTTTTTTCCTTTCCTTTTCCCTCTCTTAAACACATCTGCCATCATCTTCAAAAAAAAAAAAAAAATCATTTTCAAGTCTCGCCATCAACGCCACACGTTCAGAGTCTGCCTGAGGACAGCTGCAGGCACAGAGCCCATAGCCCCCACGACAATTTCTTTTGCACAATGTAACAGTTGCCTGAACCGTTTACCAAGAAAATACCTTTTTAAAACAGCAAAAACTTCCTAGAAGAAGGACTAGTGCGGTCCTAGAACGAGTCACCTAAAATTCAGAAAGATTTAATTTTTCCTCTGAGGCATAGATCCTCCAGCAAAAGCCAAAGCCAAACTACTTGCAATTTTCAACGTAAGTTCATTTTAGTAACATACATAGGTTGCACTTCTCAGTATCCAAACATTAATTTCTGCATCAAATTCCTTCAAGGTCACCTTTGTAGGTCTTGCATTCTTTTTATTATGCAAAGAATTCTAATTACTTAATTTTGCTCCTTATATTGAAATTGTAATTTGTCTAACCTGGAATACGCTAATATCTAGGAGTTCAGTGAAAGATCAAGAACACCCTAGCTAAGAGCAAAAGAGCTGACCGCAAAGAAAAGGGGACTTAAAATTCTCTACGCAATCTCTCTCTAGGTCAAATAGATTTAAGTTAACCATGTTGAGGAAAAAGCATTCACTAAAGATTCAGTGCTCATTTTTAATTATCAAAACCCAGCAGTTAACGTTCAGGTAACTAAGGAAGACCAAAGCTAGAATTCCTGATACCAGCAAACACTTTTCAAGGCTTCTCTGTACATCATCAAAAAGCAAAACCAGGCAAACACTCAATTACAAAAAACTCTCTACAGGTCCCTTGAAGAGTAAACCTCTATTTTTCTTGCAGCTAAGCTATCAAGGTCTCATTAACACACATAACCCTCCCCCCAAATCATAAACACAATGGACCCGACTAACGCGGAGGCATTTGTTAAGGCATATTTATGACTACCTGGAAGACAGAACCAGCCTTAATGGCTCCTCTTCATCGAATGCAAGCCTTCGCCTACATTGCTTTTCTTGCTTTCATACATCCATTAGTTCATATCTTTTATATCGGTTGAAGGGATTCCCATTGCCATTCTGCCCTTCACACCAGTTAGTCTGTCCTTCACCGGGCTCAAGTTATGAGTATTTACATGGAAACACAGTGGTTATCAGCAATGTTAACAGCAGACCACAACCAGTTGCTGAGCTTAAAAACACGCAAAGATTCGTAACAGCGCAGAAGCCTGTCTTCGTAGACCAGGTGCACGATTCATATCCACCATCTCCTTTCAGGAACAGGAAAGGTCATAATGGATTCAAAGCAGTAATCACTGCTTTGAACAGTGATTTAAATAATCAATAAACACAAAGGTTTACTGGCAAAAAGACACCGGTTAAATAAATTTTATCAGGATCTTGAAGAAATGAGTACGGTATGGGTGTGATTCTATTTGAAAGCTTTGGAAGGGATATTAATGAAAGCACACGTTAAAATGAATTATTACAGTGATCAGACATTGCAGTCATTTACTCTCAACAGTACTTTTATGAGACATATTTATATATTCAATAATTAAATATAAAATCAAGGATGAGTGTCACAAAACAAGTAAATAATAAGGCTTGAAGCCCAGTCAGTCCCCAGATTACCCTTCTAGTCACTGCACCTTTCATTTTTACCTTTAATTTTTTATGCTGCTATTCTCACACATAATAAAGCAATAAGAAAAGTTAATCGCAGATTCCTTGCTTTTGTGAAGCCTCAAACCTACTTCAACTTAGTACAAAAATGGGGGGGGGGGGGGAGTTTGTTAAAAAGCAGAAAGGGGAAGAGAGATTCATAGACATTTTGGACTGACAGAACCTGGGAAATAGGGACAATGCAAACAAATTTTCAGACTATCAAAATGTAGCAGACGATGTTTTTGCTACCTGTTCTGTTTACCAGAATGTGATGTGCTAGCATTATTCCTCATTTAGAATTATTGGCAATCAAAATAAATGCCATAGGCAACAAGAAAAAATTGCAGCTGCACACTGATCAAACCTTTTTCCTACCTAGGGAGGGTATGCGGGTAAAAAAGCTGAATGTAACAAGTCAACCATGTCCACATCCACATGTACTATACAATAAGAACATTCAAAAATATTGACATGAGACAGTGATCCTATAGTTTTCCTCTTCTCTTTCAGTTATATATATATAGTTAAACAGCACATAGGAAAACACCACTATAGCTTTCACCGTGGCCAACAGGAAGATTCTCACAAATATAAAAATGTATGCTTTTACATTGTTAGATTTCTTCAAAACATAATACAGATGAAATGAAAGAAATATAATTTCTCATCATGTAACAAAAAAAAAAATTAAACCCTTGGGAATTTACACAATTCTCAAACATCCAACTTTGCAGTCTTGAACATCTCGATCCCTACTACAGCAGAACATAGTATCACCAAAATAAATGCGCAGAATTCCTTGAGAGCAGTGATGCTACTTGGATACTATGTGAAATTTCACTGTACTGAAACGTTTAACTTAGATTTACATTCAGTATTTTGGAGGAAGGGAAAGTGATAGTCCCTTCATGCTTTATCCTTGCTGGCTGCCTACCCGGGAAGCATTATTGTTATTACTTCAAGAGGAAAGGAAAGGTGCTGGTAAGAGCCAGAAGGGCAAGGCAATGATGTTGATTATGAAATGCCCTGTTCTTTGGACAAACTGTGTAAAATACTTTGTTAAAAGGCTCCATGTTAAAAATATTAAGAACAAAAAGGTCTTCTTAAAAATACAGAGCATTTCTGCCTCTTCTTTTAAGTTCAAAGCTTGGGGAAAAGTGTTTTGCTAGAATTAACTACAGGTTTGCTGTAATAAACATATATGACAATGCCCGACATAACACAGGGCCAACCACAGACTCCAGACAAACGTGATTGCTTTAGGTTTCAAGTGGTATACGCATCTCTATTTTTGTATAAAAGGAACAGAGACACTTCTGGAACCTTCACTGCAGAGTCTTTGCCAGTGTCCAGCTTTGGGGCAAAGGAAATCTTGCCACACTGCAGAGTCACAATCTTGAGGATCAGAATGTAAAAACAATCATGATTCAGTGTCTGATCCAGAACTGCTTTCTCGGCTGATTTCAATTTGTAGAGATGGTAAATTATCCAATCGACTCTTTTTTTGCCGAGACTGTTCTTTTTCCTTAATGAGAGCACCCCAAACCCGCTGGAGCTCTGAATCATCTTCCTCTGGAGATGCCACAGAGTTTTCAGGTTTATCTGAAGTCTTTTCTTGTGCCTTCGGAGCAGACCCTAATCGGGTCCATAAATTACCTAATCAGATGAAAAACAAACATTTTTTTAAAAAAGACAGGACTAAGAGGAATTCTGGAGGAACCTAAGTCTTAAATTCACTGCATCTCTTTAAACTCCTCGTACTCCTCCCACCTTAATGTTTGGCATGGAACTTAACTATGCTTTGAAGCAGGAGTTGAAATTAAAATGCGGGAGGCTCAGTGCAGTCTTGTTCACTGTTTCCCATTTGCAGAAAACGCTACGCACAGGTCTGAAGTGCCATTGCATTCATCACACTTGTTTTAGTGCCCTGTTTTGACCACCATTTTAAAGTAGTCCTCTACTTTCAAGCATGCCTATATAAAAACATCGCTCATAAAAATACTCAGCTCAACCTACCTACATGTATTTAGATTTCAAAGCTCTGAACAAACATTTGCTAATTCGTCTTTAATTTCACTCAACTGAACATCCTTCATGATTTTCTGCTGAAATTTCTCTTATACTGTAAAACCAAAGGCATTGCAGTATTACATTTTCTCCATAAAACTGACCTGATTTCTTCTCTCTGGTATCAGAGTAGAGGCCTTTTACATCTTGTTTGGGGATTCCTAACCGGCTGTGTACATCTGATATCGGTTCTCGACGAGGAGCAGAGGTACTACTTGGAGGTTTGATTTCTGGAGAATGTGGTCTTTTTCCCAGTCTTTGCCGCACATCTAGGGATATTTTCAGTGATTAAAATGACAAAAATCATGATGTATTTATTTTAGTTCTGCCAGCTAATTTTATGCTTGATGCACAATTTGAGGAACTTGAAATGAGCCAGATTCTCTGTTTTTATCTTTTCTCTAGTCTTTTCATTAGGTCTTTCATACTCAGATTTCAGTCCTGGCAATGTCTGCAATAAAACTCATCCAGATTTCATTTTCTTTTTTTTTGGCAATAAATTTGACATTTAATGTTTTCAGGTTGTGCTATGTCCAGAAGATTGAAAAAGTAAGTTATTCCACGGCTTGCTGCATTTCTGGTTTAGCAGCACAGCGCGTATGTATCCAGCATGAGACTGATTATACAAAAATTGGTATGCCTTCAACGATTCTTTTCGGATAATAGATACCTTGCTTTAGAATTCCAATACTGCTTAATATTTTGCAGAATGAAATGAAAAACGGAATATAAGAATCCTAAATATGTTGATACTTAACGCATGATGCGAGTCGTACATTCTGAAGTTTGTCTGGTTTAGCTAGATATTCCTAGTCTTAAAGAGGGTTCAAACAAAAACATAAAGGCAAAGGAAGTTGCAGGATTTATGTGCCAACTTGTCAGAGCCCCAAAATGTGCAGGAGGGGTAAAACATACTAACATAATTTCTACATTACAGTGACACAAAAAAGTATCTTTCACTTATCAGATAATCCTCTGGATACTCATATGTCAGAAATAGCTGAAATTACACGTACCTGAGTCAAAAAAGCAACACTCAATTAAGCCCAAAAATAAACCTTGTCAATTGAAAAATATGTCCATATTCATGTAATACATGTTCTTTCATGCAAGTAGCTAGTGTTTCACGTTTCATTTTGTACATGAGCCCCCCCCACATGCTATGTTTCTCAGTCATACAGAATCTCTGCCTCAAGGAGTGAGCAAATCAAAAAGGACAAAGTGGGGGGAAATAGAAACAGGCAAATAAACTGGATAAAAATAAATGTCACTCTTTCACTCAAATGTACTTCATTTTTCCCCAAAGCAATCCCCAACACAGTCTCTTAGCAAGGAAAAGTTAACTGTATGGATGCAGAAACTGCTGCTGAACAGAATTCCCTCGGGTTTGTAAGTTGCAGTGGAGCACAGATGTGAAATGAATATATCCATTTTAATGAGCCAGTCACAATTCTGCACAGTGTAAGAGTTTAAAATTACCTGATTTTACAGTGCTGTTTGGCTGACGTGGCCCAGTATTATTCTGACGTTTTTCTTCTAACAGTAGTCTTACATCTGCAACTTTCTCTGATGATCCTTTACTGCCAATCCGGTTTTTGATGTTGCTGGTTGCTATGCTATCTGCTCGCATGGAATTCCTAAATAAAATAATAATAGATTTAACATCCCTTAAATGAAATGAAATCTAGTATAGTACTTAAGTCTTTTTGTATGTAAAATTACATCATAGAAAACAGTAATATCAGGCTTTCTCTACTGAGAAACACAGGTAAAAACATTACTTAGAAGAGCACGTGTTCCAGTCAGAATCCTAAGTTTAGCAATAATCACATGAATACCTCAGTATCTATTTCAAGGCAGGTATCGAGTTTGTCTCCTTAAGGCTGTGTCTCTGGGTCAAAATTCAGAGCAGATAAGCAACCTCAAAACTGTTAAAGGACTTGACTTTATAATGAAGTATAATCATGCTACTGAAGGGACACGTTAAAGTTATTTTAATAATCTACAATATATGCGATTTTGGTTAATATGCCCATAATGAACATAAATTCCTTTTTGTCATCAACACTTAAGGGTTATTCTTCTTTCTGAGAAAAGAGGAAGGGGTAAAGGGAAAAGAGAAAGAGGAGTTCTTTCTCCCTGGCCTAGTTATGAAATGCAAGAAGTTAATTGTGCTTGCTTGCATAAATGCCTATTGATTCCACTTTGAGCTTCATTATTATCAATAAGGAGGGTTACAGAAATCTGCAAAGGAAGCTATATTTTAAAATGTTAATTGTAATTAAAAGCCTGTATCACTGCTTTCTATATTTTGTATTTCTTTTTAAAATATCTACTACAAAATTATGTTAAGAATTGAAAAAATAGCTTCAACAGTTTGTCTTTAAGCTTTGACAGCTCTGTCACTAATTAAAATTTAGAATGCCTTTTCACTGATACTTTTAAAGAATAAAACTTTTACCTAATATTTTTCAGTTGTGATTCCACCTCATCTGCATACATTGTCATTTTCATGCTCTTTTTGGGAGAGGGTGTTGATATCATTTTCAGTTCAAGATCATAGTCCATTTCATCAGAATCAGATGCACTAGCACTCGATCGTCTTGCTGCACTGCGGTCTCGGGACTGTTTGAAAGCCTGCAGTTCATCACGGTACTCTACCACAACTCTGTCATCTTCATCCATATACTGATCTTCCTCCTCCTCTTCTTCCTCCTCAATAGGCTCCTCAGGAACATTTACCAAGCCTGTAGCAAAACAAACTGATTCTGATAAACCGAACTTTATCATTCATATAAGGTACCTCAAAACCAAGGCCAAAAAAAAAAAAAAAAAATCACTGTAATTAATGATCCATTACAAATGAGTCTTTGTAGTTCCCTAAGGCTAAAGGGAGAGAATATTTTGCAAAATAGTCTAAGTGGAATGTATATTACAGAATAGCCTAAGTGGAAGAAAATCGCCACAGGAGAAAAAAAGTCCATGGTGTTCACTATCTCAGAAGCCTGCTCAAGCATAAAGCTGGACTGAATACATAAAATACAACTGCCTCTTGTAGTAGGTGCAGTTCATACTTCCTGAACTAAGCATAACAATTCCTACGACCTTGCAGGGCTTAATGTGACAACTGCTGGCTCCGCGATAATCCTTTCAAGTCCTGTAAGCAGTAATGCCAAAAAGAACGCACATATCATTCGTACGAATTTATCACATATACCGATTTAAATATAAATCAAAACTCAAATTTAGTTATCAACAGCGTGCAAGCATCTTTTCAGGAAGCAGTACATCATCAACATGCAGAACCTTCCATGAGATTTGATACATATATGGCTGTATTTTTAACAGGCCACTCATATGAAACATTGACACTGCATTTGTCTCACGTCAAAGATTTTTACACCAATTATTTTTCTAACGCACACCCCCTACCTTAGGGAGTAGATGAAGATATTCAAGCCTAATTAATAGAATTTTCTCATCCGTATTGTTCTACATCTAGAGCTTGCTTTTTCACAGAACGGAAGAATTGACACAGCACGTACGACAAATTGCCAAGAAGTTTAAAGAAGTTATTTCTTCTTTTTGCCCTTGATGCTATAGCACCCATGTCCTAAATTTGTAAAAGAAAAATATCACATAAAAAGTAGCAGCTATGTTGGCAAGCCAATGAGCAGCATGAAGTTTCTGCCTCAGTCGCTCCCTGCAAACTCTTAAAGTGTGATTCAGTTATAGGTGTATTTTTTAGAAGTACACTTCACTTTCACGCACCGCAGGGGATTACATGAGGCATTGTTTAAGGTCCTTTCCAGCCCTCCATTCCCCAGTTGTGTTCTTACAGGGTTGACAATACTGGCATCAATTACCTGAATGGCGATGCTTATAAGGAGGAGTCAAGCCAACATCATCCCCAATAAGTGTCCTTTTCTTTATCACATCCCGATGGATTCGACGTGAATGGTATCTTCGTTTCCTGAAACACCATAAAAAGAATGACATTCCTGTCACAGAAAAGGCATCATGAATGACCCATATTCAGTCCTGGATTAAGCATATGCAATTATCACTCACTTTAATAGCAGATGTACATTTATGTCAGAGATCTGTTCTGAATGTTTTGAATATAAATATTCTTTATTTTCATGAGAAAATACTCCCCTTGCAAATTCATACTCACATTGCAAAAACATTGTTTACAAGTAAGAAGCATCTACATAAACTGAATAGAAAGAAAATCCTCAAATTAAAACAGTTTTAGACTATCTTGTCCAATTACCTGCAATGTTCCAACTCCTCTATCCAATACTCACCAAGAATTGCTAAGAATCCCCTTCATGCCTCCATAATTCGGATTGCCATATTTCATGTAATACTGGCTTCGCCTTGCAGCTCCCAGCTCTTTTTTGTCATCTAAAAAACCAAAAATTAAAGGAATATTTCCCTCTTAGAATGTATCTTACAACACTGGCATAAAAATAAATAACCATCCATCAAAGACACAGAGAGACTGACTATGTCTTACAGATCAGCATTACTTCAACCTCCTTCATGAAGGATACAATTTTGCTGACACCTCTGAAATGTCTCCTACCACCACATTTTTATTTGTGTCTAGAAACTTAATTCTAGGGAGACTGAGTTTCTACATATCAGCTTAACAGAGCATTACATCCCACTGTAACTGCTGGAGGCTATACTTACCTTATTCATGACCTTTCTTTTCTTTCTGGATGTGTCACTTACATACAATTTCTGGGCCATGTGGGATTTTCATTTTACTCATAAATATCATTTTATATCTCAACTGTATTTAGCAATAATTTCCACTAATACCTCATCAGCATCTCAAATGATTTCCATATTGATAAAATGTGAAATTTACCTCTGTGGAGAAGGGCATCATAAAACCTATTCTCTGGTATTGAGAAGAATGCCTTGAGCCCAAGATAAAATTTTTATGTGCAATAATTTTCATACAACTTGAACTAGATTTAATTCACATATTAAATACAGATTTATTGCAAAATCTTAATACCTAATGATTAGCAAAAAAAATTTGCAAACAATTTTGCAAATAAAAATTAGGTACTTCAAGTCATTAATTAGTCAACAAATAAGACTACAACAAGCGATTAATTCATTATGCTCGTTAAGCTGTTCGTTTACCTTTAGTAGCAAATCTCATGAATAGCTTGTTTCCTTTAGCCAGTTTATTGGCAGGGCGAAGATCATTACGCAGGAGAGAATCCTCTTCTACCTGGGAGAGGGCATCCAACTTTGGGGGGAAAAAAGGTATTTTGGACTCAAAAATAAAATTACTGTTGAACAAAAATGGATTGCTTACAGAGAAGCAATCAACTGATTATTAAGAAAGTTACTTTTCAAATTATGTTCAAATGAACTCTGCTTTTTTTCTTGACAAACTAATGTGGATTTTTAAAGTAATTTGCCCTAAAGGTTTAAAATATTTCCTTCTCTTCCTTCATAACATTATCAGATTATTAAATCCAGTAATTTTCAAATGACCCTACACTACGGACTGAAATGCAGAAAATAAATAGCACAACTTGGACACTGAAAAACAACTATTTGATTTTTTTTGCTTGTTTCATATCTAAATGGTTTTACTAACAGGTTCTCATGCCCTCACACAATGACTAAAAGGCTTTTTTTTTCCCATTTATATCTGCTTTATAGAAACTAAAATTCAGCCTTCCATGATGTATGAGTGTTCACTGAGCCATTCCTAAAGAAAATACTAATCACACCTATTATATATTCAGCCAGTGAAGATTAAATTACTTACAAAATGTCAATGCGTGTGCTGATTCCCACACATATCTATGGACAGCCTAAATCCTATTTGTCTCTTTAAGCACTGCCCTCACTGCTGAAAGGCCATTGCCTTCCATTATTGTTCTTTCATTGCCTCCTCTCAGCAGAAAAGAGCAGCCAGTCTAGCTCTTACATGCTGGATGTAGAGCCCTAGCACTCTTACAAAATCTACTTTCACAAAACACTCTTACATAGCTATTCTTACCAACAGCATATCTGTGCTTCCTGTCATTTCCCCATCTAATCTACTTTGATAATTGTGAATTGCAAATATATATGGTTAGAACTATAACGCTACGAAGACTTTACACCAGTCAGAGCAGAACTTCCATAATAGTGTTTTCACTTTCCTTACTGACCTCAACGTCACTTGGATTGTCATCCTCAACCTCGCCTTCTTCTGTCTCATCATCAGAACTTTCCTCCTGTTTTTCTAAGAAGGAAAATAATTGGGAGGGGGAAAAAAAACCCTCCATTTTAGTGTGTCAGTCACATTTGATTATTATTACCTACATTCTCTGAAATCAAACTGAAGGTGTTACCCTTTCTTCTGTGCATCCTAGAGGATAATCAAAACAGTAAATGTCTACAGAAATTTGAAGCATGCACGAGCACAGAATAACATTAACTAGACAGCCTCTGTGCAGATAACTGCCTGCGGCAGCACACATGGATTATTAATTCTTTGAAAGCAAATGAAATTGCACTGCATTTCAGGGTATGACAGAGATCAGCAAGGCCAAGACTGTAAAAGGCATGTAAAAGCCTATTTCCTTCAGCCTCCCTTTAAAATGCTGCAAGTACCTACAAGTATCCAATACTAACAATGTAAAATAAGTTATTATTCAAAAGCTTAGAAGTTTCTGAGAGAGAGCAGGAGGAAAAAAAAGATTAAGATACCTTAGTGTCTTAATTTCGAAGTGAAATAACTAACAGAAGAGTATACACTTCCAGAACTACTATAATTGTGAGATGCTTGCACAGATTTTTCAGGGTTCTTTTTAGCTCAGAGTAAGAAAATTGATATAGGAATATTTTTTTTCAAACAGTCCTCAGGAAACAAAAAAAAGTAGTGAATATGGACAGCTATCAACATATACCGGTATCATTTGCAAAGATCTCAAAGTACTTCATAGACATAAGACTAAAAAAACCCTCTTTTATATTTCAGATTTCCTTATCTTAATCTCAGCCAACAGTAGACTTGAAAACATTGAGAGCCGTAGCTGTTCAAAAGATCCTGAAAATATACCCAAGTTCAAAGAAGAGTAAAGCACAATTAACCAAACTGAAACCAAAGAGAGAATTTAGGTAAACAAATGAGCCAAATTCAAACCTGAATAATTAAGTTCCATCAGGGACAGCATTCAAACACTTTTTTTTCCCCAAAAATGATAAGCTTCTCACAGTAAAGACTAGTCTCTTGCTTCCATACATGCCTAGATAGCCCTCAAATTACTATCTAAAACAGGAATGCAACTAAGCCAGATTACTGCAGTGTATCTGTATGCATCTCACACCTTAAGATGTAATTGAACAGTTTGTACTTTATCTAATATCCCACTTTTCCAGATGAACAGGAATAATTTAGATGACATTTTTTATTTTGAGATGTGGTGTAATGATGATGTAATATGTAATTTGTAGTCAAGAAGATTAAATACATATATTTATGCTCCATTTAAACAGGGCAGTCACTAATCTCCAAAAACTTCATAACGAGTCTTCCTTGAAGCATTATCAACATTTGCCCAAAAATTAAAGTCACATGGATTGTTGAGGAGCGACTGCATTGTGGAGAAAAGCAACAAGAAGAAAAGGGGATGAGTTAGAAGGATCCACAAGTTTAACAAAGCCCTAAACCCCAAACTTGCTAGAAAGGCTTTTGGTAGCACTGCAAATATCTAACAGAGAGGCTGGCTATTTGCATTTTGTTCATATAGCATGTTTAAGCAAAACGTACGGAAGAGTTAATAAATACAACATCTCTCTTCGCTTTGTACTGTGTGGTACAGTACTTTGAACCACAGCAATTTATCACACCAGCCTAACAGTAAAACAGTCCTAAGGTAGAAAAAGCCCAATTTTTAATTAACATCCATAAAAGTAAAATAAATTTACAATTAAGGCATTCAGGTACCAGATATATCACAACATTAAGATGTACTTTCGCTGCTTTGCTCTTTTATAACTGACCTTTCAGTGTGCTTCTTTCTTGAAAGTATAATAGCCAAATTTAGAGATGATATACACAGTGGTGAAGTGATACACTGTCACATCAGTGTGAGTGATATACTTAAAGGATGGTGGTGTATCAAGAAAGGGATCAACTGTGGTATTTCAAAAATAAGACATGTTCTTACACCTTCTTCTTCCACACTTAGAATCCATCCTTTTACTGCCTTTGTACGCACATCACACAGACTTATTTCTGTGCAACATGTACCACTATAAATACCATATCTGAATATGACCCTGCATCTAACATGTTCAGTATCGACTGAATTACTGCTTTTGGTCTAGCTCCAACCCACCTTTTAAGAAGCAGCTTCTTCAAAAGGTTTCCAAGATGAAAGCCTTTTTTAAAGTGGCAGAATACATTTACCTGAAACTATATGATAGAAGCTCCTTCAGTAATTTAGATTATGCAGTACCCAAGCACAAGTTTAAAGTTTCATTGATTTAACCAGATGATGTCTATATATGCATATCTCAGTCTACCTTTCTTGGTTTTTTCAGCTGTCTTCTCTTCATTGTTTTCTCTGCTTTTTGTTTTCTCCTGATCAGGCAAGGAACTCATATTTATTAGAGCCCGTGTCGCCGTTACTTCATCAAGCCAGACCACATTACCTATGACATATATAAACACATACAAAAACAGAACGCAGTTTGTATAATCAAGCAGTCACATACACTGCCTTACTGAAGGGAAATTACTAACAAAAGTTCAGAAACACTCTTAGATAGTGACATGACAAAAAAGTAACTAGATGCACCTCTTGCAGAGAAAGTCATATTCTTTAACACACTTGATAAGGTGGAGGACACACAGCTTTCATCACATGACAACAAACACATACAGCAACTGATCAAAACCAAAATCACTGAAATGCACAACCATATATATTAGAGACTGCTTCCTGAGCACAGCAAATTAGGATATTGAATCAGGGTCAGTGTATTTCATGAACGTGTTAGCAGACAAGTGCGATTAAAGGGGGGTGGGGGAAGAAAGAAACCTTGATTATTTTTTTTCCCCTTTGGCAGTTTAACAGAACCTTGGACCTTATTGCAGAATTCTATTAATCTTTTCCGAAAAGCAGGAAAATAGGGGAAAATAGGAGAGACTGCTCAAGCACGAATTATAGTGTACACAGGTTAACAATATGATTCAGTACATGCCTCACACATGCCTTAAGTATCAGCATATACAGGTACTAAAATATAACTTATTAGGCCAATTAAAAGCATTTTATAGATGCTGAAATTGAAAGAGCTAAAACTGCTTAGAAACAGGTTTTGAACAAAAGCTTTCTGCACGAATGCATTCAGTGCAAACACAGCAACAAATGTCATTTACTGCTCTGCTGTTAAGCAGACTGTATTCAGATATCAAGAAAACTATGCAGTGTCCCAACATAAAAGATTCTCTCTTAAATTACTTGAACAGACAAGATTTACAAGGTGAAGAACACCCAGATACTAACTTCAATGATTGGCTAATAATTTTTCATTGATGTATGCCTACCTGCTCTTCACATCTCCAAATTTTCAAAGCCTTTATCATTTTATGTTCATCAGTTTGAAACACAGAACACAGCCTAAATTCACCTTTGCACTAAGACATCTGGAGATGTAATTCAGTTGGGAATGTTAAAATTTTTGCCATGCTGTGACGCAAATTTAAAAAGAAAAAGACAATGCTTTTTCTTGGAATTTTCACCAAGTGTAGCTGGCATGCTAACTCAGACACAGCATGAAAAATAATCACTAAAAAAAAGATATGTTTTAACTGTAATTGGGTAAAGTACCGTTACGACTCTGAAGCCTGCGTTTTTGCACTGCAAGTTCACTCTGGTTCCACGCATGTAACATTTAAGAAAAAGGATAATCAGACAATCTTAGAAATGTAGCCTCAGATACAGAGTTAAGCTGTGTACTTGCTAGCTTATGCATCACCACAGGTTCATCTAGCAGCTCTTCACTGCAATTGCCCACCCAGGGCTCATCGCGTTTCAAATTTTCTGTCAGCATGTGGCAGTATATCAAGCCGTCATACACAGTGACTTCAAGGTTACCAATATTTTGTAGTATACCATATCTTTTGTCTGGCACTCTAACGTAATTCCTTCAGGGTCATTGCAGGGAACTACTAATTCTCAGGTCTCAGCCATGCTTGTCAATAAACCAGTTTCCAGCAATCCCAATCCAATTCGAAAACCTGCACTGGCTCCTCCTTCTTTTTCTATGATTTCAGTTACGGGGATTTCTAGCCACGTGACAATCTCAGAGCCTTCCAGTTCCATGATCCAGTGCCCAACTGTAGCAAACAGCTCTTCTACAGCCTTCAGTATCACTGAAGAAAGCATGACTGTCAACAACCTTATATCTTTCTGGCAATCTCACTGCATGCTTACTCCCCAAAACCACCCTTGCAATGTGAATTTACATTCCTTTTCCAATCTATGGAAATCACATTCAGCTGCTACCTTCTTCCACCCACTAATTTCTCCTTGAGAATGCACTAAACAAATATGGCAACAAGTCTGCTCCGTCGCAGCACAAAACCGTACCAACCTGCCTTACTGCACACAGCTCAATAATCTTCTCTCAGAACGTCATCTTTTGTGACACTCACAAGCAGGTATACTATTTATGTCAAGATGTAAACAGCACAAAATTTTAGACCTTTTTTTTTTTTTTTGTTCCCCACTTACAAGACCTGCAAGTTATTCTATGCTATCTCCTTCCAATAATAAATACTCAACCAGATAGTGGGTTAGATTTTCACCATACGTTATTAATTCTTTCCTTCTAAATCTCTTTTGACTAAGGCAAATGACAGAGAAACTGAAACAAAGATCAGTGACTTTGAAAGCCACTAAGACACCTGAGGTACAACTATGACCTATGTTAAAAAAAAAAAAAAAAAAGAGTAAGGACTACAGACAAAAGACTCCATTTACTTACATGATGTATCATCTAACCACTCAATATGAGCAGGAGGATACTCTTTGAAATAGGCAAAGATGTCCTGTGTACTCATCTCATCCACCCCACAAATGTAAATTGTGTCCAGTCTCACTTTAGGAATTGCTATAAAGAGGAAGAGATACAAAACTGGTTCTTATTTCTATAGAGCAAGCTTTTATATTAGTAACATATGGGTTTATAAAGCAAACATTTTAAATAAGCTAAAGGGAAGCTAATTAAAGCAAAGGATGATGTACACTATTCTAAAACACCGTAACTTGAATTATTATTCCACAATGCAAAACTTTAATAAATTGAAAATTAAAAAGCATTAACATTACAAGCATTGGTAGATGCACATACTGCATAGCAATCAAACTGCCTTAAAAACATTTTTTTTAAATGCTGCCAAAGTACTACCATCAAGTAGCCAGAATACTAATGAGGCCTGTGACCAGGACGTGTGTACAAAGCACTTCCACTTGTATCATCCGATGGAGAGCTGTTACAGGCCACGGCTTAGTGGGTCCAAGCTGCCAGTTGGGAAAAAAAAAGAAAGCCTTGAGAACTAACTGGATGCCAAAAGCACCAATCTGTTGCGCACACATCTGCCGGCTGATCTGCTTATATTCCGACATGCCCAGCTTGCCATCTAAGAGCACATGCGCAATCAGTCCAGCTTCACTGCGCGTACAGCACAGAATCTGATCTCACTGTGCATGGGACACAGAGTCCTCCACTCATACACAAACAGTGACCAAGGTCTCTTCAAAGAATTTAAAGATCCTTAAAGCAGCACTGATCCAGAAAATGAATCTTGGACATGTTGTAGCACTAGGTGCCGTTGCCAAACAGTAAATAAGGTACACAAAAAATGTTTTCTTCTTTCTGGGGTTGGTAAAATGGGGAGCAAAATGATAACTGTCAAGTAGGTTAAAAAGTAATGACATTAAAACAAAAACGTGGGGGGAAAAAAAAAGTTGTTTCTTTTGGCAACGATCTGGGAAAACCTCTGGGATGCAGGAAATATTATAGGATAAATCAAGTAAAGGAACTGTGAGGAAGGGAACAACAGGATCTTTTCTTCTTGACTGTTGGATAAACTTGTACCTTTCTTCATCATGTCCCGATCCAGCGCCACATTCCTTTGGGCAAGATTCACTTCAGCTCGAAAATGAAAGCGTTTTGCTCTCTGTTCCTTTTTCTCAATCGCTTCCTGCAAAATGCAAAACAATGCAGTCAAAACAGGAATCACAGCAGCATTCCCAACAAGAGATTTAAAGTAAAATTTACCAGACAACAACAATCTATATTAATAATTCTATTAATTCTAAAGAGACTTGTATGTTTCACAATGCAGAAATAATTCATTGAAACGTTTCTGTGCCACGTAATAGTTTTAATGTAGGTCCAGCAACATAATGGGAATCAAGATGCACGGAAAACAAGCTATCTTGGACAATGCTCAGACTCCATGATGGAACAGTAACATAACCTTTTCCTTCCTAACAAATGTACAGAGGCTGTGCTCAAAAAAACCCTTTCTTAAAACTAGCATTTCTACCACATGGAAAATTGGTCTTTTAAGAGATTTTTCCTTATCTGTTTTTTAAATATATACAAAAATGTAAACTTGTCTCTCTGACCATGAATTTAACACCACTAGCTGGAGTGCTAACCACAGATATCTTATTTAGACTGGCAATTCAAGCTGCTTTTAAGTAGCTCATGAGCTATAGATATTTTGTATCTTTATTTTGTAGTATACCATATCTTTTGTCTGGCACTCTAACGTAATTCCTTCAGGGTCATTGCAGGGAACTACTAATTCTCAGGTCTCAGCCATGCTTGTCAATAAACCAGTTTCCAGCAATCCCAATCCAATTGGAAAACCTGCACTGGCTCCTCCTTCTTTTTCTATGATTTCAGTTACGGGATTTCTAGCCACATGACAATCTCAGAGCCTTCCAGTTCCATGATCCAGTGCCCAACTGTAGCAAACAGCTCTTCTACAGCCTTCAGTATCACTGAAGAAAGCATGACTGTCAACAACCTTATATCTTTCTGGCAATCTCACTGCATGCTTACTCCCCAAAACCACCCTTGCAACGTGAATTTACATTCCTTTTCCAATCTATGGAAATCACATTCAGCTGCTACCTTCTTCCACCCACTAATTTCTACAAGAAAACTATAAACTGTATAAAACTATAAACTATAAACTATATAAAACTATAAACTATAAGAAATAGTTTATGGGGATCTTGTGCAATTTTTGAAACTGACTGAGAAGCTCCTTATTCTACAGAATTTATTAGGAAGCATTATAGATTTTTGGATGTTACTAACCAAGGTCAAATTTGGAGCACAAACTGTGATTAAGCAAAAACTGCCACCAATGATACCCAAATAAACATGGGCTTATTACTAGTTTTTAAAGATTGCCAAAACATCTTTGACGACATTTCTTAAAGTTTTTCAGAGTTGCATCGTTAAAGAACATAACAAAAGATGACAGCTTTCCCCTAACTAGAGGAACTTCAAATTCTTTACCGAATTACAATACACACAAGCTAGCTATTGAAGCCAGAAAGCTGAGTTTCAGTCTTCACCTGAAATCCTTTTTGTACTCTTTGATAAGCACAATCTTCTGAGTTTCAGTAATGCAAAATGGGAATTCATGTCATTTGTCAACACACTGTTGTGGTGGGGATTCATATTTGTTAGAACATGTGAAATTGTATCAGTCCTATAAAGTATATGACTAAATGCTTTTTCTTCACTACCAAATGCTAGATATAGTGGTCAATTGTACAATATGAAACAACAGCCAATTTAGTATTAAATGTAGACGTGAGCTGTAGGATTAAACTCCTGAAGTTCCACAGAATTATGTAACTAAGTTATTTAAATGCAACAGCTGTTCACATTCTCCAAACTATGTCTTAAATAATTAAACAACAACATGCCCTTGGAAGATACAAGGCAATGAAACCAGATTTTCCTGCCAAGCACTTGTTCTTCCTTCTGTCACTCACCTAAGAGGAAAACCCGCAGCTGACTTGTCTCAAAGGGCTTTGTTTTGCAATATCGAGTGGCACCAAGGCGATTTCAATAGAAACATTTTCAGGTTTTGGCACACAAATTTTTGTAGCTTAAAAATGCTAATTCTCACAGTTTACAAGAGATATCAGGTCCTGATGCAGGCCACAACCAACAAAAGGAGAATTCCCCAGAAAAATGCCAGCTATCTGAACATGAGGCTAAGCTTCTGTGCACGCTGGGGAAGAAATAAATGAAACGGTTCCTCCTTTCCAGTAGCAATAATTAGAACATGTTGAAGAACCACAGCACAAAATTTACCTTGGAGGTTACATCTATTCCAGTAATGAAACTTCCAGCTTTGTTTTCGTATCTCCTACTAGTGTCCTGAAACAAAGCAAAATGGTGGTGAAATCACAATGAACACCAAAAGCAACATACTTGCTATGCTGAAAAAAAATCTGGCCATTTCTACAATAAATACATCTTCTTTTCCTTGATCCTTACTCCAAGCTACATCCCTAGATAGACAGGTACACAAGCAATAACTCTCGCTGATGTCAGTGAAGGTAAAAGCACATGAACTGAACCAAACTTCCTTTACTATCAGGATTCTTTTCTTCAGCAAAATTGTTTCTGTGTCTGCCGCTGCTAAGGTTTTTCCTTACTCTCTCTCAGCCATACAGAGGAAGTCATCAAACACCTTTCCTAGCTAAAACTTCCACAATTTTGGTTTTGGGTATAATTTCCTTGTAAAACATGAACAGATTTAACAGGGATACCTAACTCCTGAAGTGTCAACTTGCAGCTTTTAGTCTCAAAACTCAAGCCATACCCACAATTAAACACTTAACTTTTTATGCCTAGCATTATTTCAAACCCAACTTCCAAATACCAGCAAGATGAAACATTACTGTTTTGATACAACCCTACTGATAAAGAGTAAAAACGGAGAATGATGTGGGAAAAAATATTACAAGTTTCATTTCCATCAGTCAGGACTGCTGAATTCACAAGACTGCACTAAACCACACAGACCCTGGAACAATGACCCAATTCAGTCCCTTCCATTGTTTGCGTATGTAAAAATGGCACCTCTTCATTCTGGCACCCTCAGGACCATCACCTGGCAAAAGTCTGGAGCTGGAAGAATACCTCTTGCTTGCTTTAGGAGTAAACGTGTTCTTTACACTTGTGCTGCAATAATTATTTTGGCTAAAGGACTTTTTCTAGAAAGTAGGCCAGTCTCAGTTTAGAAATACCAAAGTACACACAATCTAACCGCTTTTCTTAGTAACAGCATCAAAGTTTATCTAAGGCTGCTAAATGTTTAGAGCTATTAAAAAGAAAAAGCAAAGCAAAATAAACGTTATTTTTAACTTTAAAAAACCCCCACTGTCTAAGGTTGACTCATGGAGCACAAGGAAGTACAGTAGGGTGCTGTTTCTTAGGCCACATATTTGGTAGAACCTCAAGCATGTTGGTAAATCAGCTAACTAGAGATTAGTTTCTAAAGTGATTTCCACACAAGTTTTGAGAGCAAAAGACTACTTAGGAGGTTAGAAGAACTCTGACCCACTTTTATGTATTAAACCTGATCCTACTAAAACTTATACAGGAACAATTAGCAAAAACGAAGCGGGGGGGGGAGAAAGAAAACCTTCAGAACTCACCCATCAGAGCCCACATACCCAGCGCCTCTGACTCAGTTCTCCCACAGTCACCTCCCCCCTCCCTACTCCAGGTATCCCCTATATTTCTTGCATCAAGCATTCCTTTTACGCTCTCCCACCCGCAGCCTTCCTCTACAGTCCATCACGACACCCCAAACCCTCTTTTCCACCACCCCACCACCTCCTTTATTCCCTTCGCTCCCAAGCACATCCTGGCCGCCTCCTCTTACAATTTGCCCCCAAACTCTCCTCAGATACCTCTAAGTCCCCTCATGGCCCCGCTCCCCGCCGCCCTCACCCTACCGCTTCCCCCCGTGCACCTCCCACCCCACGTCGCCCCTTTTCCCACCAAGGTACCTCCAATTGGCCTTACAGACCCCTGCAGACCCCCTCCCCCGTACCCTGCCTCTCCTCAGGGGCTGGTCCCTCCTTCGTCCCCCCTGCCCGTGACCCCACCGCACGCCCCTCACCGGAATGAGCTCCCGGAGCGAGCGCCTCACAGGGATGGTCTCCAGCTCGCCCTCTTCCACTTCCATAGGCTCAGGCTCCGGGCCGCGAGGCTCCGCCGTTGTCGCCGTTGCCTCCGCCTTCACCGAGATCCGCAGGCCCCTCACGGCCGCCATGGCTCCGCCAGGCCCGCCCTCCGCCCGGCCAGCGAGACGGCACCGCCGCGGCACAGAGCGCCGCCTCCCAGAACCACCACCGAGCCGTTGGGGCGGATAGAGCGCCACCCGAAGCTGGAGCCGGTTGGGGGCCAACACGCTCCGGCGCGCACCACGGCCATAGAGACACGGAGAGAGCGCGGCGCCGCCGGTCCTCCAGGACTACGGAGAGCGAGAGGACTACACCGCCATTTTCCCCGGGCGCCCCCAGCCCCGCCGCGGGGGCCGCGTCAGCGGGGGGAGACACGCGGTGTGCGCAGAGAGCCAGACCCCGGTGGAGGTGGGGGTTGTGAGGCGCAGGCCTCGTCAGAGCAGGCTCCGCTTCCTGCAACGATTTTTTAGAAAAGCGATGTGAATTCCTAAAACCTTCATTTCCCCCCCTCCCCTCCCCTCCCCTCCCCGCTGTGGGAAGGTCCCTCCGGAATTTCACCTCTCTGATGAAACAAAGCTAATTTTCAGCTTACGGTTCTCCGCAGTCGGCCTGTACCCTCTCGTCCTTGGGCTCAGTTACTCTCTTTGTCCAGTGCTGTTTTCCCACCCGAGGTGTTCAGGCTGTTTGGAGGGGGAAGCCCTACCTCCTCTCGGCCTAAACGAACCCTATGGTCTAACCGATCCCCAGGGGACGAGTTCTTCATTCCCCTAATTATGCGAATCGGCTCTATCCCCCTCGCACACAACGGACCAGAACCGCGTTCTCGCTGAGGGCTTGCTCCTGCCTCGGCATCGTCATTTCCCCATCCGTGGCCTAACGCCACAAGCGACGGGCTCCGCAGCCGCACCTCATCGTCACCGGGAACGACCGCTCCCTCGGCTGTCGCACCCAGCCAATTCCATGAGGAATTCCTAACGCTGCTCCGGCCGCAGGACCCTTCCAGCCTGCTCCAGTTTCACACTGCTCCATTCCTCAGTTCTGCACGTTTTCAAACCAAAACCCTCCAGCCCATCCCCTGCGATCTGTCACTTTCCCTCCGAACTGACGGAACTTCCCAGCAAAATCCAGTAGCAAATTTTGACTTTATGACGAAGAAATTTTGCAGCTGGCAACATAAAGGCTCCTCCCCTTACACATAATCCAGTGGGACTGACACATCTCCTTGCTACCCATCGCATACTCCAAGCTTATTTATTTTTAGCCGTCTCTGCGCAGAGCTCTTTACACAATAGCTGATGTCACCTGCGTTCACCAAAGTGCTGTATCTGGTGGTGACATCACGTAGCCAGCATCTGGCAGGAACCTCCGACACAGGCGGTACTTCCAAGCCGGGTGTGAACGGTTATGGCAGAGGCCACGCACGCTTAACGTGGACATCAGTAGCAAACCGGACACGGACACCTCCTGCGAGGAGCAGATTCCGAAATAATCGCAAGAGGAAACACATTTCTGTGGCAGAAACGCTATTTCTTGAGGTCACAGGGGAAAGAAACCAAAAGATGCACCTTTTCCTCCTTTAGTTTTAATTTTGTAAGTAGGACACAGTATTGACCTATGCGATCCCGACCAGATTTACAAAGCCCGCCCCTTCAAAGTGATGGTTAGGGCAGGATTGTGTGACACCAGGCTGCCTTGCACTGCTGTCGTTAGCAGACGAAGCCTTCGGTTAACCCAGATGTTTCCTCATTTTGTTTTAACATCCTTGACTGTCGCCTGGGACAGAACCTTGCCGTACTACAGCGCTCTCCGCTTGGCACAAGTTCAAGACTCGCTCGCTGAACTCGGCAAGAAACTTTCTACCCACTAACTGGGGCTGTAGCTCGGTTGCCAAAGTTTTAGAGCTCCTTTGGAAAAAATAATCTCTAGGCCTACCGGTAGGGACAATCAAATCAGGAGAGGAAAATCAGGCTGTGAGAGAGGAAAACGAGGCCTGGGTGCCGGTGGGGCTTTTACTGCCAAGTAGGTGAATGGAATATTCTCTTGATATTTTTCAACTTCTTTCAGAATCTTGTTATTAACAGTGAATTCTTCAGAATTACAAGCTGATTCAGTTTTATTCTTCTGAGACTGTGGCCAAGAGCTTTGTTTTTCTTTCACGTTCATCTCGGGCTGCAATCCCTCTGCCTGTGAAAGACGGGTGTAGGAAGCAGGTTTGGGCAGAAGGGCTCCACCTCTACGGTAGCCTTTGTGCAGAAGGGAAAGGTAGTAAACCACTGAGGAGTGCAGGGGTTAAATACGGGAGGAAAAAGGAATTTGGAAAAGGTTCCCAGTCATTATCAGGAGAAGCCCTAAGTAAGGAAAGGCTGTTACAAATAATGAAGGCCAGAGAGTGACCGAACAAGAAATCACTCCAGCATGAAAGTAGCAAAAGGAGCATCTTACAACAGGGAAGTGTTACTCCTTTCCCCATCACTGACCACCAGAGGGAACTCTTGCAGTAAAATCCCAACCAACTGCTTCCAGCAGAGAAAACCGAACCTGATGAAAACCTCCACCAGCTCCTGTAGTTTTGTGGTTCAGCTGAAAAGAGGGGGAGGTGGGGTACGAGGGTGGGGACTGGGAAGGGACGGGGAAAAAAAGCGGTCTGTGGATCCTCAGTCAAAAGGAGACTTTTTTACAGCGGAGTCAGAAAAATGGTGAATTTTGCCATTGTAAGAAAGTCCCGGCTGGTTTGTTTGAAGTCTGTGAATGACTGAACTGAATGGACATCTTTTCTTGCTGCTGTGATTTAACTCCCCTAGTGTCCTGTGCTCTCAACAAGGATCTGCAGCTTTTCAAATCTGTGGAAAAACCTGGGCATGGAAGTGTGCGACTTCTGCAACTGGCTAGCAAATGCCACATGTCACCAGGGAAACTGGGACTCTAGCTTCCAAATAATGACTGGCTCCTACCTACGGTCCATCTGGAGAGAGAACAGGATCAGCAGAGGAAGGATGTTCATTTGTTAAACCATCGGATAAGCTGAAGTCAAACACCTGGTGTTTTCTTAGGTATTTGGTGAACCACAGGCTCCCACCTGTAAGACAGAATATTTTCTCACTGGGATATCGTGAAGGTTAATACAACCCTAGTTGCCTGACACAATGCCAAAGTCCCATCCATGAGACAGTTAGTTACAGGGCTCCAAAGTGCCCTATAAGAAAGTAGAGATGCTGTCAGCCAGGCAGAAACACAGCACCCTCACAGTTAAGGACAGCTGTGCTCTAACATTATGTTTATGCAAGTGCTGCCACATGGAGACCACACAGTTGAAAAAGCACATTCCTTTCTGGAAAAAGCTCAGACTTGAGCAGAGCTGGAACAGAATTCAATACACATTTATCCAGGCTCTATAGACATTACTCGAATTTAAGAGATCTTGGAGAACAATCTAAAAGTGGTAAATATTGCTCCATTCTTATAGACATCACTTTTAATTTGTGTGCGCACACACACACGCATTCCTCTGTGGCTCTTCCCTGTTTGCAGGCCCCTGGGGTAAGAGAGTCAGTGAACTGCCCTGCGTAAAAATAAACTTTTTATTTTGCAGGGCTATTTTTAACCCAGAACAGCTCATTGGCCCAACTCGGCATGTAGTCCCATGAAAACAGCTGTGCTGGCACAACCGTGGGGTGGGAATGTGCAGCTGGCAGGGAAAATGAGGGCAGGAACTGCTGGTACAGCTCTGGAGGGAAGAGCGGCGAGCTGCACCCTTAACGTGCAGACAAGCCTGGCTTCACATAAGCTCCCACAGCGAGCTGCAGAAGCTGGGAAGCCATCGGGGAATCGGGACACTCGGGGGGATACCCTGCAGCCCTCCTAACGGGACGTACCAACCGCAGAGACAAGTCCTAGCCGCCCTTCTGGGGCAAGGGCGCCCCTGAACCCTCCTCCCGCCGACCCGCGACAGAGAAGCCGTTGTGAGAGCACCGGCAAGGCGTGAGGAGAGACCGGCCCTGGAGGCGGTCGCTGCTGCTCTCAGGTACCCAGAGGGGACCATCCCGGCCGCGGGCAGCGCTCGCCGGTACCCACGCAGCGAACGAAGACGCTCCCCTCAGCTCCCCTCAGCGCCGCGTTCCCGCCTCCCCCTTGAGCCCGCCCTGCGCGCGCGCACCCGCCCCCCCCCCCTTACAGCGCACGCGCAGCGCGCCAACAGACACCCCTCTCCCCTTCCCACCCCCGCCTTTGGGCCGCGCGGGGAGATGACGCCACGCCTTCCTCGTCTCCCGCGTGCGGTCACATCCGGTAGGTGAGGTCAGGGCAGGGGCCGCCATTTTGGGTGGCAGGGCTGGGCGCGGAGCGGGGCACCGCGGGCGGCGGCGGCCCGCGGTGGGGGGGGAGCGAGTGCGGCCTGCGGGTGGGCGGCCCCCATGGCCGGGCAGTTCGACTCCGAGGACCGGGCGAGCTGGTACTGGGGGCGGCTGAGCCGGGCCGAGGCGGTGTCGCTGCTGCAGGGGCAGCGCCACGGGACCTTCCTGGTGCGCGACTCGGGCACCATCCCCGGCGACTTCGTGCTCTCGGTGTCGGAGAGCTCCCGCGTCTCGCACTACATCGTCAACAGCCTGGGGCCGGCGGGAGGCCGGCGGGCCGGCGGCGAGGGCCCTGGGGCCCCGGGTGAGTGACCCCCAGGGCTGGTGGTGACCCCCAGCCCCTGCCGCCCTGGGGAGGGCGAGTGGGGCAGCCGAGCCCCGGTCTGCGCCTCCCCACGGGCGGCTCCGCTCTCCTCCCGGGCGGTGTTTCAAGTCGTGAAGCTCTTTGTAGTGGCATTAAGTCGCGTTTTGCAGCTGGGGCTACTGACCGAGCTGAGCCGTCTGTCTGCACCTGCCTTCCAACGACCTAATATCATAGTTAAACATATAGTGGAGTTGAGCGCTTATTGCAGCCCTCCTGAAGGATCCTACAGCTGTAGCGCTCGCACGTTCTTTTATTTTCATAAACCAGTTACCTCTAGTTAATAGATTTTGCGTGTCATCTCAGCCAGGGGACGGTTCTTTGGAAGTGTCATCTAAAAGTCTGAATTCTGACAAGATAGTTTTGCATTAGAAGGCAGGCTGTGAGGCTAAATTTCAAGTCACGAATCGAAGTATTATGTGGGTAGTTTAAGTAGTGGGAACTCTTCAGGAATGTGAAGGCAATTGTTCCTTTAAACCAGATGTGAAGTTCAATTTTTTTTTTTTTCACCTGTTGTGTTGAAAGGGAAGGTTTGATATTATTCCTCATCAACCTAGCATCTAATATGAAAACAATGTGTTTAAGTGTAACGCTTATAGAGCAGAGGATAGTGATTGTGTCAGAGGGAAAACTGTACCATGAGAAGGAGTATTTCTGCAAGTACAAGTGTAACTAAATGAATGAGAGCCCCCAGCAGTGCAGCGTCCTTAGATGTGTAAGAACGGGTAATACAAAGGCAGCAGTATCCCTGCTGGGGGCATTACTGAAGTTGGTAGCGAACTACTCAAGTTTGGATATTAATCCTCGCAAAACGATGTGGGCGTATTGCTAGCATCTCAGAAAGGAACCACTACATAATTGAAGTGTAGTAAACTATGCAATAAGAGATTTGGTTAAATTATTTGGCAGAAAGTAAACAGTATATGAGTTGCTACAGAGACAGTCACTTTCTGATGTAGATCTATGGTTGGAATAAGAGACCTATATTGGGAAGATGCAACAATACTTGTTATGGAAAGGATTTTTCAGTCTCTGCACAGACTGTAGTTGACTAAGAAGGAGATAATCTAAGAAAAAACAAAACTGTTGCCAGTAGGTTTGCACCATTTTACAGCAATTTCCCTTGCTCAGGGGAACATTTCAAACTGGCAAATTTGGGAAAGCCTGAAGTCATCGTGTTTATCCCAGGAACCTACTACAGCTGCAGAGTGCACTCAAGTCACAAAAAGCTCCACAAGGTAGAAGTTAAAGGTGGCTGAATTCAGCTGGAAGTAAAGTGGAAGTCATTACTGCCGTGGGTAGTAAAATGGTTTGGCACAAGATGTGGTGGATTCCCCATTGTTTCACGTCTGTGAAGACAGAGGTTTATTGCCACAGGTTTACGGAGGCTTGATGCGGGAATTGTTGAAATGCATGACTGGTGTTACGTAGAGCAGAACAAGTTGCCAGGATGGTTTGTTGTGGAATCCAGCCTAATAGGATTTTAAAGACAGTAGAGATGAAAAACACTGGAGTATGTCTGCCTGTCGCTTCTGGGCAGTTGTTTTGTTCTCATCTCGGAAAAAACAGTGATTTTCATGTTATTGTGATATCGCTTTAGTACATAGCCATCCTAACGTTTTTATTATGTTACATACTTAAGCTCAGTAACGCTTTGTGGCATTCTATGGGCTGGCTGATGTTATGGGTGTTAAAACATTCTGGAGTTTTGGCGTTCTTTTTAAAAATCACTAAATGCCTGTTAGGTAATTCTCTTCCGTTTTAAATGTTTATCTGTTTTAGAAGAGTAGCTGCTATTGTAGCTGCGTAGGCTGTTGGCACAGTAGGCTTAATATATGGTAAAAAGTATAATTATGTTTTGGTTGGTCTCTTTTTTGTTTGTTTGTTTTTCCTCCTGGGTGTTATGAGGGTAGTATCCTGCGCCAGGGATACTCCTATGCTGAGATTTTAGTAGTTTTAAATAAATCGTGCCTCTGTGCTGATATTGCTCTCTTTTCACACTCAAACCAAAGAACGTGCGGGGTTGTATGTATATTAAATTACACTTAAAGTGTAATTAGGTTTTTCTTTCAGAAGAAAGTAAGTGGGGGCGGATGTTCTGCAATGGGAGGGAGATAGAAACATTGGTAGAAGATAGAAGGTGATTTCATGTTTGGCTAGGGAGGCAGTAAATGCAGTAAAATGAGGTAAATGTTTACAAATTGTCATGCTTATTTATCGTGGTCAAGCTAAAACATTAGGAAGAACAACTTCACTATGTTAATTGTATGGTATAGGGTTTTTTTAGCAGTTCATTGGCAAATGCACACTTCTCACTGGGAAGTCTAAATATGCCAGATCAGGTTCTTAGGTTGATTTTTGTTAGTCTCCGTAAGTGTGTGTGCAATTCATGACTGCTTTAACACTGCTGTGTGCAGATGATACTAGGAACCTAGCTTCAATTCAGAATGAATGAGGTGTGGAGCTTTGGCTTCCCTAATATAAAAAGCCACAGTGTCACAAAAACATGATACTTTCTTCCATTTCTGAAGTATAAAACTTGCTAACCTTTTGTTACATTTGCCTTTTGCCTGATATGCTGCAGTTTCTAACTTCTTGCAGGTGACTTTTCAGCATAAAGAAAAAAGAATTTAACAGAACTTCTCAAAATAGCTACGTCTTCCTGAAATGTTTTAAGGCCATTAAAAGAAAATAGGATAAATCTCTGAATTATGGGAAAGAAAAACACTGTTTCCAGTGGAGATGGAGACTTAATCGGAATTAGGATATCCTTTGTGATCAAATATCACAGTCACAGCCTAAAGAAATCCCAAACAAGACAAAGTACTCCATGCAGGTGTTAGCATGGTAATGGACAATAGAGGAAATATTTAAATACATCGTATGTTTGTAATTTGACATATGAGTCCGTGGTAGAAATGTATGATATGCACTAAAAAAAAAAAAGCCTAAAATATCTAAAGAAAGATATGCTTGCTATTGAAAGTACAGTGTAATAAAGCCAGAAACCTTAGAGTTGCAAAATTTGTCTCTCTAAAGTAGGAAAGTATGACAGATACAGTGTAGAAGGTGGTGTTTTCACTAAGTATGCATTTTAAGAACATGACGCTTCTAAATCACTTCCATTGTGATTTTAAAAAAATTCAGACTGTACTTCCTGGAATCGTATAGTCTTTACATAACAATATAGCCATACTCAGCTCTATATGAAATGGCTTTAGATATGTGTGAGCGGTATGATTTAACTCTGACACTTGGGGGTTTTTTGTGTTGTGTTTTTTTTTTATTTTAAGGTCTTAAAATGCAAACTATTGGAAGCTTGGAAAGCGTATGGATTAGACATCTACTTTTCTCTAATCCTCTGATTATCTGCAGAAATGACAATATGTAACTTCTGTAAGAATATTCTCCTGGTATGCTTAGAGGTCTTCTCAGGAGCCAGTGAATTGGGTTTTACTGTTTTTGTAGAACATTCATGGGTACTTGTTTTGCTCAGGCATGAGTAGGGAGGTACTTAAGAACAAGGAAAAAAGGTGTCCCTACGGGGGTGGGGGAAACACAGAGGCTGGAATGTGATGCCTTCATAGCAGAGTTCCCATATGCTCCAGGAGGAAACTGGCTTACATCACTGTGATGTCTTACTTTGAAATGAGAGCCTTGTGTCTCAGTACCCTGCAAGATAAGAACAGCTTTTCTTGCCCAAAACATGCTTTATAAGTTGGGGGGGAGGGGGGGGTACCCCTGCAGACTAGATCTAGAAGCAAAAATGAAAACCCATATTTCTGTGAGGTCTTCCCTGCACTGAAAAGGAAAGCCTACCAAAGCTTAGGAATAAAGAGAAAACTGCCTAGTGGCACTAACACAATTGGAGTGAAGAGAGAAATGTGAAACCCCTGAGATGTCTGAGAAAGTGAGAAGTTGCTTTGTGGTTATGCCACCTGCCCGCACTCTCAAGAAGTAGAATATTAGGTGTTTTATACCTCTACTTCTCTAGTATCTGTATAATATTAAAACATATCTAAGCAATCTTTTCCAGACTGACATGAAGCCAACACAGTTTAAAAGTGCTTTGTCAGGAGGGAACATGCATCATAAACAGAAAACTGACAGGGTCCAGATTTGAAACTTTCTTTAATTCTGGGTCAATTTGGATTTTAACTCTTTCCTCACCTTCCTGAGAGCAGAGGTTTCGCTAGCTGTTCTGACATGCTGAAATGGATGGAATGAGGTTAAGTCCTAGTACAGATGGAGCTAGGATGGAATAAGTAAGAAAGATGATACTCAGCCCTTTGTGCTTCTCATTCAAAGGAGTCATCTTACAGAGCCCAGTAGTGCTGCCGGTAGAGGTGCGAGCTGAGCAGCTATTCTTCCGTCGGGTGTGCAGAGCTGGGGAGAAGGGAGGAGAATTTCTAGTACTCCGGTTGTCCAACTTTAATAGGAAGTGACTAAAGTTCCTCCAGTGGCTAGACTTACCTTTACACGCCTTCTCCTCTTCCTGAGAGCCCTCAGAAGATGTGGACAATGTGCTGCTCAAACTTGTGCCTTCAAGAAAACTGTCCCAGAATCATGAATGAAAACAGCTCTACTTCTCCAAAAAATACTTGCCTTGTTGCTGTAACTTTTTCTTGTGGTAGATCTTGCCTTAATTTTTTCATTGGCCTACAGGTATGAGAAGTGTTGCAGTTCAAACAAGAAGCTGAAGAATTCCTCTGAGCCTGAAATCTGTTAATCTTTGAATTTTGTTATACCAGGGAACGACAAAACTTCAAAGCCCATAGTGAATAGAATTGTTTCCCTGCTACATCAGTGAGCATCATTACCTTGTAGCTGAACAAGAGTATACACAAAAGACTTAAACTGAGGGAGAGTTTACCGTGTGCTTGGTAACGTGTAGTTGTATTTTATTTCCGACCTGCGACTTTCAACTATTTTGTCCTTTTTATGCCTATTTTAACTGAATTTAGAAGTCTTCTATGTAAATTCTCCAGACAGTGACCAGGTTGCTGCCTTTATATTCTTTGGTAATTAATTTGGATTAAGCTTGTAGATTTCTTGTTGCAGAGAGGTTTTCCAGGCCTTCGATTTTTGTAGCTGCCTTCTAGTTTTTTTTAAAACAAAAGCATCGGAAGTGCATGTGGTATTCTGGGAGTGTTCTCTTTGTGAAGATAATGTCTCTCCTTTCTGCTGCTTACCTGTCCCTTCAAGGATTGCATTGACCTTTCTGATCCTAGAATGTATTTGGAGGTTCTATATTCTCTCACTCTTCTTCAATTGTGAAAAATGTCTTTTAGAATATGATTTTCCAGGATACAGTACACTGATTTCAGTCACTTCTTCCCCATACATAAGGTTCCAGTGGACTTTCCTCTTAGAGTCCAACTTTGGGTTTATTCAGGTACATTTGGCAGCTGTTTGAGGCTGTTATGCATTAATTCAAGAGGGTGAACCTGTTCAAAAGAAGAAGAAAAAAAAAAAGACACCACAAAAACCTTGTTCGTCCTAGTGATGATTTTGGTGCTGACAAGACTGATGAATGTTACTGTTGAACTGCTCATTTCCTATGAGTTTATGATTTTTCTGTGTGCGCTTACTTTGCTGGAGAGACAGATCTCAGCCTCCTGAGTCGGTTTGTAGCAGGTTTTACAAAGGTGAATTAGTGTTTCAGGCTCTAGATTTCTGTCATGTGAAATAAGTTCCATGTCAGTTAACTTACCTGAGATTCAGTCTTTTCCATGTGACTTCAAAGACCTGTGCTGCCCTGGTCCTCTTAAAGTTTCTACGACTTTTGCTTTTGACATAAGATTCTACATGAGCCTTGATCCTTAAAGGTTCATATCTAAAATAGTAGCAAATATAGCTTGTGTTTCTGTCACCAGGTTTGTCTGAAACTTGATGTCTATACCACTTGTTACAAAGCATGGTTTCCCACTTCTAATGCTAGCGGAAGTGCAGCATTCCCAGATCATACTATATGCTTAAGCTGTTCTGAAGTACTGTAGGGATGCTGCCTGTCCAGCCAGAAGTCATCTCCTGTGAGACCACAGGGCTGAGAACTGCCACTGAGATGAAATTCCAGAGTTGTTGCTAAGTCTAGAGCTGTAAGTTACATCTCATCAACAAAAGTTGAGAGGGTTTTGCATCTTTTCAGCATTATACTTTGGGAGAGTAAGGTGGAATCTTCTCTTTCCATGCTGGGTTCATATTTCGTACTGATATTTACATTAGCTTCCTTATCTCTTGATGATGCCAGTTTGCGGTTTGTTTTTGTTGTAATTTTTTGAGGGTATTCCTTTTGGGTTTTGGCTCATTGCATTTGTGCTGATTTCTTTTGAATGTCTTTCAGGGCTGTTAATGCATGCAAATGTGCATTTTCCGATGACTTAGTTCTGCTTCTTTGAATTTCCTGTAACCAGTTTCACTGATCTTTATGTTCCTTCAGGATACGTCAAAACTTATTTATCAGGTGTTTGTCTATGTTGATCTTATTGAATCTGGCCTTTTCTCTATTAGAACCCCTTTTTGCTCTCTTCAAAGAACTTGTAATGTTAGCTTTCCATGCTGACAGTGCTACTTTGAAGGAGGTTTTGGATCAGTGACAGCTTGAAGAATTCTGCTAGCTTTGTACTCGAGAGCTAAGTCTCGGAACTGTTAGATATTCCCTGCAGAGACACAGACTTGCAAAGTAAGCATCTCTTTCTTCCTAAAAGAGTTACTCATTAAAGCATAAATCTTTTCCTCTCCACTACCCTCCCCCAGCCTTCCACAATTCTTCCCATAACTGATTACACAGCGTATGGTGCATGGTGGAAATAGAACATCATGTGTATGTTTTTCCCCAGCTGAGCCTGAAGAACATAAAATGGAAAAAAGTGCAGCGCACAGATTGAAAACTGAAATGGATATCTGCACTTTGATACTTCTAATGACTTGAATATGAACATCATCTGTATTTTAATGTATTTGAAGTTCAGATTTATAGCTTAGGCTCCATCTGACAAATATGGCAAAGAAACTACAAGACTTGAGATTAAAAGACTGAATTATACCCATTATGAAAACATATGTTGTTGCTTTGAATTGCATAAAATATACATAATTTTCTCTAACGGTACCTTTTATCAAAATGAAAAATAACTTCATTTGCTCATTCACATAAATTGTTTGCTGCTGTGCTAAGCAGTTTTCTGTAGTGTCCATGCCTTTAACCCAAGATACATTACAACAGGTAAATAACCATTATTGCAGTGTTGTCCTTTTGAAATAACTTTGAACTGCAAAAGAGAGTTAAAAAAAATTACTTACTTGAAATTGTACCGAAATTTCATTTGCTTTCTAGATTAGAGTATAAAACAGGAAAAAGGGAATTGTCTGTTACTGAAAATTGTATAGGCTCCTGAGAAACTCAGATGTACTGAACATTTTTATCACAGAAGAGCTGAATATGATGAATGTTGATCTAAAGATGACCAAATTCAATATCAAATTACTTATCTGTAAATATCTTTGTCTTCTCAAATGTTTAATTTACAGTTGTAACTGTTGTATGCTCTCTTTGACATATTGCCTTCTTCTTTCAGGGTTGAATCCCACCAGATTTCGAATAGGTGACCAAGAGTTTGACTCTTTGCCATCTTTACTGGAATTCTACAAAATACACTATTTGGACACTACAACCTTGATAGAACCAGTTTCCCGATCCAGGCAGAATAGTGGTGTTATCCTCAGGCAGGAGGAAGCTGAGTATGTGCGAGCTCTCTTTGACTTTAATGGAAATGATGAAGAAGATCTTCCATTTAAGAAAGGAGACATACTGAGAATCCGGGATAAACCTGAAGAGCAATGGTGGAATGCAGAAGACAGCGAAGGAAAGAGGGGAATGATACCTGTTCCTTACGTCGAGAAGTATAGACCTTCCTCTGCTTCAGTATCTACTCTGATTGGAGGTAACCAGGATAGTTCCCACCCACAACCACTGGGTGGGCCGGAGCCAGGGCCCTATGCCCAGCCCAGCATCAACACTCCGCTCCCTAACCTTCAGAATGGCCCTATTTATGCCCGGGTTATCCAGAAGCGAGTCCCTAATGCCTACGACAAGACAGCCTTGGCTTTGGAGGTACATAATGGGCAAAACTTAGAAAGAAGAGATCTGTTCAAGGGATTTCCCTTTCAATCACATTATAATTTTGTAGGAATAAGAAAGGGAAAAGCATTGTAATACTGGTTTTACATCATGATTGATAAGTTATGGATAAAAGCTTTTTTTTTTTTTAATGAATAAGTGACTAGAGTCACTTGTAGACTAGAGTTTGATTATTATAGCATGTTTAGGTTACTGAACCAATATCATGTCTTTGTCAAACATCACTAACATAAGTGTTTCCCCATCCGTGTTTTCACTTCTGAAGTCTTTATTTTAGGGGGGAGGGAGAGGGAGCAGTTCATAAGTTGTGTGTCTGAACTGTGTTCAACGTTGCTTGCCTCACCCCAATCTTTAAAAGATGTGCTGGGTTTGTTTTGTTGTTTGTTTTTTTTTTTTTTTTCAATCTGTCAGCAATTTAAAAGTGATCAGTGGAAACATTGATAGTCACTTCAAAATTATACAGACTGAGATGATGATGATGATGATGATGATGATCACACACAGGGTTTTATCATAACATCTTCACCTCAGGCAGATTACTTTGGTTTTTAGTTTGTGAAGCAGGAACATACATTACAATTCATTAGGGAGGTCTCGTGTAAAGCAGTGATTGATGGAGTATGGTTTGTAATAAAGCAGTAAGTTTCCCTAAGGTTGATTCACTTCCTGATATGATCAAGTACTTGTACATGTCCTTTTTGATTTTTTTCCCTCTTAAAAAGGAGACTAGAGTGCTCTATCTCTACACATCAGATAGTTCTCCCCCAAGTTACATTTGAGGAAATTGAGACTAAGGTATTCTCAGTGGCAGACCTTTGCCTTAGGATGATATGTAAATTATATCCTTTAATCTAGGCTTTCTTTGAGCTAAAGGCTCTGGAATTTCCTGATACCTAATTGACTTCCTGTTTATATAACATTTTAAGTACTTGGGAAAAAACAGTTTCTGTGCTGAGTCAGAGCATCTCCTCTTCACTCTCAAACACTTCGTTTAATCGTGCATAGCACAAAAGGCACTTTAGTGATGGGGCAACTATAGGTATGTGTCTTTAGTACAGAATTGGCAAATGTGGCACATTCTACAGATCTGATAATTGATGTACAACCTGGGAGAGGTGAAATTTTTCCCTGGTGTAGGTAAAAATTTGTCTAGGGAACAATGTAAATATACTCTGAGTTACTATATGTTCTGTTATATTTCTGAATCAAAAGAGAGCCAGGATACAGAACATAAATTTTGGGGTTGAGAAGCATGTATAGAAATTGATGCCAACTCACCAGATTTTGGGGAAACGTGCGAAGATTTTAACCTTCAGACTTCATACAGCCTAAAATGCTGTCTCTTTCCCTCTGTTTCTCACTCCCTTCACCCAGCCACCTCCTGGAGCTTGGAAATATTCCTGAATGTCATTGTGGACTGTTGCAATTACCAGATGTTAGATTTTCTTTGAGCCACTGGATATTATGTTGTGGCATATTTATGAAAACTTTTTGGTTTTCCTTCTGGATTTTGTTTTTAAGCTTTTATTTATTAGTGTGCTACTAGTGTTCTCTTAAGCTTAACTGTACATTTTATTTCGCTTAAAGCAGAGCCCCACAACACTGCCAACTCACAGTTTGGTAGCATGGAGTGAAATAGAGAGAGTGAGAAAATACTGATAATCCAGGCCATCATAAGCAACTTTGAGTGAAAGCAAAATCCTTTACACACTGAAGAAAGCTTGTGAGTGCCATGGCTGATCTGTTAGTTCAATCCTCTTCACTAAAACTCACATGGTCTGTCAAGTACGCTGTGCTTTAGAGAGTGTACTTTCATGGAGAACATCTCTCTGTTCTGAGCTAGCTTGCACCGCTAGTGTCTTTTACTGACTCATGATAATAGGCTGGATAGCTGAAGTGTTTGGGAGGGGGAATTGAGAAGTGCGTAGGCGCTGCCTGTCTGTGTAACGATGTAAGATTTATAGTGTCTTTCTACCTTTGTATTAGAACAATGGCCTTTGTAGGCCTTGTAAACTTATTTAAATACTTACTAGTTGACATGTTGAACCTCTTGGTTAGGATGATGTATTCCTGTCATGCTACAGCTCTACATTTAAGAAATGCAATAATAGTGGTGGTTCTCTATTCGGTACATAATATTGGGAAATTTTAGGTTTAAAACGTGAGCCATTTATTGCTGCTTCTAGTAGGCCTTCCTTCTTTGCAGCTTTTATCATTTCAAATCACAGTGTTACTGAGTTGCTTTCAATGTCTGTACAGGAAAAAATAGCAATATGCACTTCACTTTCTCCAAGTTTTTCTTCATCCTGTCTATCAAAGTACTGTTTCTTGTTGTCTCCTTTTTTTCACATTCCCTTTCACTTCATGGCGTTCCTTCTCTGTTTATTTAGAGATCTCTTTCTTAGATAACTTAGTAGAAAGCATTATGTAAATCTTATCAGTCCATTTTTGCCCAGACCTCTTAATGACTATAAATATAGAAAGTGGGATTCTTTCCAAATGAAAACTCTTATCCTTAAATCTGGCAATATTCATGCATGAGGGTGGATCCTACTGTTTCTCTTAGGAAAATAGATTCTTAACATCAAACATTTTTGGCCCAAACTGCAAACAGAGTATCTGTACTGTTCTATTATTTTAAGACTGACATGGTTTTGAAGAGCTCAAGGAAGGAGGAGCAGAGCAAATGATGTTCTAATAAAGGCTGTGCTGTATTATGGAAAAAAGATTCAGCAGGAGAAGATAACTTTTATTTTGCTTGTAACTGGACCTATTCAGGGAGTTGTCAGTCTATATTAATTAAGAGAAAAGAGAGGAGAAAAAGGGAAGATCTATGTGGTGAATGACTCTGAGATCGATCAATTTATTTTTTTTCTTTGTAACAGTAGCAGAACTCTGCCATTTTGACCTCACCAAAGAGGAGTACTTGGAATAAAACCACAGCATACAGAAGTCTTCACATGAACCTTCAGTTTTGCTTTGAAGCATATGGGATATGTTTAGTTTTAAAACTTCTGAAGACTGAGACAAATCTGGCTTTATAACAGGGTACAGTGTTGTTCTTGAGGTGCTGTGCTTGGTGGGATGATGCACAATAAGACTAATGATACCATAAGTTAACATTAAAAGTGAGGAGAAGTCAGAGAGTCCACTTCTAGTCTAAATGTTTTAAAATTCCAGCACTTGCAATAAGGAGTAATTTTTTTTTAAAAGGTTTTCTGTATTGTCTTCAGGAGAGTATTTGAACTATAGATTAATATGCAGAGTTTCAAAGCAGATCTAGAAAGATCTAAGTTATTTAAGGAACTAATGGAATAATGTTATTAAGATAGCATTTGTGAAATGACCTATGCTTACTTAAAGTCAGTCCTGTTTTGATAGGTGTAAAGATACATAGATATATATGTGTGTAAATTAAATGAGAAGATACATATAAATGAAAGTGAATGGAAGATTGTATCAGAAAGCGAGAGTGGTCACTAAATGGAATTACTGTAATGGTAAAAAGGAATATTTAAACTCAGAGGTCTTTCCTCTTTTAACAATTACTGAAATGCAAATTTTTTAGTGTAGCTTCTTATAGTAAGGAGAATTCATAAATGGGTGTCCCTTTGCTGCAATGACCCTGAAACACCCCTGAAAACCAAACAAACAGCTACAGGATGCTTCTGGGAGTGAGCGAGTGTCACAAGCATCCCGTATTCTAACTCACTATCATTGCACTGTTGAACCCACCTTTTGCAGGTGAGTTTGTCATACTGTATCCAGGATAAACTCTATATGAACATAAAGTAGTGGGTGATATTCAATAAGAGCAGAGAGGCCATCAGTCTAAGAAAAATAACTTATAGATAGCAAGCTTAAGTGCAACTTGCGCTTTTTCTTTCCTAGTAGGTTGGAGGTTATAGACTTTTCTGGTAAAGGCTGATAGGTAGATTATATCCAGGTCTGAAGCAATTTAAAGTTATCTAGGATAGCATTCTTGTAATGGTTGTGATTAGGAAATAAGATTTTCTGCTTCTAGTATTGTCATGTTTAATCTTATCCTTGTTAAATTATGGCTGATGTATTGTTTTGGTCAACAGAGTATTTTTATTGGTACAACCCCCCAGTGATTATTAGCAGTAGCAAAATTATACATTCTGCATGATTAAATTGCTAAAGAGCTGAAACTAGCATTCAGTAGTCGAGGAAGGCTTCCTTTTTGCCTGTAGCAAACACATAAGAGGATTTTCTTCAAAATATGATTCATTAAAATGTCTATACTAATGAGTACAAAAGGAGAAAATAAAGCTACAGCAAGAGTCCCGAGTGTGCCTCTCATTACCAGATAAGTAATCATTAGAGGTATGGAAGCTTAATTAAATGTCCATTTAGTGGTTTGAATTTACGAACTGTTAAAAGCTGTTCTGGCAAAAAATTGCAAGTGATTAAAACCTGTAAAGTTAATGGAGATTGGTCACATCTTAAATTGTTTTCCTTGTTCTTCATTCACTGCCTGGAAAGTGAGAATAATGAGATTCTGTTTTGGATGAATTTGGAACACAGTGATGAGCATCTGTGTAAACTAGTAACTGTATATTCAATGAATTTCTGGATGAAATGCAGTAAGGCTTGTGGCCATTCCTTGAGAGTTTATTTACAGTATTAAGTGAAAGAAAATAGAGTATATCTGTCCCAAAAGCATTCTCCATCTGTGACCTGGGAAGAATTCTGAAAACGGTTGTATGTTACTTGTAAATAAATTACTGATAAAATTCTACACAGAGGGGTAGAAATGGGTAGACAGCTTTTCAATATTGCATTTATTAACTCTCCAGTGACTGTCTTTACAATGTAAATTGTGCTTTGTTAGGTTATATAAGTGCTACTTAAAGTACCCTTCAAGATTCAACAGAGTTGGGGACTGATTAGGCCTAGACTTGTGGCCCCGACTTGAACTACATGACTGCACAGCCTTGGGAAAGCGACTGCTGTGCAGTTTTCCACCTTTGTCAAGGGAGACAATGCCTTTAGAATTGATTATGTGACTATTAGGTTGGAGATTAGAATACGAGATATATTACTGTGCTTTTATTTAGTGTAGTCCATTAGAACTGGATACATTTAAACTAGAGCATATTGTTTCATAGGTCCACAGTAACCAGTATTTTTCTAGCCAAACAATTCATGTATAAGAGGGAGAGGGCATCAGTTGTCTTTACTAAACCCATGGAATTTATTTATGTGAGAAATCCATGGTGGGTGAGACTGAAATATCATCTGGCCTTGCCTCTAGTAGTGGCTAGCTGTGGATGCTCAAAGAACAGAGCAGCCTTATGGCACTGCTTCTTATTCCCCCACATATTCTCCCAGTGTTTTATAATCTGTGGCTATATAAATATATATATATCCCCCCCATTTATCCAGAACTTTTTCAATACTACCTGAAAAGCACTTAGTGGAGTTTCAAAATTGAGGAGCCGTTTTAGCTTGCATATCAGTGTTCACTTTGTACACCTGCGAGCCTTCCCTCCATTAGTGAGGTTGTTGATGCAGTACAGAGTGCAAGCCTCTGTCAATTCAGAGAGATGCGTTTATTGTGATAGCAGCTGATGTCAAGTCCCAAGAGTGCTCTGAAAGATCGGTGCTGGATTGCAGGCTCTTCGATTTAGGTAGTTCTCACCTAATCTAGGTATGCTTCTTTCTCTCTATACTTTCTTCAGGAACAAATAACATTGGGTGGTAGGCTGGCGTATCAAAAATGGTCAAGACTAAAACTTTTTTATAGGAATGTATCTGGTACACTTGGGTGATTGACACCCAAGTAGGGAGGGGTAGCAGCTCATCCTATGTGTTTTTAGGAATTGTAACACTTCCTTATTTCCTATCCTGCAGGTCGGTGAGCTGGTAAAGGTCACAAAGATTAACGTGAGTGGTCAGTGGGAAGGAGAATGTAATGGCAGACGTGGTCACTTTCCATTCACACATGTCCGCCTGCTGGATCAACAGAATCCTGACGAGGACTTCAGCTGAGTGTGGCTCAACAGTTGCGCTTACAGATGGGAACAATCTCAACTTGTTTTTATTGCAGATGCCATCAAGACTATGTTCCGACAGATGTTGAAAGCAGTATTGCTTGTATAAGCATTCTGATAACCTGCAAACCCCTGGGACTGAACACCACCATTCCTTAATCAAGGGTCATGTAATTCAGGGTACGACAGTAGATAACTTGTGTGTCAAGTGGCAGAACTAGTACATGATTATAGGTTGTAATGCCTGCTTATGTCCATGTGCACAGCAGACTGGACCTTGCCAGCAGCAGCAGTTGGAGAAAGCAGTAACGTAGATGTTACGATAAAGTTTATAGCTCTCTCCGGTCCTATTGCTTACGTTGCTTCTTCCTCAGGCAATGAACATCAACCTTAGACAATTCAATATATAGATAGAAATTTCACAAATTTATCCTGGAGCTTTCTCCATTTTTTTTTTTTTCCATCCTTAATTCTCTGTCCTAGAAAGGCTATATAGTACTTTGCATGGTCAGTTAACTATGCACAGTACAGATTCATGTAGAGCCCATTGGGGACAGTCTTATGATTTACAGATGCTTACCATCTTAACGGTAAATGACAGATCAAATCAACTTTGGAATTCTAGAAGTTTGTGGAGACTAGATTGATTTCTTCAGTACTGTTGATGCTTCAAACATAGCAGCTGATTTTAAATTAAGATTTCTATTAACACACCAATATCTTTTTATCCACAAATATAAGGCTTGTGGAAGTGTAAACATCCATATCAGTGCTGAAAAATATGTGCATAGCACTTTAATGCATAGCTTTAAAGCAGTGTTTGATTCACTAAATATACTAAAATATTGACACTGCTTTCCGATAAAATTAAATTATATAGGGCCAGTTTAATTTTTCTACAATTCTTCAATACTCCTATTGTACAATACTCTTACAGTACAAATCAGTGTCAAACATGGTGAACTGACAAACCAAATATTACTTTTATTTTAAAGTTACTCTGGGGACTCTTCTGGTTCAATTCCCATCTGTAAAATATTTGATAGTGAATTCATGAGGATTTTATTTTTAATAAACTAATGGAAAATACTGGTGTGCTTCTGGATTGATTCTCAAAAGGCATAATAGGGTAAATATGGCTTCATAGCTCGTAATGCAAATCAGTGCATTGAATAGGTGGTATTATGCACTGCTTGATTTTTTTTTTTAGGCTGTTCTTCTAATTATCTGGTTTTCTCTAACATAAATCAGAATGGATTCAGTAAGTTTTGTAAACTGAAATTAAACACTGAAGTAACTATCCCTTGCCTGTACCCTGGATTGTTTTCCAAACACAGCAGTCTAGTGACCAAACTTAATGAGCAAACAAATTTTGTAACTTTGACTGCAGTGTAATCCACACAGAACAGTTTTTCAAATAGTATCAAACTGAAAATGTTATTTTTGGATGATACAAACCATGTGACTAGAACGGCTCATTGGTTGTAAATGCTGCGAGGGCTAGTTGCCACTGCAAAGCCTATAGCTGCAAGGCACCGACCTGTACAACAGAATACTGGTAACACTTTACCTCAGAACTGTGTAACATGCTGGAAACGATAATATTTCTGTTATATTTAAGTACTAGTTGTTTTACTTCAAAACTAATCCATCAGCAAGTCTGACTAATTTTCAGGTAATGGGCACTCGTTAATTCTGTAGACTAACGCCAATGTACGTTAATCATACTTTTCCATCACCAATCTCATGAGCACTACTGAAAATTATTAGAAAACTGACAGTTGTGACAGTGGTGTAAGAAGAATGGTGAGAAAGGAATTGCAGTACTGTTCTAGCTTGGATTGCTATTCTGGTTAGGGTGATATGCCAGTGATTGTGGGATCTCTTCTAGCTTAGTACAAAATCTACTTTGAGGAAAAAAATTGAGAAACTAACTCTAGGTTCTGTAACACAGTGGTTTCATTAAGGCTAATTTGTATTTTTCCTCTGACCTTGATATTTACTATGACTGATTTTTTTTTCAATAGCTGCACTCTAAATAACAGACTTAATACTGAGTTTATCAGTTGCCCATATATGCTTATATTTTTCTTCAGGTATTGCAAAAGAAACATAATGAACTGTGTGTTCTTAGAGTAACACAGTTGTTCTGAATTATTTTTACCAATTGCAATTAATGAAAGTCTCTATGTACCTCTATGTACCTTTCCAATCAGCAATTACTTTAAGATACCAAAAGAACTTTTTTCTGAAAGGAATTTTATTATGCAAATCTTGCCTTTTTAATATGAAAGACATAAATTGAATTAACTAGAAAATACCCTGCAAACTTTGTAGATGTGGTTTTGTTAAGACTGTATAAATTGCGAATATTTGTACACTTTGAAAGAAAAAAAAAAAAGAAACTAGAGGAGTCTTAATAGCTGCTGTTGCACTAGAATCCTAAGTTCTTGTCAAGCAGTTTTTCTTAGTCAACTGATACATTAATGCGACTGTTTTCCACTATTCAGTTCTAAGCCGAAATGTGATTTTGTTTCATAGGTGATAGAAATTAGTATGTTTGCATTTGGACGAAATAGACATTTCAACTTATCAAGCTCTTAAAGAAAAATAGGTAGAACATATGTTCATGAACATGTAGATTTAATCCTTTTGTGGCCTTTGTTTATCCTCTTCTATTTGTTCCCTCCCTTCTCCCCGATGCGTGCAAAAAAATCATTGCTAAGAATGTTGGTCACAATCTTTTGTCTCTACTTGGCTGTGGTTTTGGTCTCTTGTGCATAGGCAGGTGTTAGAACTAGAATAATCATTTCTAGAAATACACCGTGAAAGCAGAATGCTCAATTACACTGTGTTCTTCTGGTGCATTTATACATTATATCACACTAAAAAGTACAACTGGCTGCTATGGTTTTTTAATATATATTTCATTTTGGTAAACCCCAGCCTTTTTACTAATATTTGACCTGGTTAAATCTTGTTAATCTGTTTGAATTGTATTGTTAATAATGCAAATATTTCTAATCATCTTAAGAGTAAAACACTTCATTTTTGTTAATGGTTTTGGGGAAGGATTCTAACCAAACCAGTTTGAAGAAAAATATGAACATGTGCCATTGTATTATAACACTATCCACTTTCTTGACAGTTAAAGTCTTTTTTTATTTTTTTGTAGCATGTAATGTATATGTTCATAGTACGTGAAGTAAATAAAAGTATAGCCAAAACTTTGACTTGGTGTCATTCTCAATCGGCTGTCGTTGGAATACTTGCATTTAATAATCTAGAAATAGAATTGCGGGTATGGCCGTTTTTAATTGGCCATACTCCTATGAAAATAATTAATACCTGCAGAAGTAAGACAAACCAAGGTAATTAAAATAACTTATCGACCAGTAAAATATTATGGCCTTTTTGAAACAAGGTGACTTTCTGTAATCAAATGAGTTCCTTGAGTCAAGGGGGTGGGGGAAAAAGTATATTCTCACTGCAGAAGAGGACTCATGAGGAATGTTAAGATGAGGCTTTGTAGCTATTAGTCTCACTTCTGCCTACGCAGGTGTATCAGGAAAGAGTTTGGGGATTCTTTGGATTATGTGTGTCTCTTTGGAAAGATTAAAAAGCTGTTTATTCATTCTTAGAATTGTCAGTAAAAATGTACATTAAGTATACAAATTAATAACCAGCAAGGATCTTGTACAAGAGTCTACTAATGGTTGTTCAGAAGTGTGGTAGTGGGAGAGCACTGTTTCAATGAAAGACTGAGACGTGCAGTGTACTGTCAAGGGATGAAGCACAGGAAATGAGGACCAGAATGCCTATATCCCATGTGGGAGAACGTTTGTAACATGAATCTGCATTAGACCTACTTTTGCCATTGTAATCCTTAAAAGCTGCAAGGGGAAGTGGCCTCTAGGCCCCCAAGGATAAGAATCTTGATGGCAATACTATATCTAAAGCCAGACAGTTTAATTTGGGGTATACACCAGAGAACAGTTCTAGCTCCACGCTAGGGGGTTCCTTAGCGTGGTGTGCCATAGTTAATCATGGACCAAAACCTTGAGGCATTCAAAAATCCCTCAAAGCATTTGGCCTTCTGGAGGCGCTCCCTAGTTCCACAGGCTCTTGCTGCATGGAAAAGGCCATGTTGTATGTTCCCAATTAAAACATTACTTACTTCACTGTCCGTTGTTTCTAAAAGTATACAAGGACCAGTCTTGTTAGTACTGCTGTAATCATTTTCCTTGCTGGTAAGGGCAAGGGCAGCATTTGTTTTCTTAGTCACTCCATTACAGTGATGGCTCCTCATATTTTAGTTGATTCCTATTCAGTTGGCTGGCTACTACAGATAACTTTCTCAGTTAATACTGTTTCGTGGAGTCTTCAAGTGGGACATTACTTACTAAATGACTTTGCATTTAAGTGTACTGAAATGCCAGCCAAGTTTTCCCGTCATGTCTGCACACAATAAAGATTATTCTATCAGCTTCAGATGGAAAAAGTTGAATTTCCATAGGTAGTAGTACTGCCCCCAGCTTTGCTCCAGTGTTCATACAACTTGGCTGCAGCAGAGCTGCAATCGAAGAGTGCCTTTTAATGAGATTACCTGAGATAATTTAAGAGCTCACTGCAGCCAAAAGGAAGAGGTTCTATACGCCTCTCCACACTGCCCTGACAGCCATGCCCTCCTGCTACTTAACCTCAGACTGGTATTTGCAGAACTTCTCTGTGAGCTGAGGTAACACAGGGCTCATGCAGAACACTACTGCCCCTCCTTTCCTTTCACCTTCCTTCCAACAATGGTTTTCGGCTGCAGTAGTGATTGAATCAACTAATGTAAAAGTTGAGGGTGCAAGGGACAAGCAAGGATTGCATTAGAAAATTAAGCTTTGAGTATTTCCCTGCATTGGATTGTTTACTCCTCGTGCTTTGCCAAATCCCTGACTACTTTCCAAATATTTGCATGCCATCTGTAACAAGTGCATTAAAAAATATTTTAAGTATTTAGACAATACACTATAATTCAGCAAGCGTATCAAGCATGCACCTCACTTTTGGCAAATAAGTATGCTTAAAGTGACCTGGTTTGTTTATCTTGTTGAGCTCTCTACAACTTGAGTACCTGCTGAACATGAGGATCACAGAAAAGTTCTTATTAAATTGATGTAAAATCTGATTTATTGTGCACAGCTACCATACAAAACTAAGTCTCAGTTGCTGAAAAATAGACTTTTGTGTTTAAGATTTATGAAGCGCAGAGGTGTTTGCAGGTCTCACAATGAGATTTAGTATATTTACCCAAATACATGGTGACTGTATACTGCTGGGATCTTCTGGGTGCCTACCAGCACTGCCTTGGTAATGGTACCATGTATTTACAAACAATTCAGAGGTACAGGTATAGAATGATTCCCAGTTTCAACAAAATCTGCATTTTCTTATCATATTTTGTCTAAACTGAAAATAGGAATTTTTTTCTGGACTTGACACCTAATTTTCACCATAGTCCAGACACACTAATGTCTTTGTTTTTTCTTTTACGGAATTCTGATTAGATAATCCTGAGATTTGAAAGAGTTGGGGCCCAAAACGTCTCATGTAAGCAGACCATTGATTTATTGACCATTCTGTTATATTTTTAGATTTATTTGTAAGAAAACCATAAGGTTATGTTAATTTTACATACCCTAAAGCTCTTGTTCACCAGCTGAAATAATATGTATTAAAACAATTCAGGAAACAACAAACTATTTAAAAAAAATGTGCTTTAGGTGTGTGCCCTCAGTCACACATCAGGAGCCCATTTCAGTGGGCACAATGCAAAAGAGTAAATAGAACGATACCCGTCATTGTGTCCAAGAGGTGCCAGGGCCTGCTCAGTCTCTGCTGCGTATCAAAAGCTGCAGAGGCCTTTGTGCACTTCCACACCTCAGGAAGGCTGGGAGTCTTTAGCCCGCTCATCCTACGGGACGCTGGAAGAAGAGAGATACGAGACTTCATTCACAGCTACCCTGAGCAAATCCCTGAAGATTAAATTTATGCCAGCCAAGCATAATCTGTTTTAGTTTTCTCAAACCATCCTGATTTTGGAAATTGAGTCATTATCTCAATTATTTAAGTGTATGCTCCATTTTTTCAGAAGTACTCTGGAACTTGTGAAATATTCAATTTTAAGTTCTAGTTCTTCTAGCCTCTTAAAACTGTGAAATTATCATGTCCTCCATTAGAGCATTGGAGGTGATACTTTGCTTGAGTAAACACCCCCGAGAGATTGCAGAAACTTGCTAAATGGGACCTTCTGCCTTTCACTCATTTGTAGATTCACCATTATGTATGTATGGAGCATACCCGCTGATTTGTACAAAAATACACAGAGAGGTATTCAAATACTATTGTCAGTGTTTGAGGGCAGCAGAAACACGTTCCCTGAGAGAAAGAGATGCATTGAGGGAAATGCCATTCTCCCCGAGCACCCCCAGCCCGCGGCGCGGGGCCTGGCTGGCGGCCCGCCCTCACGCGAGGCAGGGCCCCCTGCCAGCAGCCCGGCGGGGACCCGCCGTCCGGCCCCACCCCGCCATCGGCGGCCCCGCACTTCGCCCCTCCGCCTCCCTAGAACAACGGCGCCCTCTCGGTTGCGGCCCCGCCACAAGCGGGCGGGGGAGCGGGCGGCTCCGGCCCCGCCACCCCCGGGCTGCCGCCTCTCGCCGCCGCGGCTCCGGCCCCCGCCTACCCGCCCGTTGCCAAGGAGCCGCCGTTGCCATGGGAGGCCGCAGAGCGCATGCGCGCACTTGCGGAAGTGCCCGGATGCAGCGGGAGGAGGTGCTGCCGCCATATTTGCCCGGAGAGCAGTGAGCTGGTAGCTGCTGAGCCCCCCAGACCCATCGGCTTCCATCCGCCCCGTGCAGTCCCCGACGCCGCCCCGCCTGCAGGACATGGACGATCGGGAGGACCTCGTCTATCAGGCCAAGTTGGCTGAGCAGGCTGAGCGCTACGATGGTGAGCGCTGCCTGGGAAGGCCGTGCAAGGCCAAGGGGAGAGGGAGGGAGCGGCCACAAAATGGCGGCTGGGCGGGGGAGGGGGGGCAGGGGTGGAGGAGGGGGGCACAGACAAAATGGCGACTGGGAGCGCCCCAAGGGGCTGGTGGAGCTGGGGATGGGGGGCCTGAACGAGTGGGTGGCTTGGGCCTGGGCGGGGCCCGGTTCGGGGGGCGGTGGCGGCAGAAGCCGGGAATAAAATGGCGGCCGCGAAGGGCGAGTCCCGGGGGGGGCAGGGGAGCCGCCCCCGCCTCGGGGGGCCCGACAAAGAGACCCCACTACCCCTCTTCGTGCTGCTGACTGGCGCGGCGTGAGGCGGTTCTGTTCGGCCCGGGCCTTGCTTACCTTCGGGCCGGGCCTCGCGGAGCTCGGCAGTGTGGGGCTGAGGTCGGCTCGCCGCAGACAACGCCCAGTGCCGTGCTCTCCGGAAGGTGGGTGCCCGGCTCTCTCGGCCCCTCGGGAGGCGATGCTGGGGAGAGGCTTGCTCGCCGTATTGGATCCCGGGGGAAGGGGCTAGCGCTTTTCTTTCTCTTCCTTTGCCTTCGGTTGGAGATACTGCTGCCCCTGGCAAACCCAGAGGGAGTGAGCTCTCACCCCGGAGGAATCGAGTACATGGTACTATATTGCCTGAAGAAAATGCATATGCTTTCATTATGTGGTAGAAATTATTACAGATCACTTTACTTTTCCAGCATCGTCTTTTCATCCTTTTTCCCCTGTAAGTTTGTGCACCATGCCTGATCGTTTCATATCTGGGGAAAAAGTGGTAGAGGGGAGGAACTGGCAACCCTGGATGGTGTCTCTTACCCCAAAAACGTCTGTCTTGTGACTGTTCCTTTAAACATGTTTCTCTTGCATATAATAGAAAGGGCCTTTAATTTTCTTGATGACGTTACTCTCTCGGACTGTTACTTTTGCCCTAAGACCTTATGTGTATTCATTTAAAGTGAAATAAATACCCTCATATTTAAAAAGTGTGAATGCAGTTACACTTCATTTAGAGGTAGGAAGACACTCCAAATATGTTCTGTTCATAATTTTCATAGACAACGTGACCAAGTTCTCACCAAATGACACGTATTTACTGAGTTGTGCTTAGAAAGTGTCTGATAGCAGTATTGCAAAACATCTGAAAAATGCATGTTTTGGGGGAGGAAAATAGAAACTACAACAAAAAAAGAAGGCCTAAATAAGACTCCCTTCTGTGACAGTTCCAGTAGGGAAATAAGGTAGAGCTAAGAATTCCACTAAATGAGAGGAGTCAAACAGTCTCCACAATAACTGTAAGGACTCACAGAAAAAAAATGCGCCCCCCTCGATACTGGGGTACAAATTAATTGACTTGGGCGGAGGGAAGCATGCAATTCCATATTCCACAGTGAGTGTGCAACTTCTGCTGGTGGTTTTGGTTTTTTCAGTATCTTATTGCCTACCCTGAAGGGTGTGAGATGGGAAGATGCATTTCCTTCCCCCTGACCCTGAGTCCCAATTCCAGCAGCATTCCTGGAGTTGGTTTGGTGAGTAGGGAGGAAAGGGTTCTCCACCTGGTATGGATGACTCAGTGCAACTGAAAGTGTTGGCTTTGGTGGAAACCCAAGTTGGGATGCTTGGCTAACATCCTGGAGGATTTATCATCTTTGGGAGCTTTTGAGGCATGACTGTCTTTCTGGTGTTTTCTTAAGTCAGTGGTAAATCAGCTCTTTAGAAGGTAATCAGACTCTACCCCATTGTAGAGATCTGCAATGCAAAACAATCAGACTTCCTGTCAATGAATAAAAATTGATTAGTAGGGATTGCCTTGGTGCAGCATTTCCCTCGATGGACTTTCTGTTCTACCAGTATCATGGATGTTTGCAAAACAAGCTGGCTAGATCAAAATGTAAAAGACTACTTATGCTATATTGCTTCTGAATGGTAGTGAGACTGTAATCGTTTAGGAGGGAACACTAGACTTAAAGTTGTCATGTTTAAGTCAATGCTGTGGGTTTTAGACTTCCAAAGTTTGTTGGAATCAAGCTGAGTAAATGAATTTAAGGTGCACCCTCTAATTCTGCTAGTTGTTCTAAATGCGTCTTCATGTCTCATGTCCATGGTCTGGAAGAATATGTACTGTAGGTACTGTTTTAGGATCTAATTCTGTATTCTTGTTCAGCTGAAAAAATTAAAAATTATTGGCATAATTTGTTCTTGTTTATATGAAATACTGCAGTTCTGCCAAGATCATAGCTGAGACTGCTAAATAATTCTGTGAAGAAAATTGTTTGGGAAGCAGTATGGTGGACGTGTAAGTTATTCTTAATTTTGCTCTTCAATTTGATTTTTGAGATACACGATCATAAGGTCACAGTTATTAATTGGCACATATAAAATGGTGTGATGGTAAGTACTGTCTACAAATACATGGAATGCGAATCTCTTGTGTAACTTGAATATGAGTGTGAAATGACAATTTTTTGTGTTTAATGTTAGGATAGTGTTAAGTTCTGTCCCATCTTTCTCCTTGAGACTTGCAAAGTGGTGTGTGGTGGGTTGTGTTTTATGTATGGTTCATGGCATTTATAGCAGCACTTAATGGTGGGCATCTAACTGTAGCTTCTTTGGTGTTACTTACCTAACCCACTTAGGGAATTTATGAAGTCTTGGAAGCTATACTTGTGAATTGTTGGAAATCTAGGCCTGTATCTGTACTGTCCTCAGTATATTGGCCCAGATTAAGGGGACAACTTTCTCAGTACTTCTGCAGTGTAAGTAGCACTTAAGCCCTGATCTCTAGAGATATTAAGAGATTTGGGTGTCTGACTATCTCCACGGATCTGCTTAGGCATGTCATGACAAATCCCAAAATGTCAGGAAGCTTACTTATAATACAGGAAGCTTTGTGAGAAATCTTACTGCTGTTTCTTCAAAGACTATTATTAATAGAATAATATAACTATAAATTGTCCTTTTTTTTTTTTTGGAAAACAATTGGAGTAGGTAATACTGTGTTGGTTTGCGAAATTACCTTACTAATATTTGAGTTCTTTATATTAAGAGAATGTGTGTATCTGCATTCCTGTAGATTGCCGCTGAATGTCGAAACCAATTCTTCATTGCGGAAGCTAGGTAACATCTTTCTTTTAATCAGGTGAGAAACATGCTATGACACAAGGTAGACTGTAAGCAGATACTTAAACTCTGAACAGCAGTCTTGTACTACAGGTCTTAAAGTATATGACTTCAAATTTACATACGGTATAACTTAGGTGAGGTGAAATAGGTGTTTCCCCCCACCAAAACCAGATAATAGGTCAAGGTACAGTTAAGAAGGAAAAAAAACCAAACCCAAACCTATTTGACAGCTCTCCTGACTCCCAATACAGCAAGCTAACAGCTGACTCCTCTATGTTTTTATAAACTGTCTATCAGGGAAATGTGTCTTTATTATGAAGGCAGTAAGGTATGCAGGAATGGACCCAATTCAAGATTTGAATGCATTTTAGAAAAAATTGTCTCATAGTAACAGGTCTTAAACTTATAGCTTAATGAAGAATCAATCAGTAAACTAAGTCACAAATTAGAATTTAAGTTGCATATTAATTTCAGTTTGCAGAGGACCTGTGTTTCAAGCAAATGTCAAGCACACTTAAGTTTTTGGGTGTTTTTTTTTCCTTCCCCCCACATTAATGGTTAGTACTTCTACCTGTCCGTCAAAGGTCTTACTGTTCTAGTGACAGGGTATGACTGCTCTCTTTGTCTCTGAATTGAGTAGGTGTGAAAGTGCTAAAAGGCAGAAAAATCTGAGCATATCCCTAAGAAATGTAGGAATCTAAGAGGTAGATAGTGTATGGCCAAGACAGTGTTGGAGGAATTAGGTTGTTAATTTTTGTAAGTGATAATTGTTTACATACTGGGCCATAAAAATTGACTTCTGATCATGAGGAGCTGTGTGAGAGGGCCTTTTTCTGTAATGGCCTTCTTGAATGTCCTGGGGTACCAAGAGCAACCAAAGGAGACAAACCTGTACAATTAGATGGTTTGGTTCTCTGCAAGGAGTCCAGAAGCTGAGTTGGTGTCCATTATGCTTGAGTACTTGTATTAGAAGATTACTTAGTAGCAGATCTCAATAAAGCAGAGAAATGTATGATGAAGCTCAGTCTTTAGATTTGCCTATGGTTTGCTTTCAAACTAAAATTTTTGTTACAAATACTGGAGAAAAACCCTCTTTTATTTAGAAAAGCATATGTTCACGGGTTGAAGAGATGATAGTGATGACTTAGAAATTGTGTTCTTGTTGCAAGAAAGACTTGTGGTAGTCCATAGGATTGATTATGCAGAAAATACCACTGTTGCTTAGATAATTTGTCCTTAACTCATCTATTTCTCTGAGTGCATAAAGGTACAAGTATGCTTTGTAGAACTGTGTATTGCAGAGTCATGCAATCAAATGTTGGAAATGTCTTGGCTGCACCAGCCATTACAAACCTTATACAAGGAATAGCAGTATAACCTGCTGCTTTCTCCATAAAATCATAGCCTGAGCCACTGTGCATGATGGATATTCTTTGGTATTTCCCCCCCCCCCTCTGCCTGTTGGTTGTCTCAGCCTCTGGGAATATAGTTGTTAGGTTCTTTTATGCTCGTTTTTATAAAACTTGTACATTGTGGTAAGTGTGGCATGCTCTAGATAGGGAGCTTAAGATAGGATTATCAATTTTTAGTACCTCGGTAGTTGCACACTGCTTTTAATTGCCTGTAATAATCTACTCAGGGTGCTTCAAGCACATGAAGACCTTGGAAGAAAAATCACAGAAACTTACGTGGTGTGTAAGGATAAATGTTGTGTTCATTTCATGTTTTTAGAAACTAAAGGTGCAGTGCTGCAAAGTGGGGTGAGCTAATCTGACAACTGACTGTTGAAAGAGGGATGTCCTCTCTTCCCTGGCTGTTTCTCATGTTTACTTGGGTTGTAGTCTGACCCTTAGAGCCAGTTCAGTTCTCTAAATTGTAAGCAAGATTTTTTTTTTTTCTGAGTGATTGTTTTCTGAGCTGGTGACCTGAATCAGCCAGTTGAGAGGTCAAAGAAGTGTTGAACTGGCATGAGGGAATTGATAGGGATAGCAGGGAAAGCCACCCCCCCACCTCCCTGCAAGCTGCTGGACTGGTTTAGCCATCTCTTAAGTCTTGCTTGCCAAGTGCAGGATTTCTTAAGAGAACAGAAAAACCTAACGTGGGCAATGTAATAGTGTGTTTAGAAGTAGAGCGCTCCTAATGGATGACAAGATGAGCCCTGCCTTCTCTTGGCTTGAATTTGGAGCTCATCCTTGTAGTGAATAGTATGGTGCCCACTGATGCCAGGTGGAGGCCTGCAGTTCTAGGGAAAATGCAGTCTATGGGCATTAATCTTCAGTTACACTTGTCACTTAATGAAGAAAATACGCTTGCCCCTATTTCTTCAGCTCTTTTTTTGTTCTTGTGTTTGTTCTTAGCAGTTTGCTGTTACTACTAGGTTAGTACTTACTATTTGCTTCCATTTTTCTGGATCATTTAAAAATGTTAGCATGCTTCCCAGCACAGATCACTGTGTGATTTCACTGGTGATCCTTCTCCATTCTGAACACTTGAGTCTTATATTCATACCCTGTTTCCTGTCTTTCAGCCAAGTGTTTATCCATGTGAGGACTTTCCTTCCTATCCCATGGCAGTTGAGTTCCTTAAAGAACCTTGGGTGAGGGACCTTGTCAAATGCCTTTGGGAAATCCAGGTAGACTATATCAATCATGTCTTCCTTGTCCATATGCTTGACTCATTCAAAGCATCACAGTAGACTTGTGAGGCATTACTTGTGTTTACAGAAAGCCGTGCTCTACAATATAGCCTTTATGCATATACCCACTCATTCAGTTTTTTTATGTAATTCCTGTTAACTTGACCCCTTGTGAGTGTTAGGTTAATGGGTCTGTAGTTCCTCTTGAGTGTCTGCTGGAACCCTTCTTAAAAATTGATGTAGTGTTAGTCACTTTGTGTTTGCTGCTGCTACTGAAGTCTTAACGGAGAGGTTATACACAACAGTTTAGGATCAGATACTTTGAGTTCTTGTGACTTGTTACCGATCATCTTCTGTTCATTCTTGGAATGAACGAGTACAAGACTAGTACTGAGTCTTCTCTGAATACTGGTTATGGTGCACGTTATTCTATGGTGAACACATGTGGGAAGACTTGTTTTTTGTGCTGTATCCTTCACATGCTCACATCACACTGGATGCTCATTTGCAGCTTTTAGCTCCTGAAATAGAGCAGCAGCTTAAAGCTTGAAGATCCTGGTCTGCTTTATTCCTCTTGGATAGCGGGAATAGAAAGGAGTAAAATGAAAACACAGCTTCAGTTTTCTGAAGTGCTGTGCTTCTGCTATTAACGTCATAGTATTTAAAAATGCCACCTTCTGGGTTTTCCAAAGGTTCATTTTGATTTGAGCCTTCAGCGTGATGACCATCAAGTCATCTCCATCCCACCTTTACCTAGCAAGCTCTTTTTCTGTTCTTACTTTAACAAGCTTTCTCACTTAAGTAGTTCCTCTTTTGGAAGTTAAGCACACCACTAATAGGTTTTCTAGCTCTTGTTTTTCCTGCGGTAATGTTGAACCACTGTGTGCTGTAGCAAAGGTTAGTTACTTCAGCAGTAAGGTTGAAGCAGACTCTGTGTATTGTTGAAAATCAGATTAGGAGTGCCCCGTCGTACGCTGTGTAACTAGATGCTTCATAAAACAAACAAAAAGAATCAGACACTGTAGCATCATGCTTAGTGTGAGACTTAAGCACTGTATGATACCTGAAATAGAGGTTGCAAATACTGTAGTTTTGCCCCAACAGGTTCTCTTCTTTAGTGCATGAGCCCTTGTTTAGGCCAAGTGGTTTCTGTTATAAGCACAAACTTTGATAGAACTGTCAGATACTTACGTTTGATACATGGTGCTACTCCTCTGGTAGGGTCTACTGTTTCTTAAGTTTTGTATCCTATGTTGGGAAGATTTTTAGTCTTTTCACTAAATTTGCTGTACATCAGCTGTTTCCATATATTCTTAAACAGGGACATTCCAGTTCCCCCGAGTTGCTTAGATTTCTAGAGTTTGAGAAGCAACAAATACTTAATGTTTCTCATCTTTATCTGGTAAAGAGTCATTCAGTGTTTTGTGACCTAGTAAGTTTTGTTACCAACTGTGCCCTTTGTACAAATTCTGTGGTTTGATGCCTAGTAGATGGTTATCAAACATGCTTCTCAACACTTGTAAGCTTCCCCATTACTTTTTATCTTAGAGTAAGGCACAATCTTTGTTTTTCATATTAAAACAAAAAAAACCAATCCCAAGCCATGTACCAGCTTGCTTTAAAAAATCTTTTGTAGGTAGTGCTTGGTATAGTGGCAACCACTGTCCAGATCCTTTGTGTTTTACGAGCTATGCACGTCTATCTCTTCTGTTACTCCACAGTGGCTGGAGGTGAGTCATCAATGTTTGCAATGAGGAGCCAAGCATCTTAATCAGAGTAGTAGAATGTAGGAACTTAAAAAATGGCATGGGTGTTATTATAGTTTTGTAGTATCTTAGGCAGTTGTTTTGAGTCTCAGTTAAATGCCTCTTTTCAGTAAGACATTTGGTCTGATCAGGTTTGTATAATCTATTTATTGTAATATTTCTTATAACAACCAACAGCACGTGCCTGGGGAAGGATATAAATCTAGGGCAAGTGTGTCATTCTCCAAAAGATTCCCCTATCTGTCCACATTTTACACTTTCAGGATTTCCTGCTCTGAGGGTGGCATGATCTGACAGTAGCATACTAAGGTGACAGCCACAATCAACTGAAAGGCTGGAACTTAACCACTTAAACTGCAATCTCTGTCTTTTTGAATATGCATAACACTACTTTTTCCATAATGCAGTGTAAGCATCTCTGGATTGTGTATGCAATGAGTTGTCATTACTGCAGTAATCCTTCTTACTGAAATGTAATCTTGGACTTGTATTTTGTCTTGAATGGTCTCTGAGCTTTTCACCTCCTTGTGGAATCTTCCAGATAGGTAAAGCTGCACTTAGAATATGAAATATTTGTTCTGTTGGCAGGCATATATGGCTTTATTTTTGTATAGAATTAGTTTTCTATTGGAGAAGATACAGATATGCTGTCCTCTTGCTTTTGTATTGCCCGAGTTCTTAAGATTATTCATCAGGCTTAAACTTTCAGGGCTGGATTATGGCTTTACCATGGAAGACCAAGGTATAAGCATAACATTATTTTTGTCTTGTTGAAATACCAGCCCAGATTTTTGTGTTGTAAGTAAAATTGGGCTCTTTACTAAACTAGAAACCTTTTTCTCCAACAGCTTTGTGGGTAGGCTGATAAATCTTTTCACTTTGGGTAAGACACTTGTTTATGGGTGGGATTTTAATCTGTGGTTATGTATTTAACTAGTAACAGGATTAAGATTTTGAAGAGAAGACCTTCCAGTTCCCTTCCTCAGTGTATTGAGAGACTCTGTACCTAGTATGAAGAGTTTGTGAACCTTGAGGGTTTTGTGCTTCAGCACAAATGAAGAAAACCTCAGGTGCTCCCCTCCACCCCCCAGCATCTTATTCTTGATGGCTATCACTTGGCAAAAAGTCTATTTGGCTTATTAACAACTCATGGTCATAAAAAATCTTGGGGTGACAAGGCCTGTTTTCTGGTAGTAGTTCTGAGCAGTTGAACTGTTTTCTTTTGGCACCATTGTTTCTGTGGTTATGGTGGTTCTACAAGATGATAGTTAATGATCTTCCTTGCAGAAGACTGAAGAGATGCAACAGGGCTAATATGTACTGACAGGCTGTGCTTCTCGTAGGACTGGGTCTTGGGAATGCCTCTGTAAAAACTATTGCTCAGCTTAAATTTGATTTGTCATCTGGTGCGCAGAGATGTTGGACATCTGTTTCAAGGGCTTGTAGATGTCTAGGCTAGCAATGGATAAAATCCTGCAGAAGCTAAGCAGTTGGTTAAATTTGTAATGATATGTTTGTGTGCTCTGAGAATCAGATACTCATTTACAGGGAACAGCAAATCTTGTATATAGTTTTTTCTTTTAAGTTTCCGTAGTAGACAAATCTGCTTCTAGGGAAGAGATTGTGAAGGAAACCTGTAGTACAATTGATAAAACTTTTTTCCCCAGTTGTTGCAATTTCCTGATACAGGCCAGAAGATCTTGGAAACTGTTACTGTGCATGTTTCTCATCTCCACACTTCTGGAGTAATTATTACATGTGTATCATTGTTTATTATGTAAGAGGTAGGTGTGAATAGTTATTTTACTTCATCAAGAAGCAGGATTTCTATAGAAGTGTTGTAGTACGTTCCTTAGCATGACTGAAATGCTCTGTAGTTAATCCCAATTGGTAAAGCACAGAAGAATATAAACTCTCTTCTAAAGAAAAGCTAGATCTTCTGTAATCTGTGCATTGCTGGATGACTGCTAGAGACTACTGGTAGGGTGCACAAGGCTTCAAGTGTAATTGAAAAAGACATGGTCTACTTCAGAAACCTGCCAGTTCCAGAGAAGGTATTAGTGTTACTCAGTTTCCTCTGGCTTTCATAACTTCAGAGAAGATCTAATGGGACAAAGTTAATGTGGTCATGGTTAGTTAGGCTTGCCACATATGTATAACCATGCATGTTTGATTAAAGCATAATGGTCATGGTGGGTCAGACAAAAGATCTTCAGAGTGATGGCGGATGCCTGGAAATGAGCATCACAGATTAATAGTATGGCATGACTACCCCCTCCTTTTTCTACACTTTAAATTATTTGTGTTTACATAGAGGATATCTCTTCAGCTCATGAACTTCTGCAACTAATGGTTGAAGGGAGGGCTATGCATTCACAAATACAGGTTAATTTCTTAAACTGCAGATGTAGTGCAGTTTCAATTACTCCTCTGATCTGAGGGCAGTTAATCATTAAACTTAGACAAGCCCTGCATTTCTTGCTGGAGCTTGGCAGAGGTACCCAAGTAGCAGAGACTGCAAGTCTTAATTCCCGTTTGTCATCTTTGTTGACAAAAATTAACAATCAGGCATGTTATTGTTGTGGTTTAACCCCAGCCAGCAACTAAGCACCACAGAGCTGCTCACTCCTTCCCTCCTGGTGGGATGAAGGAGAGAATTAGAAGAGTAAAAGTGAGAAAACTCGTGGGTTGAAATAAAAACAGTTTAATAGGGAAAGCAAAAGCCGTGCGCACAAGCAAAGCAAAACAAGGAATTCATTCACTGCTTCCCATGGGCAGGCAGGTGTTCAGCCATCTCCAGGAAAGCGGGGCTCCATCATGCCTAATGTTGACTTGGGAAGACAAACGCCATCGCTCCAAACGTCCTCCCCTTCCTTCTTCCCCAGGTTTATATGTTGAGCATGACATCATATGGTGTGGAATATCCCTTGGGTCAGTTGGGGTCAGCTGTCCTGGCTGTGTCCCCTCCCAGCTTCTTGTGCCGCCGCCCCCCCCCCCCGCTTGCTCGCTGGTGGGGTGAGAAGCAGAAAAGGCCTTGACTCTGTATCAGCACTGCTCAGCAGTAACGAAAACATCCCTGTGTTATCAACACTGTTTCCAGCACAAATCCAAAACATAGCCCCATACTAGCTACTATGAAGAAAATTAACTCTGTCCCAGCCAAAACCATACAGTTGCTGTGGTTGTAGCTCTGCTGTTTTAAGAAACTTCAAAATATGAGATGACTTAACTCACATACTTTAAAAAAAATTACAGCTTTGAAGTAAATTCTCTGTATAGATGGTAGGGTCATCGTTGAGGAAATAAGTCATAGTGCTTGCATTATTTAAGTTTCATATTGTAACTATATCATATTGCCTTTAACTTAGCTAGCTTAAATTACAATACTGCATGCTTATGTTAATATTAACTGTATGTATGTGGAGTTTTTTGGGGGCAATTCTTGAAGTCTTCAGGAAAAACAGATCACCATTTTGCAATAGTAGGATGGTGTTCTGTAAAAGTTTTATCAAATCCTTGGTGGATTTATTGTTACTTTCTGTGATTTGGAGAAGCAAAATCTACTGGTAGATAGGGATTTTTTTTTTCCACTTCTGGTAAGAATAGAGCCACTATAAAATTTGTCCTACACGTGTGGAGACCTGTTGGAGACTGATGACACTGTTCCTTCTAGGGAAAAAGATTGAGCCTACAGTTTCCATTGTTGAAATAGCTTTTGCCTGTTAAGATTGAGTTTTGGCACCTGAGCAAAAAATTGACAGTTCAGCTTCATCAGTTTCCCATTGCTTGTGCTGCCATGACACAGCAGAACATAAGGAGGTAAAGTGATGGCGGAGGGATGATGAGTGGGCAAGGTAGATAAACCACAGAACAGTAAAGCATCATATTATGGGAGGCATAGCCTAATTACATCATCATGCTCTTGGCAGAAGCTAAATATGTTGGACTCAATCTTAAGCGTCTTTTCCAACCTAAGCGATTCTATGATTCTGTCATTCTAGTGTCCCTGTACCTGGCAGATAGCTATGAAACAGTTGTCCTGTTGAGTAGATGGGATAGTTGGGGCTTAGTCCCATTCATTAATGGTCTTGTCTTCTGTCTGTGGGCTTCCCACCAGTTCTAGAAGCTGGAAAGTAAATGGTGAATGAACTGAAGCACTGTGTGGCAGGACCAAACCTATGATTCCTGGATGTCTCATACTAGGCTCTCAATTAGTGTGTATTTAACATTTTTGGCTTTTTCTAATGTCGCAAGCAATCATAATGTGGTTAGGTAATGAAAGGATTATAACCTTCTTTAAGAAGTTCAAGCTTTTGTTCCACTTGAGTATAGGAAAGCTATATTTAGCAATAATTTTTTTTAACCTCAGGCTTAGAAGCCCTTTTCAAAAGGTTTAAACTATAAATACTAATTTATATTTTGTGTGCTACTTTTCAGTGTAAGTAGCTGCTTGGCATGGGTGGATATGGTTGCTCTGGTTATCCTCAGGATGACTTTTTTGTTACTTCTCCAAGCACCTAATTTTTCTTTTGGTGGTTTCCTCTTGGAACTTTGACTTGCTTCCCTAATAGTACTCATACTTCTCTACATCTCTTCAAATCTGGATTTTATTTTTTGGTTAATTACCATGTTACACTGTATTCCAGTTGACAAATCAGTGGAGCATTCTGTAATTGTTCAGTTTCTCCTTGCTGTGCTGAAAGCTAGCTTACATTTGATCATACTTTTCTCACTATTCACTGCCTTTCTGAAGCACTTTGAAGAACACGCATTCCTGTAGGATTGTACTGATAACTATTATCCACTATGAAAAACATGTTTGCTGCTAATACTAAATCCTTTTTATCTGTCTCTTAAAAAAAAAAAACCAAAACCAACAAAAAACCGAACAAACACCCAACTGTCTTTAAAGAATGTTTTTTGGGACCCTTGTCAAATGCATTTAGAAGAACATCAGATACCTCCTTTGTGTACATGCTCATTGATTTGTTTGGAACACTCCGGTATAAAAGTGAGGAATAACTGTGTATGAAAGGAGGAGGTAGCCTATTTTCATAAGCTATCATTAACCTACAACTTCTGTTGAATGGTTTGAAAGATGCTTTAGCTGTGAGAATAATTGTCTGACCTTTTTCTCCTAGAAATGGTTGAATCAATGAAGAAAGTGGCTGGAATGGATGTGGAGTTGACAGTGGAAGAAAGAAACCTGCTTTCTGTTGCATATAAAAATGTGATTGGAGCCAGAAGAGCTTCCTGGAGAATAATCAGCAGCATTGAACAGAAAGAAGAAAACAAAGGTGGAGAAGATAAATTAAAAATGATTCGGGAATATCGGCAAATGGTAAGATGTAGTTGGCGTTGTGGCATAATGCCATTTAGTTAAGGTCCAGTTTTGTACCCTTGCCATAAACTGCCCTGGTATTCTAGATTGCCTGCAGTGTGGTGAGCTGTAGTAAGGTGACAGTCTTGAAAGGATCAAGTTTGTTCCTCCTCTGGAGAATAAATATACTTGGTGAAGGGGAGAGGTTGGGTGTTTCTGTGTAAATGTTCAAAAGGGCAGTAGACTTGAAGGAGAAAGAGAGGGCTTTTCCTTATGTGCATCTACATATCTGCTAAGTATTTGAATGGTGCTGGCATTTCTGTTTCTTCCCTACTTACTCAAGTGTGAGGCTGCACATGCTCAGGAGGCCTTATTCTTTCCCTTCCAACCTAACTTATCCTAAGCAACTTTTTTTTGGAAAATTAACCATGTCAAAGGAGGTGTTTGGCTGTTAAGTGTCTACTTCTGATAAAAGTTGCTTTGGCTCATACAGACTTTGACACTTGGTGCTATTGCAGTACTCCGTCCTACAGAGTTCAAAATACTAACACTGTTGGTTGAAATGCCAGTGAATGGGGAGGGATCTTCAGTGTTGTTCTTGGCATAAAGATAGGCAGCGTAAGCCAGATGGCCACTTTCATTGACTCCTTTACCTTGTCTTTTATCACTGTGATAGTTGCGTTTCATGTACATTGGCCTTGTTTTGTTACTTTTTCCCCCAGATGAAAAACTGGCAGGAGTTGCTGTAAACTAAGTGCTTAGCGGTTGGGTGACAGTGAAGAATAGTTGCCTAGTCTTGTACAATTGAACTGGCAGACCTTATATTGGCTCAGACAGCTATGCCTGCATTGAAATGAGTGCTGAGATAGTATGGCTTCTCTGACAGCATCTAGTTCTTAATACAGATTTTTAAACTTTTTTTGTGTGTCCCTAAGCTGGTCAGTTACACTGATAGCAGTTAAAGCAATCAATTTGAGATAAAGCACTCTGTGTTCCTGGGGATGGGGGATGTTAAGATGTCATGGTCATCTCAGCCGTGAAACTTGGAAGTGTAATAACCTCTAGGGCCTTGCTATTTTCTCTCTTGAGAGGGGGGAAAAATTGATGCACATAACTTCATGCTGAGTCTAGGCAGTCTGTGTGACTTTACCTAAAATGGAGAACTTGGAGCAAGCTTTGACTTTCATCGGTAAGGGCTAATGAAACCTTCGGCTATTGGAACAGTGAGTTGTTGTTCCCCCCCCTTCCTTAAATGATGGTTTAGCACGGAGCAGGCATGCTCCCATACTATTTAAATCCCACACATTTCTGCAGACTTAATCTCCATTGAGGACAAGTGCCTCCACATGGTTCAGATCTTCACTTCCAGAGAAACAGTGGAGTCTATTATATCACCTGGCACTGATTCATATACCACCAATGGGAATGATGTTGGCTTGGAAATCTTCTCTCGGGAATGCCTCTGGACTACTTTGACTCATAGGGTATCTGTTGCTCCATGGAATTGTTAAAGTTGTGAGTTTCTAATTTTATGCTGGCATGCTGATGGGATGAGGCTCTGCCAGTTACATACAGTCCCAAATACCATTTCTTGATGGGTGTCTAAAATCTTTCTAACAGAACATATAAAATAATAGCTATCTGATGATTGTTTAAATTTGTCTTACACTGTGTGCTTCCAGTTCTTTTTGCACGAAGTTTTGTGGGTGGTTACTATCTTCTGCCAAAGATCCTTTAATAGTGAAAAGACCTTTTTCTTGTTTTTGAAAGGACTGTAAAAAAGGCGTTGTTCTGCATCTCTCTTTTGGAGAGCAAGTGCCATGCTGAACAGACTGGTGTGCAAGAAATAAACGTATGTAGTCCTTGAGGTATCTATCGAGAGAGAGGCCACATGAAGTGCAGTGCCATGCCAACAGTATCTTCAGCTGTTAAATCCTTAAAGGGAATAGCTATCCCAGTTGCTTTAGGTGGGAGTGTGCTGTGGAGAACTGTAACGTAGCTCCGTACTGGGGAAAGACCAGATGTGTCTACTCAACTCTAGCCTGAGTTTTCCAAGAGTCTTCTATGTATTGCCTGTAGCTGAAGGCCAAGTCCTGTTTGTAGCTGCTGGGAGACTTACTATGTTAGCACCTGCTATCAGAAAAGTGTTAATGGGTTTGGCAAGATGGCACGGGAGCAGTAAGGGCCTGAAGAACATACTGCAAAGGTTTGGATGATGCTTCTCATTGTCGCTCCTGGAACAGTAGCACAGCTGCCCTGATGTCATGCTCAGTGCTTCTCTGAACAGATAAGGTCCAGTACAGACTCAGCAGAGTTCTGGTTATTATGCTACCTCGTCAACAAATAACTGTAGCATTTTTTTTTAGAGTAAGTTCGGTGTTATTGAGAGACCCTTCCCTGGCTTGAAAGGCTCTGAAGAAGAAAAAACAAAAACACACAAAATGCTTGTCTGGGGACTGACAGGCCAAACTTAAAGCACTGGGGAGCGGAGAGAACCAGCACCTCTAGAAAAACACATCTCTCACCTGCCACCAGAGCCAGGTGTGACCTTGGTCAGCTATAGAGTGTTTGCTCAAGTTTGAAATGAAGGTGTAGTTTGTGTGAAAGTAATTATTTGATGGTTTTGGTCTACATCAGTATTTATCATAATTTAGCACATGGCTGTTAAAAATGTTTGGAGTTTTTGAGCTACTAGCCAGTGTGACTTGGGGCAGAACTCAAGGGATGATGGTGTTGTCAGAGTAGGGCCGGGCTGGTTTTGTCTGAAGCATACAGTACGCAACACTGAGAGATGATGGAAGATGCCAGGCTGTGCCTTTACCCAAGCCACTTAAGATAAATGTAGCAAAACACATACATAGCCATGGGGGAAAATGCCACTTACTTCTTTTCTGGGTCCTGTGGCCGTTTGGATACACAAAAGTGGAGCCCCTGGCTTTCTTGTCTGGCTGCATCTCTGTAGATGAGAACACACTGAAGCTTGCGTTCTTCATCCTTGAGAGGATGAAGTGGTGTATGTGTGCACATAATGCAGTTCACTGTCCCTTCCCTAATAGCATAGGGCAAGTATTCACCTTCCTCTTACTGATCTGTGTTTGTGGCATATGAGAATGTGTTTCTAGTGCTCTGACTTACAACCTGGATTGTATTCTGGGGCAGCTGCAGGGCTCTCTTCTCCTTCCCCTCTTCTTAGAAAGGTTAGGCTGTGAATTGGCATAAATGTGGGTGGCCTATCTGTTTGTTTTGGCAGGGGTGGGAGGAAGGTAGGTTACAGGCTTTAGCAACTGTTTCCTACTGTTCTAGTTTCATGTTGCATCTCAGTTGTGAGGTGCAGCTATTCTGGGGGCTACATATTAAAATAGGTCAAAGAACTAGTACAGGCTCCCCTTCCCCTGGTTGCTTCTAATAAGTTTCCCTATTTAGATCACCAGGTGGTTTACGAGCTTTTGTATCTGCAGAGCTAAGAAGACAGTCTGGAATCTGATTAAGCCAGCACTACCACTAAAATCCAGCAGGGTGGATTGTGGGGGCTTTTACACACCCATCAGGGTGAGCAGTCTTTCCTTGCTGGTCAGGGCCTGTAGTACCAAATGTCATATTTGGAGCTGGAATGATGATAGACCCTAACACTACCTTTTCTGAATGCTCTGAACAGGCTTAGTGCCGGCTCTTGTGCTGGTTTGCTGCTTTGCAGAGCTCATTGAGCCACTCTGCCTAGAACAGATCCTTTTCGTAAAAGAGCTTTTATGGTTTTGTTTGGGGGGGGGGGGGGTGTTGTATTGTTCTTAATCAACTCGATTTGTATTAAATCTTTTTAAACTAAGCTTGGTCAGGACATTTACATTGCCCTGGACAGCAGCTGATCTCTGGTAACTTGTGTGACTGATTCTTTAAGCAAAGCTGAAAAAGGTCTGTCTGAGATGAAATAGAAGTTTGTACATGTATGGTTATTTAACAGAAGAGGATTAGAAACTGATTTAATTCTTTGCAGTTTTGCTGAAGATCTCTCTGCAAAAGAAGTCATTGAAAAAGAGGATCAAGAGGAAAGAAGTTTGCAGGAACTGACTGCTGGCCAAAGGTTTTATAGCTTTTGTAGCCCAAGAATATATGAAGTAGATTCTTCTCAAGTGACCATATTTCAGCAACTTCCTTAAGCATTTGTCACTTAACTTTAAGTATAGCATCTAACTCTTCCTCTGAATGTTAGGGCATTCTGACATTGTTTGTATATGAAATTTGCTGTAGATTAATGTCTCTAAAGGAACTTCTGCAAATCTGTTAAGTGATTTTTGTATGAATCGGTGTGTGCCAGTTTAACATTTCTTTTGGACCTATAACTTCAACAGCTTTTGAGGATAGATGTGATTACAAACCCTAACAGTTTGGGAGCTATACGGTGATAAAAATATTACATGGCAAGAAAAATGCTTAAAGAAAGGAAAAACTGCATGGGTGGGAGGATAGGAAGGGATAGTGGACTGAGTGGGGCTGCTCTTGTGATCCAAGACATGCAGTTACTGGTAGTTTCTTGTAACTAATGTTGATGCCTTTGCTTGAAAAACCTCTACTTTATAGTACATAAAAGTAGCTTGAGCCAGAGTTGTCTTCAGCTGTAGCTATGAAAGTTACTGCAAAATCATGAAAGAGCAGCAACAGGTTACTATCTGCACTTAACCGACCACTCCTACTGTGAATGACATGGGATGCTCGGAGCAAGTCTGGCTTTGGCAAGGTTGATGTCAAAAGACAGTTTTTACCTTTTTTTTGGGGGGGGGAGGGGGGGTATGCTTAGTTTCTTTGCTTTCAGGTGTGAAACTTCCTGTGGTAAAACCTAACCTCATAAACCTTGCTTTATATTCTAAATTAGGAAAAAAATGAAGGTGATGTGACCATGTTTTCAACTTTGGCTATTAAAATCCAGTATCTGTTTTTAAATGAGGCTTTTTATGTTGGTTTTCTTTGGCCACAGATGTCACTGTTAGTGTTGATGATTGCTGCTTTTTCTCTGAGTTGCTATGCTTTGCTTTTTTTTAACCTGCTTCTGAAGTTTGTATCTTCTGGAGTTTGTTTTCCTCTTGTATCTGACCTTTTTGTTTGTGTGGCACATCTTTATTCTGTTCTGATACTCCATGATTTTTGTCTTAAGGCTGCTCTTCTGTTAGAGCTTTGCCTCCCGGGTAGTCACTAGAAACTTGTTCTGAAGGTGCCATTTAACTCTGGGGTGGAATGGAGTTTAGCTGATCTGATTTGTAGTAATTACCTTCAAATTGTCCCCTTCACCGTTGCCACTTTTAGGGCAGCCTTCCAGGATCAGAAACTTAAGGAATTAGGAGTTGTGCAAGCCTTGTAGTAAGGAATTATATCCTGGGACAGACTTAATGCAACTGTCTAGCAAGATGTCTTCCAGGGAATTTATAATTCCATTATTCAGTTATGCATTTCATCATACATCAGTCCTTGCCTCTTTTGTGTGTGCCAGCTAATTACACAGAACTGTTTTGCTTAATGCACTTGTGGAGCAGCTGAATTTTTTGTTGTTTTTCTTCTGTCCTCCCCCTCCTTGGACTTCTATGATGTTGCCTGTTTGATAATTTGAGTATTTTTGAAATAGTTCTTAGTCTTAGTACTAACCTCGCCTCCTCTTTTTGTTTTGGGTTTTTTTATAGGTTGAGACTGAACTGAAGTTAATCTGTTGTGACATTCTGGATGTACTGGACAAACACCTCATTCCAGCAGCTAACACTGGCGAGTCCAAGGTTTTCTATTACAAAATGTAAGTATCCTCTTGTGAGGCAAGGACCTCTTACTGTATCTGAACTAGAGACAGAAATAAAGTAGCTATACATGTGTGTTCTGCCCATTCAACCACAGTAACTTCTAGAAAGAGGGCAGTTCAGTCATGTCTAACCAATATCCCTTTCTTGGCTACCTTTGAGGTGTTAGTGTTCTGATCGTGTGGTTTCGGATAGATGTTGTTTGGAATAAGGTCATGAGAACTTAACATAAGCTGTTGTGCAGCTCTTGGATGTAAGAAAAAACGTTTTCTTTAATTGAGCTAGTAATGTAGCGATCACATCCCTGCTTCAGTGTTTTCTTGCATGAGCTGTACATTCCTCATAAGAGAAGAAAATTAGGTCGACAGATAACTGTCATGTAGTGTCAACTTCAAAATTGCATTATCAAGTGAAACTTGGCCTTGGAGTATGTTGCTGTAGTCGCTAGTTTGATGCGTATTTTGTACTTTCTGAAGCATAGTTTAAATCTTGAAATGATCAGAGAGTGTTTTCCCTTCTAGTTGAATTATCTCTATCCTTCAGATCAAAAACTTGTCTAGTTTAGATGAGATGCAGTTGTACAGAGAAACAGTTGGGTCATGGAAAAGGTAATACTATGATTTCGTGTGCTAATGCAGGAAAACAAGTGAACCCAAACAGTTTTTCCTGCCTGATGGTTTAAAATTCACTTAAGTACTAATGCAGTGTTGTCTAGGCAGTAATTCAGCAGCAGTGTCCTTCGTGTGTGAATATATAAACATCAGTTTCAGAACTGAGCCATTTACTTAGTGGCTGGTGGGGAAATAAGGACTACTGACTTCTTACTGTACATTCTGTTTCTGTTTTCAGGAAGGGGGACTACCATAGGTATCTGGCTGAGTTTGCCACAGGAAATGACAGGAAGGAGGCTGCAGAGAATAGCTTGGTGGCTTATAAAGCTGCTAGTGATATTGCAATGACAGAACTCCCGCCAACACATCCTATCCGCTTAGGACTTGCGCTCAACTTCTCTGTATTCTACTATGAAATTCTTAATTCTCCTGATCGTGCCTGCAGGTAGGTAGTGACTGGGAAGATAACTTCTGTGAATACCAGACAAGCCAGAAGTTCTTGCTACTTGGGTAACTGCTTTTCCTCAACAGAAACTCCAGGCTGGCTTTTTTCCTGCTAGCAGTTGATGACTTGCTCTATTTGAGGTCAATTCATCGGAAAGGTTTTCAACTTTGCCATTTTCTTCTGAGTCCAGACCCGTTTGTTTATCTGGGAGTAGATATGTATGAGAAGCAGAATAGTGATAACCTTGGATTGATCAACTAATGGCAGTTTAACAGCTTGCCATGTTAACTCTGCATGCCTTTATCCTGCAAAAAGTGAGGTGACTTAACTTGCCTCTCTTGCTGTTGGCTATTATACAAGGTAAGAGGGGTCATGTGACTAATTTCTGTGAACTGTGAGCATATATAGAAGGACAGTAGCTCATCTATCTGTAGGGGGTCAGCTCATATGAGCATAGAAGTGAGGATTGAAGAAAATGCCGTTTGTCTTCTGTTCCTGTCATTGCAGGTTATGTAATATACTTTCTTTTAAGCTTTTAGCAGTCCTTTATCAGTTGTACCGGAAGATGTAGAAATGTTTAATAAAACCAATATTACTGAGTAAAAAGATACTGTTCTTAAGCACACAAAGTGACTGGTTCTGAAGATGGGAGATATTTGGATGAACATATAAACACAGTTAAATAATATGTTGTTGTTCCACTTGTTACGGAAGCTGTGGACGTCGTGTAGCCAAACTAGAAGATGGGTGTTCTGAGGCACAGGTTTACCTTGTGTGCGTCTGGACTCTGTTTAGCAATATATGTTAAATCTGATTTATTCTGTGCTCATAGGTTGGCAAAAGCAGCTTTCGATGATGCTATTGCAGAACTGGATACACTGAGTGAAGAAAGCTATAAGGACTCTACACTTATCATGCAGTTGTTACGTGATAATCTGACACTATGGACTTCAGACATGCAGGGTGATGGTAAGTAAACTCTGCTCTAAAATGCTGCTGTCCCCTGATCTCTGCCCAGAAAACAGAGCATGGAAATGTAGATTGATTCGGTGTTTTACTTCGGTCTTTCCTCATAATTGACCTTCCTGAACTTCTGTTCTTTCTTAACACTGGATAAGTTGATAGGGGTGACACTAGCTTTTTTGAGAAGCTTTTCAGCTCTCACTTGAAGGAAAGAGGTGTGGAATTAGTAACTTTTTTTTTATCCCCACCTGGCTGTTTAGGCATCTGTGATTATTTTAAAAGCAGTGACTTCATTTAATTCAGCTTTTCTTTCTTACGGCTTGTCATGTTCATCTATGGTTGTCATTCCAAGCAGATGTGAATTTCCAGTGCAGGAGGAAGTATTGCAAATGATCTAATTCCCCTTTTTTCAGGTCACTTAATATTTCTGTTGGCATTTTAGTGGAACATTTACTGCCATCATACTAATCACTTCACCTTACAGCACTTTCTATATCTTTTACTCTTCTTATGAAGAATTGAGTATGAAGAGAAGAGGAAAAAGAAAAAGGGATTTTGTAAAATACTTTGTTACCAGAAAAAAAAAAAAGCTTGGGGAAATCTAATCTGCTATTCGAGATGCTGAAGTACTTTCTTTAATACTCCCAAAAATGCTAGGTTGCGACTCCTGAGGTGGGCTATTGCCAGAGCAAATACCGAATATATCCCCTGACAGTACCAGAGGGTGGGACATTGATTGCTTCTGTTTACTAATAGCTGATAGTTTATTTAAAAGTGGTTTTTTGGCATACTGAGTGGACCTTTCTCTTACGCTTTCGCATACAATGCTAAGTACAAATTTACTCTTCTTTAGGTTTTTTGAATTACGCCTTCTGTTCCGCTGATTGATGGTAGTGAATTAAACACATTCTCTATCTAGAAAGATTAAACTTGTGTTTTCTTCTGCAAAAATTATGTCCTGGAGAGACAAGTGGAAGGAGCTGACTTTCTTTACTTTGAACTTTTGCTGGGGTGGGGGAGAGGTCAGTCCTGTTTAAAGTATGTTAGGTACTTAGAAATGCACAGAGGTTTGAAACAACATTGCTGCTTAACTTCAGATAAAATAATGAGTGTCTTAAGTTAACATTTTACAAAAAAATTTGAAGCATGGTGGTAGCCATATAGCATTACTTTGGAGTACTTTATTGGTGTAGTGTCCATTAGAAAGCAATTGTAGAATCTCTTAACTTTTTACTGACTGCCTGTTTTTGTGTAGGATTGATGGGTTTGTTTTAAAGAAGTATTGTTACTTGATAGCTTCTAGCTCTTTGCATGGATTATGAGTATTGAATGTTGCGGGTCATGTTTTACCCCTATTTCTTTGGGCTTTTGACAGAACTGGGAAAACTGTAAATGTGTGGGGTCTTTGCTCCTAGGTTACCCTGCATCCTAGTGCTTAAGTCTCTTGCAAGGGACCACACCTTGCTTTCAAAGATGTAAGACTATCTAATGGTGCGGAGTGTATGTATGTGTCCAGGATGGATCTGTACAGACTCTGCTCTAAATACTGCAGCTATTATTAGATGCCTTCCTTGCCATGGTTAGGCGTTGGAAAAAGAAATTTATTCCCAATTCCCACAATTAAGATATGACCTTTTTTTTTAATGGAGCCAAATATCCTGGTGCTTTGTGGGAACACTGAGGAAGACAATTTGGTGAAGTAACAAGGCTGGATGGCTGTTGCGAGATAGTAGCATTAGAACATCTTCCAAAAGCTACCTTTATTTGCATGTGAGCTGACTAACATGTCTCATGTATATCGTAGAAGTTCAACAAGACTATTTACAGAAGCTCTTTATATTTCTTTTTGCATAATCGAGATTCAAATTTCTTGTTTCATAATTAGCTCCATAGCATAGAAAATAGATATTTTTGTTCTTCCTGAAGTAGTTCAGATTATATCCTAGTTACTGTTTATGATGCATGCCAGAAAGATAATGATTACGAAATTTGAAATACTGCAGAACTACTTAAAATAGTAGTGCAGTTCTTCAGGTCCACAAAAAACACTGTGTTTATGCATAATGTTTAGACACAGGTGCAAGGTTAAGTTTTTTCTCATTTCCTCACACCATGGTAATGTGCTGATGAGAGCATTTAAAACTCTTGCTTCCAGAACTCCATATTTCCAAAATGGGTAGAGCCTTTGAAGATTGGTAAAAGTTAATCGTGGCACTGAGAAAGATCGTCACAATTACCAGTTTCCTAAGGGGTGGAGGAGACTTGAAAAAGGCTTGCTCTTTTGCATTAAGCTTTTGTCTGTTTTGATTTCAGTTGTGTAGGTTGTAGGGAATGACTTTCTACAATCAGTGTTACTCAGCTGCTACACTTCTCCATCTCATTACTATATCTTTTAACCATGTCATAGACGAGCTGTTTAGTTTATTTTCACGCTTGTAATGTTGTCTTCATATGATTCCTGTTTTCCCCTTCTTTCCTGCTGTATAGATTCCTAAAGGAAAGTCCAACTGTTCATTTCCTAAAAACTCTACTTTGTAAGTCTTTGTCATGGCTTAATGAACTCTTCAGTGTCAGTTTTCTTCCGATCACTAATCGTGCTTGCCTCTGTCACTCCCTTGCTGCTGATAAATTGCTTGTATCTTTGACTCCATTCCAGGGCTAAGCAATGTTCTACCAATTTGTGACCTGTTAGCCCTACCCAGGTCCAATACGCTTGACTAAGATCCAAAGTAACTTACATGTTTGGGAATTGAGCTGCATACCTGGATGGATAGTAAAAATATTTGGGCATGAAAAGTACTTTCACAATCGCCTTTTACAGGAGTATTTGCTTAAGTGCGTTGGCTAGAGCATGCTCAGATCTTCTTTTAATCATCTTCCTGGGTTAGGGCCTCCTGCTTTCCTCTCTTAAATGATCTGTTAAGTAATTTTAAATGTAAATTTTATTGTTGTTGAATGTCAGATGTCTTGTGTTCCTAGGCCACCTCTTCCAAAATCTACCTTGTATTGTACCTGGTGATAATTCTGAATCTGGACATGCTCTGAGAAGGCATTCTGATTATATGCTGAAAGTCATTAGACTCATTTGATTGGATTTTATTGCGAATTTTTTTGAATGGGTAGTTTTTGTTTATTGCCCTTAAGAGAGTACCATCTCACATGGTTAAGGATAATTGTAAAGAAAACATCTTTCACTTTCTCTTATCAATTAACTTAATCGTGCATGTGTTCATGGCACTAGCTGAAGTACGTTAAACTTTTTCCTGTTGCAGTAGAAATCGGGCAAAGATGTGCAGAAGGCATTGCATGCAGCTCACCCAGGGGCAACCGAAGTATAACCAAACACTTACTACGAGAGTCCTTGTGGATAGACTTCCATTTCACTGCATGTCGCAGCCTGGTTCAATAGGTCCAAACTGGCCGTTTTTCAAGAGAAATTAATTTCCACAAAATGTTTTCCTTTAATAACCTCAAGCCTAGGGTTTCTTGTCATCTTGGACTTGAAGTAGGGATGTTTTTTCATAGTTCCTTTGGTACCTTTAATACATGCCATCAGTGTTATTTTATAAAATTGAGTGCAGTACTTCGCTGTTTTGAGACTTGAGTGGATTTGGGCAGAAAAAAGTTTAACTTCTAAAAACTGTTTTGGTCTCATTTCTGTAGCTAGTGAATAGATGTCCTTAGCGCTCTCTGGAGTAGAGATGAGGTTTTTGGGAAGGTATGTTGTGACTTAAGGATGTTGATCTACAGCCATTCTGATGACTCTTGTCTTGGCTGTTCATCTCTTGATCAACAGGACTGAGCACATGCGCAGTCTCAAGTTTTCAGAAACAGTGGTTTGTTTTTTGTCCTTATGACAGAGTATGTCTTCTAATAGCCTGTGCTACAGTTCTGTATGAAATGTGACAAGGTGACTATAAGGCTTAATTTCCATGGAAACGCTTCACTCCAGAACTGGCTATGTTATGAGAGTGTGTGTGTGTCATTTATACAAGTGTGCGAGTGAGCGTGTGTACTTGCATGAAACTATTAATCTCTAGATGCTTGTTAAGCCATTCTGTGAGTCTCATTTTTAGAAGTTAACGTCTTCCTTACTTTTAAACACTTTCATAGGTGAAGAACAGAATAAAGAAGCGCTGCAGGATGTGGAAGATGAAAACCAGTGAGACACAAAGGCCAACAAGAGAACCCATCTCTGACCACCCTTCCCCTTCCCCACAAAAACCCTCAGTGTCACTCTGAGAACCACCAAATCTGACTTTTACATTGGGTCTCAGAATTTAGGTTCCTGCCCTGTTGGGTTTCTTTATTTTTATTTTTTTTTTACACAGTTTAAAAGTTCTTAAAGGCAAGAGTGAATTTCTGTGGATTTTACTGGTGCCAGCTTTTAGGTTCTTTAAGACACTAACAGGACTGCGTAAAAGCTCTTTCAGCATTACTGTATTGTCTCCTGCCAGCTGTGGCGAGATTGCCATTAGAAGTGGATGTTACACCTGAAGGCCGTTAGAGAGAGATTTGTTATGGCAAGGTAGTGCGCATGTGGTGGCATTTTTCTTTTTTTATAACTGTTTAAACTGAATTTTATACCAATGTTTAAACTTAATTGGGTGTTTAGCTTGAAGTTACAGGTTGCATTGGGACATATATTGTAGTGGTTTTACTGTATAAAAACAAAAGGTTCCAAACTGCTGAAATGTTGCTGAAAATCATGGTGCTGGTAACAGTTCAACAATCCGTGGCTGCTCATTCTTGCCTATTCTTTACTTTTCCTCAAAGCAGGTTAGCATTGAAGGTGGCATTGATAAGCCTGCATGCGTGTTCAATATTTTTTCTTTCTCCCTCCCCTTTCCCCATCTCCCTTCGCTCGCTCAACCTCTTTTGTTCAGTATGTGTAACTTGAAGCTAATTTGTACTACTGGATATCTGACTGGAGCCACAGATACAGAATCTGTATTGTTCTTACTGAAACACAGCATGGAATTAACATTAAACTTAAATAAAACAAACCTAAATTAAAAATGCCAAATATTACCATGACTTTCTTTTATATTTTAGTTATTTCAGTAAGAATAACTTTCCTTTTGTTGCTTGTAATAGGAACACTTGGAGAGGGGGAGAGAGAGAGAGAGAAAGAGAAGTAACAGCATTGTTCTTCAGACATGAGATAAAGTAAGATCCCAGTCTTATGCGTAAGTAGTATAGCCATGAGGCCAGCCTCCTAGAAGACAGCCTGCTTTGCATCAGGAGTCAGAAGCTCTTCCACACCATTTATTCAGTCTTTCCCCACCTGAATGCACAAAAAGCTGTGATCTGGTTGGTGCATTCCTCTTGCTTGCCCTTACAGCACTCCTCTCCATCCACGTAACTAGACTGGATGAGAAGGGAAACACATTATCTTAATGTCCACCCTGCTTAGCTGGTGTCCTCGAAATCTCTAGGAATAATCTGCTCCTTGTGATAGACGGTAGCGGGGCTACCCTCTGTGTAGATAGATTGGGCCTGAGAACCAGAGATTCAGCGGGACTGTGTGACAACTGAGAGAAACAAAATCATACCCTCCCTCTCAAAAAATTAAGAAATGTGATGAAACAGTTTCTACAACAAAGACAAGGTGTGGGTTTTTTTTTTGTAAAAATTTATTGAGCGTGGTCTTGAAGAGGTTATATAATAGCGTATACAGCATTGTATAGCATATACACTCTAGCATATACAGTGGTATGGTGTATATGTACTACAGTGTATACAGCATTCCAGGCCTGGGGCAGTGTTTGGTAACTGCATAATGTCGGAAACCAAAAAGTAGGAGGCCGAGCTGACTGTATGTGAGTGGCAACATGTTTGGTTATATTTTATTCAGGGCTTACTGTAACTGTTGTTGCTACTGCATCAGGATAGAGGTGGAACGTGAAGGATTTCTAAGGCAAGTAGAGTGCAAAATGTACTGTTTGAGGTCTAGAACTTGGAAATGGAAGCTGGAGCTGTGATTTGCAGTCAGCAGGTATTTGACACGTAGCTGTCCACCCTGTAGCCATTTGGGTTCTTTGTTAAATGAAGGCGCTTAGTATTAATCTGTGACGCAGTCTGAGACCAGTTAGCATTCAAAACGTGTATCCCTTCTAGCGTTGGGTTAGAATTGGAGTGCAGTGACACAGCTTGCTTAGGAAGATGCTTCCGTGCAAAGGAGCTGTCAGCCAGTTGGTCAGTAATGCCAGCAGCGCTGAACTAGCCATCTCTTCCTCTTTAAGGCAGTACGGAGAGGCATTAATACAAACATTGTGGAGCTTTATTGTGGGAACTCAAACTTCCAGTTACTGCTGAAAATGAGAGGAAAAGCAACTTTTTCTGAAGGTGCTGCTCTGAGCCTGATGAGCTGTGGGGGAAGGGGCAGTGGTGACTCCCAGACAGGTACAAGGTGGGAGGGAAAGCTCATGTGCACATCCTGTGGCCGAGGACTACAGGTTTCATTTCCAGCCTAGAGCGGCATAGAGAAGTGGTGGCCTCTGCAGTTTGTATTACTTAGGTTTTCTTTGGATGTGTGGATATGAAAAAGTTCCTATGGTATAAAAATATCACTACAGAGCAAGAAATGGGACAAGTGACTTAAAAAAAAAAAAAAAAAAGTAAGAGTCTCTGATCCAGATCAGTGAAGAAGTTACATGATGGGTTTCTCAGGTTCACACCTTATAATCATAAACTAAAAACAACAAAAATTCCAAATCTAAAACATAAAAGTTTCCATATCAACTCCATTTCTTGTAGTGCATCTCGCATACTCAGCTATAAAGTATTTACAGGGTTGTACTCATTTACAGAATATGGCTTTAATATATTGTAACACAAAGCATCAAAACGTCTCAGAGCAAAATTCTTCATAAAACTTTCTGAATATAAAGTTTGGCATTTCATTGATTTGGCTGACAAAGCAGCAGAGTTAGTTACTTGTTTTCCGATTGTGCTTTTTGATGAGGCCAAGCACAAAATTTTGGTCGTTTCCATTGGGGCTTAAACTCTAATAGAGCTACCTCTCCCTCAAAGCCCAGCTGAATATGTTTCATGAGCCACGGTTTCACAGACATTGCGTTGGACCCATGCGTTTGCCACTAAGGTAAGGAAGAGAAGGCCTTTCTTTTGGAACTTTCATATTAAGACAAGAAAGCAAGATGTATTTTGTGGGTTTTTTCTGAAAGTGCAGGTCTTTGGTAACAATAAACAAAATGAGCAAAGCGAGGAAGGAGGAGGGATTTTGCTGGGAACAATGTCCAGCCAATTCTATAGGGTGCAGTCAGACTGACGGAGGAAAAGGTCCTGTCGTGGTGGCACGTTTTATCATCGAGAATTCAAACGTGGAGCAACCTGCAGGAGAAGGAGGACAAGCTAGAAAGTGTGTTGAAAACAAAGATACTGCAACAACTCTAAAGCGCACTAAAGCCTGGCTTGTAGAATTAAGCTGTTGCGCCACAGCATGTAAAGCTTGCTCTGCTCTGAAGTTGGCCAGTCTGGGCAGGAAACACAAGCTGATACTGGCAATTCAGTAAGTTGGAGTCCACAGTGCTCTTATGCCCCAGTGCCTGTGGTTATATTAAAAACTTCTCCCTAGGCTAGCAGTACAAGACGACTGCTTTGCTGAGGAGGGAGGGGCAAAACTGGAAGAATGTTCCCAGGGATGGTTTGAAAAGGCAGGGGAAAAAAATTATGGGATGTGTTTCTTCATAGTCTAAGAAGTTACTTGGTTTGCTGTTACCGATAGCAAATAAAGCAGCCTGATCCTTGCTTCAGCATGCTTATGCAAATTTAATTTCTCTTCCTGTGTAGTCTACAGGCAATCCTTCGGCAGCGCTACATTTGTGGCTTTTCATAGAACAGACTGTTTCAGTGAAGAGGGAAGCGGGAATGTTGATTGCTGTTCTGAGGCTGGTCAGCCTGCAGTAGGACAGGGGAGCTCGCTCTTTTAGCTCTGATGCTGGAAGGGGGGTGAGTGCAGTCTGACTAGGTTTTGGATTTATTTCTGAATAAAACCTTTAATCTGACAACGCATAAATCAGTTGCATGACTATATGTGACTAGCAGGAAGACTACAAACAATCTGAGAAGGGAAGAGGATTTCTTTTTGCTTCCTGCGTTTTTAAATGTCTTTCTAAAATTTGATTTGCAACAGAGTATAGCATTAAAGCCTGAATCTTGGGGAGGAAAAAAAAGAAGTGATTGGACAATCACTCGATGAGTTTGAATAAGCCTGGCAGTCTCGAGACTGCAGGAAGAGAAATACAATGCACAGCTCCAACTGGGGAAAAGGCTGGTAGGCCAGGGCAGTGCATTCAGCAAGAAAGTCATGTGGCATGTGTCCATCTGCTGCAAATACGGTTTAATGCCAAAATCTGGGTTTGGATCCACTGCGAGTGAACTACCATTTCTTACCGACCTCGGCCTGTACTCACCACTGTTAGATGGCCATTCTTGGCTTTGGCTATAAGCAGTTCTGATCCCGATATAAAGTCAATTATGCCTTCTTTGCCTTGCCCAACTGTAAATTTTATGCTGCGAAGAGGAGGTAAGAACAGATTTGATGAGTATTTGACCTCTCTACTAGCTTACTTTTACCCTTTTCTCGTGTAAGTGGTTGCTTTGTATTGACGCTTAGCTGCAATAGATCTGCTTGTTCAAGGAAATGGAGCCTTAGTTAAGATGTATTGGGTACATTTTGATGCTGTTCAGGTATGTTTCTGTAGCCCTTTAATGCTGAAGCAGAGCTCTCTTCAGAACCAACACAAGAAAACCAAGGCAGCTCCTGAGAGGGGCTTGGCTGCACTCACCTGCCCTGGTTGATGTTGACATTATTGACTTTGTCTGCCTGCATGGCTGTTTTTGTTAGTGTCTCGATCACATGGTCACTTTGAAGTACAACATCTCCCTGGGAGGAGAGAGACAATGGTTTATGATCATGGCTTTACAGCATCAGTATACCAAAATGGTTATGCTGTCATTAACAGGGACAGAACTCTCCTTAGGTTAGCATGGGAAAACACTTCTCCGAGTGGACACCAGGCTTGGTGGAGATCTCTGGGGGGTTGGGTCACACTGGGGTGGGGGTTGGGTCTCTATTGTGGGTCACACTGCACTTATGGCAGTTAATTGATTTACAAGGTATCATCAGTAATGGGGGCAAGGGACAGCACCAATCCTGTTTGTGAACAAGTCACTGGTGAACCCCATCTGTGAGCACATGTAAATATAAGTGAAATGCTACTTAGAGCTGGCACAAAGTTAGTTACACATGTGTCACTGTGTGTGTGGTGTCTCCCCCCCCAGCTGGATCTTCTGCTCTTTGTGCCCTTAAAACTTTTTCTAGAGGTGGCTGGAGAAATGATGGATGAGTCCCACTACCTTCTGTTTGTTATCCTCACAGTGCACGTGCAGCACAAACAAGTTATCGCTCAGGCTGCTGACGGAGATGCCTGCAATAGAGAATGGCCATTTGACACCCAACACAACTCTACTGGGATTCTTGCATGTGTTTCAGAACCTCACCCAGGAACGCAGCAACTGTTGTTCCCACACCAAGAAACCCGACAGCTGAGAAGCCGCACAGAAGCACTGCGCTAACATGCCAGCAGCGAGGCTGAAGAGGCTGCAAGGTGACAGCTTCAAACTGTGCTCTTTAAGATGGAAAAGAAACTTTCAGATGCCTCTGTCCATCAGAAGTAGGAAGAACGCCTGTTTACAAACTGTCACGGCCTTCATGGACTTGACAGAGAGCTACTTTGGCCAGTTAAGGGACCTATGACCAAAACTTTACCTTTCAGCACCCACTGGACAGACACTTCATTCCAGCCCTGTAGGTGGATGAGCGGTGTCACTACTGGGGTACGAAGAAGGAGAGGGACAATTGGAACAATGGGGTCACTGTTGTCTTCCCCCCACTGCCAACATGTGGTAAGAAAGGCCAGAGCTGCTGTAGGAGCTTGGCTCCAGAAAGCTGTCGCTGCTGTGAATTCCTTGCTCGCCCTGCAGCTAGGCTTGGGGACAGGCTGAACCCACACCCACTCGCTGGCGTATTGGTCCTTGCAGATCCAGTCCTGAGCTGCTGCAGGTTCTCGTTATGCTGCACTGTGACCGACTCGGGCTCCGAATCCAGCATTTCTACTCACCAGCCAGCGGTGCCTTCTGACCGTACAGTAAGCAAGAGGCTCAGCCTCTGTAGGGAGTTGCTCATGTTGCTAAATGAAAAAAATCCTCTCCCTGGGGTAGGTGGGTAGGGATTAGTTAAGGAGCACTGTGCTGTCTTTCAGGAGTGTCTGTTTCTTCATAGTTTATTTTTGGACTTTGTTTAATATCTTGATATGAACCGGATTAGCTATTTAAATTGAGCTAGCCCAACACCCTAGCAGAGGTAAACATACATCTTTAGTGTCTTATGGGAGTCACAGAACCCCAAATTAGTGTTGCCCTTGGAAACCACTTCAAAGGGTGACAGTTAGAAATGCAGAGATAGTTGCATCAGGCTAACATTGAAATGATTAGCACCAAAACTGGCTGTAAAGAGGAACTGTAGCAGAGCTGGAGACAAGGCTGTGAACTGAGAAGTTTCAGACAAAGCCAAGTAATAACTACAGTCACCAGACTCCGCAGTTTTCTCTGTCTGACCAAGGTCCCCCCTCTAAAATTAGCGTCAAGTCCGTGTCAGATATTCAGAGGGCTGAAAGCTGGAGTGGTGACCCAAGCCACTGCTATGTAATGATGGCGCAACTCCCCTGCGGCAGAGATGCGCAATTGGGAAATGACTTCGGAGGAGGCTTGGGGGGGAGATGAATTGAGTAATTTTTGTGACATCTTACGGAGTTTAATTTTAGAAAAAACTCAGTTTCAAGATATTACAGACTTAAAATGCTTGTCAGTATCAGATACTTCCATTCTTGTCCAGGACAAAGACAAATTGATTATTTTATTATTACTTATTTAACTGTAGCCAAGGTGAAGTCTGACTTCAGTCAAGTGAGCCAAACCCCACTTATGTTACCATTCTCACCTGTCAGATTGGCATAGTCGATTCGTTGTTTGATTTTGGATTCTTCAACTATGATGACTGCGTTCTGGGTAAGAAGCAGCTGCCGTGCTCTTGCTTTGTATCCTTTCCGGTCATACTTGATCACAGGAACTGCATACTGAAATAAGCGTTAACAGTGCTAAAAATGCAACTTGTTTAATTGTCAGCTACCTTCCCTCTAGCCTAGAGAGCTTGCAGGAGGTACTGACCCGTGGTTGGTAAACTGGGACTGGGGGCAATCCTTTTGAGTCCTAGTCTCAGTTCTGCCACAGACATCCTTGTTGACCTAGAAGAGTTCTGAACAGTAACTTGATGACTACAGCTGTCTGACTGTGGGCTTGAAAAATCTAGGTTTAGCTTCAGTCTGTGTAGGTTTCTTTATCACTCTTTTCCTCCCCAGCCCTGCCGGCTGCAACGCCTTCAATTCTTCACTGACAAAAACTTGCCCAAATCTCAAAATCATATTTCTGAGCCATCAGCTCTTCCCATAGACTATCTTTTACGGTATTACAAGCTTAGTATAATGTAAAATTCCTGCTGTATTTTCTTCAGAAATCTAATCTGATACTCTGCTGAATAACTCTAGAAGCTCGGCAAAAGTATTAGGACACATATCTCACCTTAATTGCTTCACTTTCTAAAGCCTGAAGGACTTTAGCATTTATCTCTTCATTACCTGTATTAAAACCAAAACAGTGGGGTCAGAAAGAGAAATTTCTAGCAAGAGTAGTTAATCCTTCCCTTTCTTCTTCCTGTTAAACTTCACACCACCTACTCACCAAGTCGAGTGTTGATGAAGAGTCTAGGAACGCTCTGAGGGTAATTGTCTTTTTTGCCCTTAAAAATCTCACTGGCAATTACTTTTTGTTCCAACTGCAAGGACAAAAGATGTATTCTTGTTTAGTATAAAATGTCTCCTTAAATAAAAAGATAAAATTTGTCTTAAAAGAGATGTTCTTTGTTTTTTTAGCAGTCGTCATCGCGTTCTGACTCCTGAATCATACTAGTCACAAAATTACACAAAATATTCCATACATCCCTTACATTTTCAACAGCTACCCAATCTTTAGGGTAGAAAAGAATTTTTTTCTTTCCCCTTTATCTTTCATCTCAAAAGTATGCATCACATTTCTGGTTTGAATTTATCTGGACCTAGTCTCTGGATTTTGATAATGCCCATGTTCAAAAAGTCTCAGAAGCCTCCCACTGCAGTGATTCTCTTAACTCTTCCTCCTTAAGCTTAAACAGTTTGTTCTCCTGCTCTACCCCATCTGGCTTTTTTCATGTTTCAGATTAGTTATTTTTTTTTCTCCCCCTGAAGCCTTTACTTGAAGTCCTGACAAAAAAGTTATGTCCTTATTAGCACCGTGTAACACATTCATTACAGCTCCCTGATCTGCTCAATACTCTCTACCTTATCCTCTGACAAACAGCACAGTTCCGTTAGCTGCCGTGTTGCCCTGGGAGTTCCTGTTTGAATGGTTAGTCACCGTAAACCTTTGGTCCCTTTCAGAGGGGCAGTCACCCCACACTGTAAATACGACCTGTGCTCTTAGCTCCCAACTTGGGCTCCTTCAGAATAAGAACAAAACCAGTGAACGAGGAAACGGGAAACCCCCTTTGCTTTATTTCGGGCAAATGCATGTTACAGGGGCTGTTACAGAGTTTAAAATACCTGAGATGATTTACAGGTAAAAATGTGGATAAAAGATACTCATCACCAGTGAGTCGGGTTTGCTGGGGTAAAGAAAGCATTAGGCCAAGTTTCCACCTCCAGCTCAGTAACAGCTGGTATTAATCCTGTGTCCTTAATCACAGGCTCAGCCACTAACTAATCTACAGCATTTCATTACATGTGCTTAATACATTGCAGGCTTTCATAAGCAGTATGATACACTATGCAATTAAAAAAAAGCTTAATGACAACTATCACAATCATCTCTTACATCTAAACTGTTTAACGTATACATTTCCTATTACGTCCCTTCACTGAGCTTTTTTTAATATTAAAAAAATTCCCTCCCCCTACCTTCCCATGACTAAGATGAATCAAATTTCAGTATCATTTTTGTTCGTTCGAGCTAGAACAGCAGCTGTAACTGTTCATGTAACTTCTCTGTTTGGAAAATGACTAGTTTTGTGTCTGCAGAATTCTTGCTCTCTATATGGTACAAGCAGAATAATGCGGCGGCTTACATTTCTGTCTTCCATGGGAAGAAGAACAGGGCCTTTCAGTATAGAAATTATACAGGGGCATGGATATACAACACTATTTAAATAATATGTATTGAAATTACATGTATAATGGTTTTTCTTTTATTTTATGCACATTCTGGTCTTATATTTTTGTCACTAACCTAAAAAAAATAAAAAAAAATCAGTGTTCTTGTGGAACCGTTAACCAACCACGGAAGAACGCAGATTTCAGGAGTTCCTCCACCTCACCACTGCTGCTGTGCCTCCCTCTGTAGTAGGACCCTTGTCCCTCCCATCCAGCTGTTCCCCTCCTTAATTTCTTACAATAAATAATGCTGTTCTCGGGAACATCAGCGTAGTTTGTGAAGTAACATAAAAGTTGTCTCGTACCTGCTGCTTCCACTCTGGGCTGATTCTCTTGCAGTAGGTCCAGACCATGTTCTGCATACAGAGCTGTCGCAGGAGCTGGGATGCCTGAAGAAGAAATGGCACAACAAATGAAAACAGCTCAAAATTACTGACAAACCAATTCAAACAGTGAAGACAGATGAGAAGCAACTGCAGAAAACGCACTGCTGAACTACAATACTGTTTCATTACTGAGAGTCGCTTCTAAAATTAAATAACAGGAAGTTTGTTTTCCACCTTTCTAAGAGTTTGCCCCGCAACGTTCTCCAACTGCTTTAGAATGGAGAACGAATACCAGGAGCACTCCACTTTACACTGCTGTGCCCTTCCTCGCTTCCAGCTGTACCTGCATTCCAAACAACCAAGGACCTTTGGGTAAGATAACTGGGACTTTCTGCAGTATTTTGTTTTGATCAGATAAAAACCCCAACTCTGCCAGATGCAGAATAATAATGGCAATAGAGGAAGTTCAGTATGTTCTTCACAGGCAACGACATTGCCATTGCAGCCAATTTAACTTTCCAGAGGGAACTTAATTTGTTGAGAGAAAAAGGGAAGAAAATTTCAGAAACGGATGAGAAAACCACTAGAAAATGGTGTTGCAACAGCACCACACTCTCAAGAACTTTCAATACTATAGCTCTAATAATTTGAGAGATATGCTGTAATTACACCCATGTGATGATGTGTGGATTAATTCTACTAGTAGAGATGCTAACGCGACGCGGAACTTGAGCGAGAACCTGGTTCCTTCTTGCTCTGGTAGCAGGAGGGTCCCCTCAGGCCTTTGCTGGCCCATGGTCTTCAGTACTGCCATTCGTCCCCTCCACCCTGCGGATCATTCATCTGACCCTGGTGCGGCTGTGCCTACCTCACAGAGCGAGGGAGGAGGAGTTGGCCATGATTTGTCCAAAACGTTTTTTGGCAAATTACGCTTGAGGTTCATCAGGAAGGAGAAGCGGATGTAATCAAGGAAATACTCGTTCTCTGGGCAGCGAGGGTGGTTCCGGTAAATAAAACCTTTAATGAACCTGAGGAAGAAGAAAATTTTGTTAGAAAATTAGAGGTATTTAGAGGTCTCTTCCAACCAAACCATTTTCTGGGATTTACTTAGTAGTTGTAATTTATTAAAAAAAGCTCTGACACTATAGTGACAAGAAAGTTTATTCTTACCATCCTATTGTTAAGAAACAAGTACCCATTTGATGGCTTGGCTTATTCTTTACGCACCTTCTGATAGTCTCTACTGCCCACTTCTTCTTGGCAGCTTTTCGGCGTCCCAAGGTTCCCCGCCACCAGGACTGGATCGCTATTGCTAAAAATAATACAAAGGTTTTCCCCTAAGTGAGCTCCTTCATACCAATACTGACGCCGTACAAAACTGGCAACAAAGAGTGCTCAAGAAAGCCCGCTCTGTAAGTAAACAGCCTTCAACATGGCGTTAGGGAAAGAACAGAATTTAAGTTCTTAACAATATGACACAATGGATAAGTGTCAATAAAAAGCACCGGCGGATGGGAACCGCTGTGTGGGGGCTGCTGGGTGAACATGAGTTAAGTGGAAGGACTGGGTACCGCACCGACACCTTCCATTCTACTTCCAGCAAGGCTTTGGGGACGCTCCTTCTTGCCCATCAAACTCAAGTCATCTCTGACAACAACGGCCACTTCAAACCGCACAATTGCACAGCACTGCGGTTTCCTCTCTCTGTCTCATACCTGAGTGTTTCATGTGCAGGAATTTCTTTCGACGGTAGAAACCTCTCCATGTGGCCTGCATTTTTGTGGCTGAAATTGCAAGAAAAACAGCAATTTGAAATTGTGACCAAGCAGATTTTGGTAGAAAAAGGGTCAACTTTTTAAACAAAAATCCCCCCACCCCAACAAACAGAAAAAAATAAATCAGAAAACAGACAGGTAACTGTCCACGAAGCTACTGCAGTGCGTGTGACTCACCCAGACTCTGCTTCCTCACTTCCAGAGCATCTTCCGTTGCAAACAAGGTCTTGGGAAAACGGATAAAAATCTTTGTTCTACAAATAGAAATAGAGAATTGTGTTTAACATGCCGGAGAAGTTTGCTTCCTGCCCTTAGCATCCCCTTTGGGATCTCTTATCTTTTCCTCACCCGTTAGATAGAGAAGCCTTATTTAAAAGCAATGACATGGATGTCCAATGATTCATAATCTCAAATTAAGAAACTAGAAGAACTAACCGTCCCATTTTGTATTCTTCCTGTTTGTAGCCAAGGTGCTTCACCAGCACAGCCACCCCATCGTGGGGCCGTCCATCCCACGTAGGCCATGTTTCTGGACAAAGTGATTTGTACCTGTAAATCGACAGCAGAAGAAATCTTGGGGAGAGAAGTCCAATCCCCACAGGGCAGCGGGAAGGGAGAGAGGCCATGCTTCTCGCTCCCTCAAGAAAGTAAGTCCTTCAGGTGTAAGGGCTGCCTCTTTGCTGTTCAGAACAGCTCCGCAGCCTCAACATCTGTGGGACCGAGACCAGGGGGAGGAAGCAGCAGGGAGAGAGAAGTCCAAGGAGGTAAATCCTACCTCTGCAGGAAAACTTCGTATTTTCTTCGATATGCAAACCCAGCTCTGCGCACTCTGAGGTTCTCCATCAGCCCTAGGTATTTCACTTGATGTCGGATTAGAACTTCATCAAATCGGTCTTGAGAGAGCATGAAAAGAGAGAGACGTGATCAATGTATACCTGTCCCTTCATCTGGAGAAGGGGAACGTTCAGTTCTTGGTCGTATCTTACACAATTATCTTTAACCTCTAACCCAGCCTCATGGTGCAAGTCCTACACACCTTACTTTGTGTCTCCTGTCTTCCCCCCCCCGCCCCTTTAATATACATTTATATTTAGTTCCAAAAAGAAGTTCTCCTTTAGGATGTTCTATGCATGCAGGAGGAAGAAATGAGGGAGAATAAAGGTCATTAAAAGGAAGTCACGTGGGTTAATAATTCTTTGCTTTAAACACGTCCTTACTCCACCCAAGACCAGTGCTCCCATTCTGATTCCTGGCTGCTGGTACTGCCACCACCTCCCCACAAGAAGCTCTGGCACAGACCCAGAATGAAAAAATCTTGCAGGACTTCTTCATTTGAGGTCCTTTCTGTGCCTCACTGACTGGGATCTAGTGGTCTATATATAGCTGCCATAGAAAAAAAGAGGAAGAGTCACCAGGGTCGTACCAGCCTGTTTGGCATCGTTAGGTTTCATGCAACGAATGTAGGAGGGTTCTTTGGACATCAGAATTTCCATGAGTTTGGAGAGGCTGTTTTTAAACTGAGTTGCTGCCTAGGAGAAAAGAAAGAAAACTATGTATGAAGCGATGACTTACAGCTAGTACTCGTGACTGCAGAACAAACCTCAGTCTCCCAGATTTAAATGCAAGAGGCTTGCGTTCAGATTACCGTGTTTTTTATGGTCATCTTTTTTAAAAGACATGTCTTTTAAAAAAGAGGACATAGTCCCACTTCCATCCAGCTCTTGCGCTCTTACCGTTTCAGGTCTCTTTTTGTCTGTCAGCTCTGTCCTGTCAAAACACTGACTTATGATAGGATTCTCCGAGTTGCACATGGTCTGCAGAGAGAGACGTTTTCAGAGATAAAGTACAGAGTATTCTTCAGAGAACTATCAAAGAAACAGGGGACAAAACTGTTTGTTTGGGTTTTTTTGTTTTCTTTTGCTTTTTAATAGTAAGATGAACTTTGGGCACCTCAATTTGTCTTTTCATAGTGCAGCCCTATGGACACGCATTCTCCAGGTAGAGTCTAGAAGAATCTTTTCCCTCATGTGCCACCCCATTTTAAACCCGACTCCTCGTTCTGCTGAGTATTGGAAATGTCCTCTATCCACACTCACCTCCTTCAGGTTCCGAAAGAGAAGGTCATTGTTTTTATCTAGAAAACCTGGAAGAAAAAGAAACCGCTCAGGCTGCCACCGCTGTTCCACAGGAACTTCACGACAAGGCAGGAATTTGAGATGGGAAATTAATCTGGTTAATGGAATGATGTGTGGACGTATTCTATGCCCAGATTTTTCTTTACTATATAGTGAAGCTGTTTTAATTCAAAGGGCAGAGGATGGGAGGCGGAGAAGAGAGTGAGAGACAGCGGAGATGATGCACGCACTTACCTGCAACGCTGTAGGTGACCTCTCCAGCATAGTGCAAAAGCCGAAACTCCTCCCGCCCCAGTGACTTGCGAGTCTTTTGGTCAGCGAGCTTGTGCCTGGTGAGAAAGTGAAGAAGCTTCATGAGAAACAAAACGTTTCACAGGGGGATTCACTTCAAAAAAGCACTATGGCATTTGATCCAAGAGTGGGACTATGTGAACACAGCAGGGGGGCGGGGGGGAATAAATCTGACTTGCTGATTTTCAAGACCAAAAGTAAATAAAGAGTTATCAACCAGCAAATCATAAAAATGTCGTAAAACGTATTTATGTTTATTTCAAAAGGATGAACTTTCAGCTTCCTGGCGAGGTTGCAGAGTGGTTCTGCATGCACATGAAATTAGAGTAGAGGCAGCAAGGCAAGAGGGCAGTGGAGACGCTGGCAGCAGGCTGGCATACTCCTGAAATGCCGTACAGATCCTAATTCGAGCATAAGCAGAACATTCAGTAAGAATAAAAGGACATTTGGAGCTCCAAAACTGAAGTAAACAACCTGAAAGGTGAAACATGGAATTCACACCCATTGAACTGGAGCGGTGGCAATACGGGTAGGTTACCAAAGTCAAAGGAGGATATCGGTATCGTCTGGGAAGCAGACGGGCACAAAGGTGAGTTACTGCAATATAAACCTCTCAATTTCAGAAGCACCAACACTGCTTAAACCATTCTAATGCAGACACACCTCTGAACACTATTTTTACCAGTAAAATTCTGCTCTGTGTTCTAGTTATTCCTAGGCCCGACTTGAGTCATCAGGCGTCTTCCCCCAGGAAGCCATCGATGCTGGGGAATGGTCTGGCTTAGCCTAATACTCCAAAACGGAGAGTTTGTCACACCTGACGTATTGGGCCGGATCTTGGAAGAGCCAAGAAGCCGCAAGCCTGCGAATTCCTTGGACATATTAGCAGTAGGATGCCAGGAAGAGATGGGTGAAGAGGCAAGTCAGTAACGAGAGTTTTGTTGCTCCTGTTGTACGCTGAAGCGCAGCTTGAGAAGAGCAAGGCAGTTAGTGTTGACAACTTATTCTACATTACCTTAACTCACGATCTAATCTCTTTGCAAAAGAAAAGACGATCATCTTTTATGTGGGACCCAGCATACCTAGGATGCTACTGCCACACACACAATGAGTTATAACGTTATCTAGGAATAATTAAAGCTCTAGGCTCTATCACACACTTGGTTCCTACCAGTATAACTGTCCTCAGCTAGGTGAACACTCACGTGAGAAAGTGAGGGTGGTTCTTCACAGTTTCCTCCAGTTTCTCCAAGAATGTTGTATCTGTGGCATCCCCAGGTCTCAGACACTCTTCATCCTGCAAACACAGGCGTTCTAGCATTCATCTCTTTCTCTGCTTGTCAGCGCGCGGGCCAGCTCTAATTCTGTCTCACTGAAACACTGTCCCAGTTTGACCCTTTGGCCTTTTAGCAGGTGGGGCCATCTCCTAGTTCAACAAGTGGAGAATTGTTGAGCTGAAAAGGAAAACACTTTCCTCCCTCCAGGCTGCCTGGATTGGAAGCTTCTTTCCCAAGAGCAGATGGAGGCGATACAATATGGCTTTTAACGGCGTCACTGTTCAGTGTATCGTTGCTCTTCCCGCCTCCTCAAACAGTCCTAACATAAGCTTAAACCGTTTTTTTCTGTGTTCTTCCCCTTGTTTTCCACGACGCTGCCCCAAATTTATCATTTAAAAAGGTGTTGTCAACTCACCAAAATAGAAATGATGCCTTTGAATTTTTCTTCCACCAAATCACAAATTATTTTGTTATTGAAATACTGAACTGGTTCCCACTATAAAGACAAGAAATCACACTTGGGTGAAAACAATTCTAGACCGGAAAAAAACATGAAAATTTCAGAACATTTCAGACAGCACCTTACTTAAATAATCTTTCTGTTGAATTCGAAACAAAGCTTTTTCACTCATCAAATTTGTTTTCCTGACATTCCCTTCAAAAAGCTTTTTTTTTTTAAATCGAAGTATAAGATTGGAAGGGCATTACTCACTTCTAGCTGTATCACACAGAGTTACCAAAGTGTTTCAAAAAGAAAGGGAAAAGGAAAGTTCTTTAAATTCATTTACTTTGGAGACCGTTATTAGCAGCTCCTTCTCTAATCCTCTGGCCTGCAGGAGGTGCTACAAAGGAGACAGTGGAAGCGATGATATTGGCTCTTACCGCTATGCCTTCTGACTCGTATTCCTCTTGTTCCGACTTTAATGTGAGCTCTATGAAGAGCTGCTGCAGTTTTTCATTACAATAATTAATACAAAATTGCTCAAAGCTGCAAACAAAAAAAATCAGAAAAATAATCACTAACACTGTACCACAAGTAGAAGAAGCTGTGATCAGTGGGCAGCAGCATGAATATGTATCTGCATAAATCAAGAGAAATGGAAGAGGTTTAGCAAAATGTTTATTTACTGAATGTATAAATTTAGTAAGTTTAGCGAATCTCACGAAAGAGTTCCAGAAGGAGGGAAAAACGGACATGAAGGGTGGGACACACAGGAACACAAAAACTTTGAAGAAGGGCCCAATAACACTGCAAATTTCAAAGTCTCAGTTCATGGCTATCTGCCAGAGTCAGGTTCCAGGCTCTGACACAGTCCCATACACGGATTTATAGCTGTGTTTTCCTATTCACCCCACCGTGGAAAGACGCCACAACAGCCACCACTGTGCCGGAGAGCCGGACAAAGGCATAGTTCAAGCTATCGCACGAACATGCCCCAAAAAGGCAACAGTCTCTTTAAAGTACCAGGAACCTCAATAGCTGTAAATGCTACGTATTAGCTGGATGCCCCGAGTGTTAGAAGCCCTGCGATTACCAGTTATTCAGCTGATTTCCTGAAGTTTAAACGTCATCTCTTTCTCTCTTATTACTAAGAGAACCAGAGATGGAATAACGTTTTATTTCACAACAGAGAGAAAACACTGCAATGAAAGAAGTCACGCAGAGTTTACTCAAAACTCAGAGACATCGATTGAAACAAACCTGTTGTGCTGGAAAACCTCAAATCCATAGATATCAAGCAACCCTAGAACTGTTGTACTTCTCCAGCCCGGAAACTCTCCTTCCTGCAATAGGGCAAAAAATAAATGTTGATACGTACTCACAGCTACGATCCATCACTGGATCTTGCCCATTTCGTTACAGCATTTACTCCTTACTCTCTTCTTAATGGAAAACTAATTTAGAAATCACTGTACAGCATGGAGCTTACCATTTCTCTGCTTTGCAGCTAAAAGATTTGAAACTTCCTTTCATGCTTGGTTGGATATCAACAAACAAAAGGTTCATTTACCTTGTAAGCGAGAGACTTGTTAACCTTGTTCACCAGCCAGGAGAAAGTGCGTCCGTATATTGCCTTAGCAAGCGCATCCCTTGCGTAAGCTGCCTGCTCCAGGTTCAGAGGACTGATTAGCTGCGTGCAGAAGGAAAAAAAAAAGCCATTCAACGGCCGTTCCACTGAGAGATTAGGTTTCCCTAGTTCACTGTTAATAAACAGCCACTTAACGGCATCCTGTCTGGGCTCAGCTCACATCACTGTCTCCCAGCCGTACAGGCTGCAAAGTCACCATAAGGTTATGGCACTCTCGCACTGACAACCTCCTTTAACAAGTGAGAAGTGACCTGTTCAGTTCTGGTACGAGCGCTGGCGGTGTCTCGCTAGCTTGATCCAATTCCATGTGCCTCCCAGATCCCCAGTTCACGTTCTTACCTCTTCCCCTTTTGCTATGATCTTCTTGTGGATCAACGCGTCTCGAAGAACGGAGCCCTCAACTGCTAGAAGCTGCAAAGCAGTAGAATGTTAAATTAATTTATGAAGCAGTATGTTCAATTTATCAGTTCTAGTTTTAAGAGATCAGAAAGGCTAGTCCCCAAAATCACAGTCCAGTGGAACAACCCTTTATTTTCCCATTCGCACTGCAAGACTACTTTTTTTTTTTTTTTTTTTTGGCAACATCAGTCCTTCCCCCTCCTCCCGCACACCGCCTCCTTTCTGCCTATGACTAACAAATAAATTGGCTCGGTTGTTCTGGCACAAAGAACTGACTAAGCAAAGCCACCGGGGTTCTTTCTTTAAAACTCTTCTCCGGAGTAGGTCTATTCCCATCCCACTGCCTGAAGGCAAAACCCTCAAGTCAGTGGTGCATCAAACGGTAAAGAGAGAAGCTGTCAGTTAAAGGGTTTTGATGTTGATATTTGCATGTTATTTAGGTCAAATAAAAGTAAATTTATGAAAACTTCTAAATCGTGTTCTAAAATGGTACAATGGTACCAAGTTCGAAATAAGGACACCTCTCTAATTCATCTTTCATGTACTCTATCTCCAACTGGTGATACTCACCCTAGCCAGATATTTAATCTGATTCTCCGTAGTGACCTGAGCATTTCCTTGCTCGTCAGCAGCAAACTGCACGTTCCCCAGATGCAGAACGCTAGCCACAATGCTCAGCAAATCCTAGGATGGACGCAACAGGCAGGAACCAGGATCACGAAATGAAAGCACAGCGAGAAAAGGCAGTGAGATTTTTGTGTTTATTAACATTTTATGAGAACATTTTGTATTTTTTCAGGATTTTTGCAGAGAATACATTCACTCTGAAGGCTGCCTTCGGTCAGACATAACAAATCAAAGCAGAAAAAAATCCTTAAGAGTAGGAAAATCAGCTGTGCTGTCAAACACGTCTTACCTCCACCTCGTTGTCATTGAAGCTTATAATGGACAAGGCTCTTCGCACAATCTTCCAGTCATTTTTATCATTTATGGAACTGACCCTTGCACAGTGACCCTAAAAAGACACAGTTTGATGTAAATAAGTAAATAATTGTCGAAGACGCATTACTCATGCTCAGTGCACTTCTGCCATGTGTTTCTCTTCACAGCAGTCATCTCAGTGTTATTTTTGAACTGAGGGAAGGAAACCACAAAGCCAACTGAGAATATACTGGTCCTATAATATAACAATATTATAAGAATTACTAGTTAATCCACACCTTTACCAAATAGTGATACTGTTGTGGGCTCTTTTCCAGGCCCAGCCTTCGCAGTAAGTCTTCTTCCCCTCCTTCTAGCAGCTGATAGAAAATGTGGAAGTTCCTCTCTCCGTGATTCTGGTGCACAACTCGGGATTTCTCCAGGAGGTAGTTCAAGATGTGGCCCCCAACAGGAGCCCCCTAAATCAAACCAGATACATTGAAATAGTTCATCAACACAGAGGAAAACATTTCCGCTTCTTGGTGGTCTATTAAAAGACAAATAGGATACAAAATGACAGCCTACAAAAAGACAGAAAATCATCCATCATTTTGTATCACAATCTCTATTTCAGCTAAAACATAGTGGCAGTTTGAGTTTTGAAATGCATGCGAAATGAGCTATCAAATGAAAATAACATGCCATTATACAGATCATGGCTACAGCACGTACGGAATGGGATCTTGACTTGTGTAAAATTCCTTCTCAGAAGGAATTAAACACAAAGGAAAAGCAACAAAACTGTGAGCGTGGAGGGATTACATGCTGAGACGTTTGAACGACTGCAGTACGCCGAGCTACTCGGTTCTTGCACTATGTTCATAGAGCGGGGCAATTTGGATCAGAATCGAAACAAACACTATGCAAAGTTACACAGGGCAGAGATCATCTTCAGATCACAGCTGGCTTACGTGGATTTAGCCTGGGAGTATCCATTTGCGTGGTGCACGTATACCCTAGAAATAAGAGGATTTAATCTCACTGTCTCCTTATACAGAGAAATGAGGGAAGAAAGAAAGGGAAGTGTGTACTATAAAATCCTCTGGAACCAAACTTTGCTACCACAGACTCTGCTTACGCCATCATCAAGGGAACGCAAAACAATCGCTCCACACACACATCAGTACAAGAAAGCACAGGCAACAGAGACCTGCTATGACCGGGACCAGTTCTGAAGTATAACACAGATTTTAAGTTACCCTGTAATCAAACTGCACATCCATGTATTTCCCAAATCGGCTGGAGTTGTCATTCCGAAGGGTTTTTGCATTTCCAAAGGCCTGAAATAAAAACAATTAGAGAAAAATAATTAAGTATCAAATAAGATTATTTATAAACGCTTTGGTGAAGCTGCCGTCATTTATTTACAGCCATTAAAGCCTAGGTTTTTCCTTTTTGCAAGGGAAACCAAGAAGGAAACAGATTGCTACCCAAATTCTAATGCTGATCTTCATACCCAGTGCAAGCACTGCAGATGGAGCATGCCTCTGAAAATGTTTCCATCCCCCCTAGCAAGCTTATTTTAATGCCACTTCACTGCTGACAACACGTGTCACGTCTGCCAGTCATTTCAAAGCTTCCTCTTTCATCACAGCTACTTGCTTACCCTCACCCGCAGCTCCGCTCACAGCAGGCACCACCCGAACAGCCCTAGGCCTGCCAGGCTTTCCCCTCGTGGGGAGCGCACCTTTCCCGTACAGAGCGGAAATATCAAAGGCAACTACAAAGACAGCTCAGGACTGGACACTAGAGGACACCACAGCACTAGAAAATACACCCACGAATGCATTTATCAGAGGGCAACGCTGCCCACAGCGGATGCGGCTGCTTCTGGCTTTGCAAACTTACGCAGCGCACCAGAACTCTTCCCACACCAAATGCCTGTGTCTCCCTGCAGCCTGCCCACTCCAGAATTGCTCCTGGTGGACCGGAAAGGGCCGAGTGAGTTCAGCAGCAGATGGCCATTGCTTTGGCTTGGGAGCAGACCGGGATTCCCCTGTGTGCAGTGAGAACGATCTGCCCACATGCCGTGAACCAGTGTTCCCGCTCTGCACAGACAGCTCGGTCATGCCCAGTGGGGTCCAGCTGCTCCCACCCCCTCAGCTGGAAAATGTGAGTGCTGCTGATATGACTCAATGTCAAGTTTCCGTGCTGCAGGCTCTAGAGTTACCTCCAGGACGGGATTGGATTGTAACAGGCGGTCCTTCACGGTTTCGACCTGCTGACTGGCTGGACAGGTCACGGCATAGTACTGCAGGATCTTCTTGGTGGCCTCTGTTTTGCCAGCCCCGCTCTCCCCAGAGATCAGAATACACTGATCCTTCCTCTCCGTGCGCAGGGAGCGATATGAATTGTCTGCAATAGCGTAGCTAAGGGACAATGACAACCAGGCATTAGTTTGTTTCCACAAATGAAGGGCTGAGACTCCTCAGCTAAGATTATCCCACAGCGCGAACTCCAGGCAGAGACACCTCAGGAAGAAGCACGTATCCATAGGATGGGTAAGAGCGTATTGCTTCTGCACACCGGTGATGAGACAGGAGATCGCTGTGAACACTTTCTGATGTCTTTATACACATCTTAACCCCTGGGCCAAGTTTCTGGCACAAATCTATCAAATTCCTTTAAAACCTGTCCTTTTGACTCTGATGAGAAGAGTTTCTGTAGAAGATGACTAAATGGTGCAGATAAACTTACTTTTCTAAATATACAAGAGCTCTCAACATTGGTCCCGCAGGACAAAAAAGCTTTACATTCAGGAAACGCCTTGTTTTCCATCAATCTTTATTCTAGCTTATCTTTTAAGTGATGACACACTCAGAAGCTCACGACTGCACTTTGCTATCTGGGTGGCTCCTGAACAGCCCAACCTCTGGCAGCTTCTCTTGGACTGTAGAAAGAACGGGATAAGCCAGCACAGACTGATAAGCATCCCGCAGGCTACTTAAGCTACCGTCGAACTTAGGCCAAACGCTACCCAAAATACCAGACGGTTGCTCCTGCCTGCATACAGCCAGGGTTTATTGCTGCTGGCGCTGGAGCCCTCCCTGCTTCTTCCTTTGCCGCTTTTACTTTCTCTTCTCTTTTCCTCCCCACAATAGACCAGACAGGATTTTATACCAAGAATCACACACACTTCTACAACGCCAGAGAGCAGGGGGATGAGTCTGACAATGGTGGCAACTGCTTACAGAGGGAGAGAGGAAAAGAAGGACCAGGGGGATGCAATGGAAGAGGATAAGAGGGAAGAGGAGCGTTAGCCCTTCACAATGCACTCATATAAGATGATCTCCATAACAATATTTTCAGCTATCTTACATGTGGTGATCAAGCAGATATCCTGTCTTCATACGCTTGACAACCTTCTAGTAGCTTTGCTTTTTTTGTTTGGTTTGGGTTTTTTTTTTTTTTAAACTCTCATGCTGTGAAATTAATTAGAAATAATCACACCAAAATAACAGCCGTGGCCTTCTCAGGTCTATTAATACTTGGTGCTAAGGCAACACCAATGAGCTACCTAGCAACACAACTGCACGCTTACCCCACTAAAGTCACCAAGTCCTTCTCTTCCCATCCAGGTTCTGCCTCTGGAGTATTTTGAAAACAGTTGAATAAATGTAAATTTAATTTAAATTTTAAGAACTGCCTCTAGACTGCGTGCCTTTATTGGGTGATTTTATAGTACTGAAAGTGCAAGCAGAAAGCCAGCAGTCACGCATACCACATACAGAATCACTTCACTTAAAGAAGTTTATGGTCCCATTTGCAGTCGCCATATCCGAACCCCCTGGCAGGCTGTAAGTAAGGCAGGATGTGACAGATCACTCTGGGAAGTACGCTGTGTTTCAAGCCCACAGGGATAACTTTTCTCCTTTGAACGACTACGTGCGACGCACTTCCCAGAGAACCCAGCGCTCAGGCCTAGCCTTAAACTAATTTTGACACTGGAATAGCAATATTGAAGTATTTTGGCTTTCTAGAATCAGTTTAGAATAAGAGAAAGGAAAAAAGACACCTGAAATACTGTAGAAGGGGAAGCACAGAGTACTACAGTACAGAGCATTTCAGTGGTCCTCCAAATATTTTTAAATGCATAAATAATCAAGTAATGTAATGTTTTGTGATGGAACGATAAAAACAGTTAACAAAATATACTGTTTTCCCAGTTGGAGCAGTACTGGTATTCGGTACTGCAGCTCTCAAGGGTTTACTTATGAGCTGCACCTTTTACAATTTCTTATGGGACTAGTTAAAACAAGAAAGAGAACAGCTTAAGTAATAATCGGCTACTTTGTGATTTAAGTCACCTTGTGTAGCACATACAGGAACTAAAGCAGAGCTGCTTAGCACTCCGTGTTATACGTGAGCACTGCCATCACGCTCAGTCCTGTACCTGCTGCACACAAATAAAAAGGCAGCCACAGTCCCAACGATTTTCCAGAGAGTCACAAAATTCTCACCTGAGGACAGAGAAGCCCTTGAGAGCACCCTGATCACGGGCAAAAGTGGCTGCATCTAGGCCAGGTCTCTGCCTGGAAGGCAGGACTGAAGTTAACCCATGTGGCAACAACAATTTGCAAGTAAGAGTTGACAGGAGAGTTAAGGCTGGGGGTGAGGCTGGACAGCCTGCGGCCGGAGCTGCTACCCCCGCACCCTCTCAGTTGCTTCACCAGGAACTGCCTGACGCTGATTTAAGCCACTGCCAAGTTACTTTCTTGGGGCAGATCTCTTATTTGGGGCACCTGCACATAGACACGATGTATTGACGCATCTAGATCAAGCAGAGAACTTCGCAGGTTTGAATGCAGGGTTTTTCAGGTTTAATCGTCCCCCACGTAAGTCCACGCCACAAGCTGAAACACTATAAAAATCACATTTTTATCATAACCAGTACAACTTCAAGTGTTCAGACTTTCCCAGATAATGGTGCTTGCAGCGCATTCTGTTTTGCTTACTCTCCTGGGCTATGTGCCAGTAATAAGAAACAATCCAAATAGTTCGCTCAAAAATAATATCACTTACTCTTCCAAGACCTCTTTAAAAAAAAAAAAATTAAAAAAAAAACCAACCCACAAAAAACCTCCAAGAGGTGCTCAGAATTTGGCCCTTGGCCACAAAAGAAAGCATTTTGGAGCCAAATGTCCTCAGCTCTCAGTCATCGTTCTCTTTCAGTCTGACAAAAAAAATCCAAATGCTTTCAAAAATAACTTTAAACCTCAAACTTTTTTTTTTTTTTTTTTTTTAAAAATGGGAAATTGGGAGTGCTCACCAGGCCAGACCATGTAAATAAATACATTCCTTGTTCCAACAGGCTCACGGTATCTTAGCAACAAGGGAAATACCAGATAAATATTGGTCAGGCAGTAACAGCAGAGGTAGGAAAGAAACCACCACACATATAGACACACTCTTTCCCCTAGTTAGCCCTATGCTGAATGAGCGATGTAGCAGCAGGGGAAACTCACAGCCTGGACACGCAGACCCCAAGTAACCCTGGAACAATGAACTCCTGTCCTGCCAGGGCTCGGTAAGCAGCGCTGTTCCTCCAGCCAGGAAGGAACCAACTCCCTTTCCAAATACTGCTCTTGCAAACGCAACTTATCCTCTTTGGAGAGAGGAACAGGAATAGAAAGAGCCGTACACCACACCCTCCGAAGGATCCTTTATATCCCTATGATTTTTAGTGCTGCATCTGGGACAAGGAAAAGTCCTATTTGCTCGTTTTCACGCGTCATTATTGCACACGCCTGTGTGGGAATGGCACAAACTGCGCTGTTTACCCACAGGCCACTCACAGGTGAGGAGAAACTTCATAGAAGCTGACACCGCGGTATCGCTCCATGTTCTGTTTACTGTAGATTTCCAGTTCCTTGTATGGATTAACAGACACCAGAACGGAGCCAATGTATGTCTGAAAAAGAGAACACAAAGCAGAGAGGTTACAGAAGGTCTGGCAGCAGAGTCTCTGAGAGCCCAGGCTGCTCTGAAGGCCGTATGTTGTTGACAAGGGCTGCCTGCGGCGGTGCGCTGGGGATGCTGCTGAGGGCTTCCAAAGAGGCCAAGGGTGCTGAAGAAGCGACCTCTTAGCGCGACGAGAACGACTTTGCAGGAGTTATGCCAGACATGTGATCCTTGCTGAAAAAACAGCACCTACAAGCAGTTTTAACAAGCAAGAAAGCGGGATTATTTCTAATGTACCATTTGGGATCAAGTTCAAGCCTGGTGTTGCTGAAAGCCCACCACAGAGTGAATTCGTGAAACGGAAGAATGTGGTGCAAGTTGGATTTTCAGTGCTGGCAAGACCTCAGCTGGAGCGCTGCAAATGAGTCCCTACATCTGTTAACATGACAGCATCCCAGACTAGTTCTGACACAAGCAACCATGGCCTATTAAAGCTGATACCACCATCTCTAAATCCAACTGCAGAGCTAAGCTATGGTACGTCTTCTGGAGCAAACGCCCAAATTCAGGTCACTGACGAACACTTTGGCTTCTGTCACTCTGCTACTCACATAGATCAGATTCTCCTTGAAGCGCTTACGCAGGTTATCAATAAACGCTGCTTCGCTGGTGAAGTTCTCAAGCAGGACAAAATCCTGCACCCCCACACGGTCGCGGGCCGTCAGAGCGCTCTCCATGGTCAGCCGAATACCGTTAGTCCCCGCTCCCTGCAACCAAAAGCAGAGGAAGGTTGGGATGTCTCTGGTTCTGTATGCAGCTCACCGAGTCCACAAGAACGATTAACCACAATTACCCACGGACAACCTATAAACAGGAGAGGATATTAGAATAACCCCACTACTGTTAAAAAAAGGCTAGTCAACGTATACTAACACTTTATCAATTGCTTTATACTAATTGCTTTGATGGAAGACAAACCAGCGTTAGGGAAAAGTTATTGCTAAACTTCCAATCACTTTAAAGGAATCAATCAATCAAACAAGCATTTCATAAAAAGAATAAAACTTGGATTTCCTTTCCCAGGAGTGAGACTGAAATGTGTTCTCCTCTCTACTTTTCTCTCTCATTTCATAACGGGAAGTCATTTCAAGGCAAGGAATCTTTTATGACTAATGATGATTCATCTCATGAGCAAACAGCTTCACATCGCTGACCAATTTAAAAGCTTTAGCAAGATACCCAATGGGAAAATTCTGGGAAAATTCTAAACTAATGAGAAATGGGCACTTCTGCATCCCATGCCACTGAATTTACTGTGACACTAACATCTATTCCATGCGTCGAGCAACTTCTATTCCCTGACCCTCTTTTAAAGGTTACATTTTCAATGTGACATGGTTCAGACACAGCCATCTTTGGAAAACACAGGTCTGCTGACTTCTTACTTCACTCAACCTCACGTACTAAAACAGGGAGAGGAAATGTGCACCAAGTGACTCAGTCGCTGCTTGCGGGGAAAATTTCTACTAAAGGCAATTAGACCCAATGGACAGACGATGTACAAGGCACAGAAGACAAGAGACTACAGAAATCAGAGACAGGAGATACAACGAATTATAAACCATTTGCCTCACATCTGTCTGCATTTTCTTATCATATTCTTAAATCCTTCTTTCTTTGCAAACTCCTCACAGCAAGCACCCTTCTCCTAAATCATTTCCCTAAAGCACTAATGCATTTCAGAGAATCTGTTGTTATATTCTGGGATGTTGCCATCACTGGCACAAACGCCACTGGAGCTTGCTCCTGAACCGGCTCATGCACCCTCTCCTGTATTAGTGTTACGAACAGGGAATGCCGGACCCCTGCTGCAACGCTGTCGTCCAGCCCCAAAAACCCTGCACAATGACGTAGATGATTTTTGCTGACTCACGTTGTCAGGTAGTTCCTTTCTGCTCCTTCTCAAGATATAATAGTGGTCAGAGCACAGGGACTGATGGCGTGCAGGGAAAAAAAAACAAACAAACAACCTTGGTCAGAAGAAAATTTAGCGTAAGTTTTGTAAAGCAGTAATAAAGGCAAGACTCACTGAAATATAAATTTGGGCCCAAACGGGTGCAAATTCCCTCAGTCTGCAGTTGTTTAGACTTACCAATCATTTACAAATGTAGTTTTGCCTATTTCTGCAAGGTATAATTGGCTTTCTTCCTGAAAGCCCAGCCTCTAGGCGTAAGTGATTGCATGAAACTAGCAACTTTCACAAAGAAAAATTAGTTCCTACAACTTGCTACTAGGAAATCTGAAATCCAGATCCACTCGTAATGGCTCAAACACCACAAAGAAGCATCATTTCAATTGCCCCTTTTATTTTTTCCAATTAGTCTCATGGTCTGGAAGGCCTGATTTCTAAGCTTCGAAAGATCCAGTTTGGGAAGAATTCTGCAGATACCGTCATAAGTAATCTTTTTAAAATACCCAAAACATTCCAAGCCCATTCCTCCGCACCTTCAGCAAAGTGCTTTGTCGTCTTCTACCCTATTTGCCAAGGTGAAGAGGAAAGGGATAAGCCCTGGAGAAGAAAGGTGGTGAGATAAAGGACAACGCTGGCAAAAGAAATAGGGATAAATCACATAGAAACAAACTCTGCCTAGAAATTAGAATCCTTCTATCAGAGCAGTGCAATCCTGGAGCAGCTTTTGGACAAGGTAATGGGAACAAAGGCAAAACCAAAAGAAAATAACTAGTTTTCAAGTGGATAAGTTTATGAATACAGTTTTAAAACACAGCTGCCTCAAAAATGACTGAGGAGAAACTTCCACCCTCGCACAGTTAATCCAAGTTTATATAATCCTAAAGACTTTCACAGAAAACGTCACTTCGCAGTTTCAGCAGCTCTTTCATCAGCCACTCCCTCAGCTCAGGACAAACTGATCCCAGCCGTATGCATCCAGCCCAAGGAAGAAGCAACCTATCCTACTTAAAACACAGAAAATTGCACTTCGTCCACCTCCTCTGGGACGGGCATTTAAGGCTAAGTAGCTTTCAGTTTCCTCCATGCTTTTTTCTTCTCATTCAACTCCAACCTCTCTCCACGAGAACAAAATAACTACGTGAAATTTTCAGTCAGTTTTTTTAAAAAAAAAAAAATGAAACACCAAAATAAATGCAGCTTTTCAGCAATAATTAAATGTGACCAGATTACCTAGTCAACATGATGCAGTCAGATTCTCCAGAATATAAACTTTAACCACAGTGTTGTACCCTCCCGAGCCTAAGTTCAATGCAAATATAAACGTCAGTCATAAACCACAGCTCAGCAACATGCATTGCTCTGTGCCAGCATTTGCTTTATTGCTTATGTCCAAGTCTACCACTGACTTAAAATGTCAACATTAACTATTTGACTGCCAATAATGCAATGTAAAAGGAGGTAGAAATAAATCTTTTTTGCAAAATGGAAATAAAACAGTAATGCAGAAGGAAGAAAGTGGGGAAAGAAGACACTATTTAGAGAAAATAATCACAATGATGACCATATGCTCCTCCTGAACAATGAGTGTGACAGTAAGGCACTGAATAAATTAAAATAACTGAAGTGTTAGTTATTTTATGTTAGCAGGCAGACATCAAATCTGGTGGCTGTAAATTAATGCTAGAAAACCCAGTCTGGGGGGTTAACTACGTTACAGTGAAGCTAATTAACCATTAAAGCAGTTTGCCTACGGACAGGACTGGCTCCCTTAGCGTCTTTGCAGTGGATAGATTTATCTCTGCCAAAACGCCTCCAGCTGACGTACAGTTCGTCTGCAACATCCTCTGCTCTGTGCTGTGCAAGAGATCAGCTTGGACAACTCTGAAAGCCCTGTGCCAGGGAGCATGTATTCCAGATGATTAGGAGAACGTAGGCTGTGAGGGTCTGCTTAGACCCTTCCGTGTGAAAATCAGTTTTCCTTGAAGCTGCTAAGAGAGTACAGCGGTAGACGAGTCGTTCTGACAGGGAGAACATGGGCGAAAGGACCGTCCCACCTGCCCTCTGTGCAGCTGCACCCTTTGGCTTGCACTGGCTCCAGTACTTGTGCAATAAGCTAGACTGGAAATCTGACATAGATTAAAACTAACTCAGATTTTATTTTTTTTAAATAATTATTTTAATCCAGGTCATTTTCCACTACTGGTTCCACACATAATCACTCACAATGGCCGACAGATACGGTGGCACAAGATTGGGAACCACAGCGGAGACGGGGAGGAGCAAGCATCTCAGCAGCGGGGCCAGCTCCTGCTGTTTTTAAGTGCTTGTGAAACTACCACCTGAGAGGCAAGTTAGGTGTAGTCTAACGGCTCACCACCACCAAACCGAACACATCCCCTCCTTTGGACTTTGCCTCCCTGGCATGAGTTAACGCAAGCAATTACCTATCTCTAAGCCGAACCAATGCAACTCACTAAATCAGCAAAACAAAGACCAGGAAAAAAGAAGCCGGTAGTTTTCCGTCAAGGTAGTGAGCTGAATCACCTTACCATGGGATCAAGGCGAGTGTCAGACCCAGGGCAAGGAGGAAAGGGAGCACAGGTGCCCTTTGGACAGTAACAGTTATAGGTCAGCTCAGCCGTGTGCAACTTCACCCTGCCTATAGGAAACAAATGGAGGACCAGGCAGAATCCCAACCTTTGCAGGATATACCATGCTAATGCCACACCCAGCACAGGCTGCAAACAGGGAACTGCAAAAATCTGAGCAATCTCCATCTGATCTTGGTGCCTGCGGGCTTAGGAGTGCCTGTGTCTTCTCTCAAACCGGCCTTTTATCCCTTACTAAAGATCACTGTCCTGATGGTCACTCCTGCTTGAGAGAGTACAAGCTGACTTTTGCCGCTGCGTTTCTCAAACCCACCCCGAGGTACAGTGCCAAGGGACTCATTCCCACCCTATTTTAACCCACTCTTTGCTTTTAATCTCTTCTCCAGAGCCGTCAGCACAACAGTGGCTCACTGCCAGGAAAGGAAAAGCTGTCACTCCTGAATGGTGGGGACCAAGCCAGTGCAATTACCAAAGCGGTACTACTTCCACATGCCTTTTTCTTCCGTGTGATTAAATTTTGGGAAAGACTTTCAGCTGGTGTAAATTGGTGCTGCTCAATGCAGCCTGCAGAGCCAGGTTTACATTGGCTGAGGTTCCAGCCTTTCTTTGTATTCATACAACAGAGTCAACAAAACCAGAAAATACCCTTCACAAACAACTCTTGGGAGTACAAAAGCACTCAAGACTATACCAAAGAGTTTAGGAAACTGAACTAGTAAGTCTCTGACACATTATTGTGAAGGTGTAAAGAAATATTTTTCTTTTAAATGATGCTAAATGCCAAAGTATGATACAGACTTTCCTCTGCTTAGGACTGGGAGATCTAATACACCTCAAAAATGAAAACCAAGACCTTTTGCTCTGCACAACAAAATCCAAAGTACTTGAGTCACTCAGTCACTCTGAGCACATCAGGGAAATTTTCTTTTGTGAAGGAAGATTGAGGACAACTGCCACAAGCATAGGAGTTCAGGGATGATGCGAACTGAGCAAGAAACTCCCCCCACTGCTTTGTCCATTGGCTGGTCTATGGCTCTGCAATACCCAGTAGCCCAACACGTGTGTAGGAAGGAGTCTTTTACACCAAAATTTCCCAGCCTTGATTTTCCCAAGGGGCAACTGAATGGTCAGTGTTGGCACAGCAATTCCAGATACACAAGTAAGCGCTGCTGACTGCTGAGAGAACAGGCAGCACCTGGCAGCTCAGGCAACTCTCACTCCTTCCTGGAGCATCCACGAGTGACGTATGTGAAAATGCCTGGAGCTCTCAAAGTCAATGGTCTTACATGGAGCAGGGAAGCTTTATAATCACCTGATTTAGAAAGAAAAGTCACACGACGTAAACAAGATTTCTGCTTCAACATCTAAAAATGTATGTTTTAATATTTTCCTCTGACAATGCATTTTTACAAATTAGCTAGTATCCATTCAGTAGACCAGGAGGCTTGCACCAAAACGACTGCAGGAAGCGGGTGCCGTATGGAAAGAGGCAAGCATCTTTATCTTGGTATCAAGTGAAAGATGATTGATCTGCAGGTTCCACAAATAGTTACAATGCCGGGAACGGAAGAACAGGCAAGAACCAAATGTGAGTGGGAAGGGAAATTCAGATTAGATTCTGGAAGACAATAAGGAGTCTGAACCAAGAACAAACTTCTTGTGGGGAGGTGGCAGTTAAAACACATTTGTCTCCTGGATAGTATGACATTCTTCACTGCCATGCCAAAGCTGCAGGAAGGAAAAAAAACATCCCCTGATTTCTACTCCACTCTACAGCCTGGGAAGGGGTTTGGACACGGCATGGGCTAGACAGCAGAGCAGACAAAAATCAACCATTTTACCCAGGGCTTCAATTCCTGAGGTGCAGAATGGGATAGCTCTTCTGTCCTTTTACATGGAGAAAGCAATAATGAAAACAACTGAGGTGGACCTGGACCAAGGGATCTTAGTCAAGCACTTGCCGCCTGCCAGCGAATCACTGACAGATTGAAGTGCAGCCACTTAGGATCCTCCTTCCTTTTGCCACACTGAAAGTCAGCTGCACGTTTTAAGACACAGAAAACTGTTAGTCAACAACTGGGTTGGAAAGAGGGTTCCCTGAGAGGCAGCTCTGTATCTCGCGAAAAAATCCTCTGCAACCAACCACATGGATTTATCTGCGCTTTCTGAAGCCATCTGAGCTCAGACAATAATTTATATGACCCAAATCTCAGGCATTAGACTTGTTTAATGAAAAAATGTAACAACAAAATGAAATGTTTTATTTTGCTTTTAGTTATGTAAGCCCGCCCGATGAAGAGTGCAGTGTTTCCCACAAGGTGGTAAGCTGTTCTGAGCAGACAACTTGAGAAAAATCAGAACTGTCAGATCAAACGGGATCAAAACCAGGTAACAACTGTGATGACACAGACTAGTAGAGTTAAAGGGAACAACTTCAACTTGCAAAAAAAGTTACCATGTCAGCAGCTGCCACTCAAGGACCATTTATAGCAGAATCAGTTTTTATTCTTGCTTCTTTTAGAGCAATACATCGCCAACAAAGGAATGTCTGGTCAGGGAGCACTTGCCCATGCGCAGAACCTAGTTCTCCCTCTCAGATATCTCCCCTCCTGATCCTAAAACACATGTTGAATGGATGTAACTATAGAATACACTATTCAAAAAATGATATTAAGGAGCGAGAATTGCCACTTCCTTGACTAATTTCTGTAAACAATTTATTTTGAAGTCTTCCATATTTTAAGTAGGGACAAACCAGAATACATTAAACAAAATAATTGGAAGTACAGGGTAAGCAAGCTTATTCTGCTCTCGCAAAGATTTGCTATGTCCCCACTAGCTAATTGCCTAGAAGTTAAAGTTCTGCCTCCCTCACTTTCCAAACTACAGAACCATTTAATCTCCCACCCCAAAATGCAAAGCAGAATGGGAAATGTAAGCCATGTATCACACTGTGTGTATTATTTTAAGTATCTGTTAAATGCATGTAGGTCGTGGGTAGTTAGAACTGTGAAAGCAAAAATTTAGTCTTTTGAAAAACAATAATGCAGGGTGTCGATGTTGCTGCAATTAATTGTGACTCTTAACATACTAACCAATGTCATTTGACACCTGCAACATTTAGAATAGTGAGGATCCATATCTAAGGAGCTCAAATGTAAATTAGAAATGCAAATTAGGATGGACCAGAAACCAAAGCAAGCCATGGAGATTTGCATGACAAGCAGGTAATATTATTTGTTCAATGTTTATAACATAATTATATTTTCTAGACTTTACTTTTTTGAGGGGGGTGGGAAGTAAGTTAGGAAAAAAAAAGAGAAGCAATTTGTAGCGAAAAGAAAAAAGTAATTATAAGAACTGATTTGAAGGAGAAGAAAAATGTTTAGCCCTAAGAGAGGATCCTGATATTTCAATCAAGCAGCTAAATATAAAATAGCAGTAAGAAAAATGAACAAGGCAAACCAGAAAGATCACCAAGGCTGGAAAAGTAAATACACTGAATTTCTATATTTAGGGAGCTGACATTTTTGCTCCTGAACAGATGACAAAAGCTGTTGCTAGTTAAAAGATGTTGCTGATCACAGTATGCATAGCAGTACTACCTGTGACCTCAGGTCACAGGCCTGTGCATCCCACGGTAGCTTCAGAAGACAAACAGATGGCATTAAAAGCAAAAACTCAGATCACTGCCCTTTCCAAGTAAGTTTTGCCATTGACTTCCAGATCAGACCGAGCAGGTGAGAGGGGAGCTGAAACTCAAACACTGGCCTACAGGTAAGAATCACTGCATGCACTTGCTCCCCCTGCCTCCCAGCTTGCAGCGACAGGGTGCTGACCCTGCACCCTCATTCACTGTTCTTTGATAACTGCTGTTACATTCCCCCCTAAACACGCACATCTGTTCGCCCTCTCACTGCAAATACTGCGGGTCTCACACTGTTACTCTTGCAGCTCTCTGGCCTTCCCCACACCAGACATTCCCACCTTCTCCACTGGATTCCACACGCCCCACACAACCATTTCAGATCATTATGTCTTTCAAAGATAGTAAAACTTTCCAAACAGAACAAGCACTCCAGTGCATTCCCAGGGCACGTGAAGGGCACTTCCACACCCACACGTTCTCTCGGAGAGTATCAAGCACCACCCTAGACAGCGTCACTGCTTATCACACTCACATGTATCACATCTAAAACCTTTTCTCCATATCCACTGCTGTATAGAGGTTTGCTGGCTCCTACAGTCCTCCACGCCAATAGAAATCCAAGCACAAGCCTCTCGAGCACTACCATCTCCACCTTCAAATGCGCTGCCACAGGGAGGAACTAGGCAGGTCCTCCAGAAGCTCTGCGGTTCCCTTCATCACTAAGACCCTTTCTCAGACAGTGGTCAACACTAGACTATTCGGGAAAGCATGAAAGGATTGTGCAGGTATGGGATACTCCAGTCCCATGCACTCTTCTTCAACAGTCAGAATGCCTAAATCTACAGACATGACGTTTTCAATCCTTCTCTTTCTAAATTTGGTAGGTTTACCAATTAAAGCCTTGAACATTCTTATCCAGACAAAAGCCCACACACACTCTTTTTTATAATGTTCCCTCATTCTTGACCTCAACATCTTCCAATGTCAGTGAACTCTGTGGCCCAATTATGCGTTGTATGAAAATAATCTTTGCATCTCTTTGGCAACTTTTAACTTAACTGAACGTCCCTCTTCCTATGTTACAACACAGAAAAAGGGAGCTCACGATCTGCCTTCTCCGTGGCACTACTGTATACTTTTTTTTTCTCCTCAATTATTCATCTCTTTTTCCAGGTAACAATCCTAGTCTTCTCAATCTTTTGCCACATACTCATTTTTCTAAGCTCCCAGTTGTTGTCCTGCAATGCGGTACGCAGACCCAGGCTTTGTGGTTGCCGCTAAAACACGGACAAAGTTTTGCTAAAGTAAATACACCCTGGAGGAACTGAGTGGCAATGAGTCCTTAAGCAGGTATTTCCTGCCATTCCCTAGGGTCGCAGTCACAGAGAAAGCAGCCCATGTCCCTGGGAAGGACACAAGCAGAGCCCAGCACCAGTACGGCACATTCACACCCTCATGCCCCTTCCACCCAAGCAAAAGCTCCACCCTTTCTTTTCCCCTAACACAGTCCACGGCTTTCCCCCTCTCTTCCCACTTTCTCAACTCCCACCTTGGCTTCCTCCTCAAAACATGTATCTCCTGGATTTTTTTATCCTATTTCAACCCCTTTCACATAACTTTCCAATGAAGGGGTCTTTCGCAAAGCAGGCTGAAGCATTTCACTTTCCTGCTGAAACCTTGAAAATGTATCTCCCCCTTCTTCTCACACTAGATACACATCTGAAAGCTGCAAAACCACCAAAACAGTTGAATAAATCTTACCGCGCCTCTGAACTTCATTTCTGCCTCCTGCCAGCTCCCGCAGCACTTGCAGAGACTTAGTTTAAGCTGCTGCAAAAAGCAGGAATCCGAGGACAAGTTCTCTCTTCTGTCAGTTGCCTTTTTTTTTTTTCATGACATTTTCGATGCAGTCAGAACTCCCTCCCTCCCACCAGCTCCTACTGGAGCATACTGGAGAGGGCGTTTTCCAAGGAGAGGGAGAAGAACTCTCCTCCCCTCCCAAAGAGGAGAGACCGAAGTGCACAGATCGTGAGAGGCAGTCCAAGAGAAGTCAGCTGTCCTCTGCCTGCAGCCTGCCTGCGGAGTCCCCGCTGACAATGACAGGGAAAAATGGAAAGAAAAGTAATCACAGGCACTGGAAAACCTGGTGCAGAGCCCAACACGCCAAACCACAGCAAACAGGACAGGAAGTGACATGCTCCATTACGGCAAGTTTTTGCACTGAAACAGCAGCAGCAGCATCAAGAGGGCTCCCCGAACCCGCTCCCAGCTCACCCCAACCACAGCAAAATCTCCTGGGCTTACAATTACACTTGCAGTCACTCTCAGCAAATCGAAGGACCACAAAGAGTCCAGGGGTAAGGCAGTTTGCCTTGTCTGCCCTTGCAAGGACTTAGCATATTGGCTAACACCCACTCTACATGGAGGTCTCCGAGGTCCTCATCACAAAATAACCTGCACTACCAAGTAAGACCCTTCCTAGCAGGACACAGTGAAGCCACTGTTGGCCTTAGCCTCCAGCCCTTGCAAACAGAAGTAGCACATTTAGCTGTCTCTGAGGCCATCAGGGTTTGGTCTCACACAGAAAAGTTCATGGCCATAGCTACACCAAGAGTGTGAAAAACCACCACCACCCAGAGATAAGGGCATTCTGACAAAAATCAAAAAGTATATGCAGCTTTTGCTAGCATTTGGTAGAAAGCGAAAGGACGAGAGGCAACGGATGCAAGCTGGAAGAAGGGAAATTCCAATGAGATATTGGGAAATTTTTTTCACAGCGAGTGCTGTCAAATATTAGAACAGGGGTCCCAAGAAGTTGTAAAACTCCATCCTTGGAGATATTTAAGACTCAACCAGACAACGCCTGAGCAACCTGATTTAAGTTGGCCTTGCTTGGAAGTGGGGTTGGACCAGAGATCTCCACAGGTCCCTTCCAACCTAAAATTATTCCATGATTCTATTAATTATTTTGCTCTTCGATGGTCTAAGCTATATGTCCATCCTGAAATGAATTACAGGTATAGCAAATAAAGCTATAGATCTGTTACAGATAGCACGTTGCCCTGGCACAGAGCCCTGCCAAAGTATACCACCCTTCAGGTATTGCAGGTCACAAGTAGTTCACATTATGAGCATACAAAGCTGCTGTCTGGCAGCTGCACAGGAGGCCAGGCAGACCCCTGCAGGAGATGAGCTCTGCCCTGAGCCAGAGGACCTTCCATTTCCAAGCATCAGTGACTAAAAAATTAGTCAGCCATTTGATCTGCCTCGTAGCAGCTAACGAAGATGATGGGTTTCTGTCTGCAAGTTTCCCAGCACAGATAATCACAATCAAGTATGCACAAAGCATACTGCCACCCATTTCTCCTTTATACCACCCTCCTAACGGACCCCTCTCCAAGTGATCTGTAATATGGGACTCCACAATTAGCCAAGAGCGTGGCAAACGGCTACAAACTAGATGCAGGTTTATCCACAGCGTGCAAGACCCTGCCCACACACACAAGGCAAAACACCTACCTTGCACCTGCAATTAGAAGGTCTCAAACTTAGTCTAATGCTACAAACTCATCAGCTGAATTGTCAGAGGTCATTTGCTCTAAATGCAGGCGGCCACATCTGCACCGAGCAAACATCAGCCTGATCCAAACAACAACTGCTTTTCCACAAGAACCTTATCAAAACTGATAGGAAGATAATCTTTCCTGCTGTGCATCATCTTCTGAAAAGAGACTACTGCAGACCCTCTCTTGCATCTGTTCAAATACTTCTGAAATTTAGGTACCACACTGAAGTCACTATCACACTGAGTGTCAGCTATCATCACCAGTTCACTACTGCTGCAGTGCTACTGAGTAAGCCCTACTTGACATATCTGCCCAGAACCAACATTTACAAGCATCTCAGTTGCTGGAATCCATTTAAAGCAGTCCCTCGTGGCAGTCATCACCCAAGTTTTGCAGTACCAAAAGGCAGATTCTCTAACCATTGAACATGCAGAGCCATGAAATCATTCCCAAGCTCAACTGCTGGTATTTCATGACTGGCACTATCTGGAGTGAGCTCTGCTTAAAGAGGGGTGTTGTTTTTTGGGGTTTTTTTTCTTATCAAAATGCATACTTTTCAAATTCTATTACAGAAAGGGTAAAGTCAAGCTTTAAAGTAAAAAGATTTACATCAAAAAGCTACTTGTTTTACTTTAAAGCTTTTTAAAGTAAAACAAGACTGTGCATGGCCACTACTCGGATAGGAGGCTATTTAAAACCCAAGAAATGTAGCAGATGTCGTCAGTGGTTCAGTGCAGCACTCCTCTCTAATTAGCTCTGACCCAAGGCATTGATCCCAGAGATCCCGCGCCGTGGTAGATGTCATTCGTTACAGGAAGAAGGTGCCAGCGGTTACAAGGATTTGTGATGAAGCTTGGATAACGCTTCTGAAGAGCTGTGGTGCCACCAGCCCTTCTGCCCTCATTAGATTCCATTTTGAAAAATTATTCGTAGTACCTCTCAATTCTTGCACAACTATTTGGCATGATTTTTATTCACTTCTTATCGTAAACCAACTGAGGTGTTAGGTGAATTATTAACGGAGGCAGCCTCAGGACACATTTCAGAGGTGGGTTTCGCATCAGTCTCTTTCAGAGCATTGAAATAAATAGACAATACCCCAAAGCCCTGCTCAGTGCAGGAGCACAGGTAAGATCAAAGGTAATCTAAGCTACGTTTCCCAAACTGAGCCACATTAGCCATTACTGAATCACAACAGCAAGCTCTGAGCCAGGAGTTTTCCAAGTATAATTAGAGCTGTGGCCTGGCGGCTCTAATTCTTCAGGAGGAAAATGTCAGTTCTCCATCGTAATTTCTCAAATCAGCCTAGTTGTAGCCAAACAACAGAGTCAATAAAACTCATGTTCCAATTTTAAGTTACATATTAGCACAGAGTTATCTTCACATTAACAACTTCACCTTTCCCCTAGTTTACACCTCCTAACACTTCTCAGAACACATCTCGTCACTGAAAATGCCACATAAAAGGAGAATATACAAGAGCCCAATATTCAGAAGTACGTTTGCTTGGCTTTTTTATGCAGGAGAACCCTTTTATTTATTTACTTACTGGGAAGACCTTTACTCAAAACTTTTTTTTCCTGTAGTCAAACTACTGCCCAGCTCTTGTTGGTGAGGAAAACACTCCTGCATGTGGGTTAGCCTAAATTGGGAGGGGAAAAAAAAAAATAATTGGAAAGCAGAGATAACCAACATAATTTTGATTTAAAAGATCTTGATCCCGGACTATTAAGGTGATAAAACCAGGCTCTTCCTTTCCAGCAATAGAGCCCAGCCCTTGTCCGTGATTTCTGCTGAGGACGGCTGGCTAGCTCTGTATCACTACTACAGGCAACTACAGGCAGAGGTATGAATCAAGTTTTCCAGGCCTCACCAGTTAGAAGTGACTCATATAAACCCTGGATTAGAGCACTGGGATTGCTCTGCTCATTGCTGATAAGCAGCTGATTCCCTGCATACAATTTCACATTCAAAGCAAGGGGACTGGAAACCTTTCCTGTCGACCCTGCTCCGACAGGCTCACAGAGCAGTGCGTGACTTGCTAAGCTACACCCGCAAGCAGTGGCTCTCCTGAAAAAAAGAGTGTGGCCCCATGAAACTGGCATCAGCAAACCAGTCTTCCCCTCTGCTGTGCAGATTCCACTGCACAATATAAAACTGGAGGTAAGAGATGCTGGCTTGGGTTTATGCTATTCAAAAATCAATGTGGATCACATCTACATTATTCCAAAAGCAAAAGATGTCAAGTTCATCTATCAATGCATATCTTTTTTCTGGATTTTTATAATATTCGTTATTTCTGCCTTGCAAAAGAACTACAGAATAACACACATTCCATAATTAGAAAGCACTTGGCAAAGATACCATGGGAAACAAACCACCCTAAACAGGCCAGGAATTTGAGAGCCCTTCCTCTTGCAGGTCAGAGGAACGTCTTAAACAAAAAATAGAAATTTCTTTAACCTATCACATGTGTCCTGCTGTCCAGACTATACCGATCTAAAACTGATTAAAATGCCTCACATTCCTAAGACACCCTATAGCAGAAACTGGAGGTTCTGAAGGACATTTGGCCCATTGCTTAGGAAAAAAGCCCTGTTCCAGCAGAGGATGAACATTTGACTGCACGGTAACTGGATAAATCAATGCCCTGCCAAAGAACCAACACTAAACATTGCAACAGGCTTGATAACGAGGCAGAACCTCTTCCCCATACCACTAGCTCTGCTAAGAATTGTCTGCTTTCCACCCTCTTTTTGTTTGTATTAATACATCTCCTCCTTCCCCATGCAGAGAGTAGCCAGCTGTCTCCCAAACAAGTAGTTAGGAAGAGAAGCCTGGACATAGGACATTGGTCTCTGGAGACACAACATTCCTGGTCAGTTATGAAACTGCAGACCTATAAAGGTTAAATCAAAAGCCCATTATACTCACTCAAAAGGTGTCTCAAGGTGGTAAAGTTCCTTAATTTTACTGCAAACTTCATGACATCATGAGTTCTCTGAATTCTCCGATTCTGTGTGAATGTGTTTACACGATTATAGACAAAAGCTTAAAAATGTTAGGTGTGGCCAAAAGGGTTCAAAAACCAGAAGACAAAGAATATTTAAATTATTATTTTGGATTCTAGTTTATGTTTTGTAATGCCTAAAACTGTCAATACTGGTTTTGTTTGTTTCAAGAAAGCTTCAACAGTGAGAACACTAAATTTGTTTTCTTCCCAAGCCCAGTCTTTCACAAATAAACAAGAATATTACAAAAAAATTGAATACTACAAAAAATGAAGATGGAGAAGTGCACCTCTCCTTGGACTCCGACACTTTCTCTGTAAGCACTATTCACTATTTTGATACTTCTGATGACAGATGCGTTTGAGAAAGGGCAGATTAAAAAGCACATATGCAGCGCTCGTATTTAGTTATGGCTCCCGCACACACACAATAATTCCGGGTCTATGACGTGAGTGAAAACCGAAACTGGGTTAACCTAACAAATTAAGATAAATTTTCCTTGTTGTTGCTCTCTGCTGAATCAGTGAAACAGAAATGGATGACTGGCTTTGATAGCGACCATCAGAACAAAGTCCCACTTTATAATTACCAGATGCCCTTAATATGATGCCAGTTTGTCTCACGCATGTGGCTACTCTCACTCTGTCCCACTCACACGCTGCCCTGTGTTACGGCTCTGTTGGTTGTTTTACAGGACTGCAGGACAGCCGCCTCTTCAGCTGATTTTACGAACACACTCTACCCGTTCTGAACCCAGCAGTAATTGTTGAACTAACTTTAATAGCAAAGAGTTTAAAAACAACAGTTAATTCAGTTTGATTGCTTTGCCCTTACTTTGATACAATCATTTTAAGCAGCTCCCCTGCAGAGTCTGTGGCAAGAACAAGAAGAGCCGTTTTGACGGAGCTGTTAATACAAACAGCCTGACTCAGTTCAGCTGATGTGCATTCCTCCCAACTGACTTTCTAAACAGTCACTCCCAGTGGCAGGACCTACATCTTCCTTTTAAGGGGAAAAAATGTTTTCACAGGAAAAATTAAGTGTCCAAAGCCTGCGCATATCTCTGTGCCTTCAGTGACCAATCTCTCCTTTAAAAACACGTTCTCGTTGCACGCAAAATAAAAACTTCTCTCTCCTTAATATAAAGTTGTTCCTCTTTTTTAACACAGCTATTAGCTTTCCATCGATACCCTGGCAGTCTGGTGAAACATCCTATCATACTGTTTTTCACACACGCCGACATGAAAAAAAGAATTGGTTTTCCAAAGCATTAGGACGACTAAATCTGAGAGAGAAAAACATGGCTGAGAAAGAACAAGCAGAACTTACAGGCTGTAGACAGCACTTTACAGCTCACATTGGTGGCTGACAGTTCCTATTCCTTCTAATTTCTTTTCCTGCATTTCTGAAAAGAGGCTTAGTGTTAGAAAGGGATTAAGACTGGAAAGGATATCATAACAAAAACTTCTTTTTCTATCGACACTAGATAAGGAAAGAGTGAACACTGGTGCTTTGCCTGCATGTTAGATGAAGGAAACAGGATTTCCCTCTGCTACTCCCTGAGCTAGATCCCAAGGAAATGTTTCTAATAATAGGAAATTACTATATATGGCCAGATCAGCACTAAACTGTTTGCAGTCTGGAAAAGAAGAACATACAAGAGTAGAGGAGGGACACAACTGGCAGAGCAGGGCTCTTCACACACCAGTATTCGCCGGGAAGGCAGCATGCAGTAACCTAAGGTTCCCCTCCGTAGAGATGGACAGTATTTAACCTGTGACTCTTCTCTCCTGAGCAGAGAGAGGCCTCTCCCACAGCCCAAAATAGAAAACTAAATGTACAAATTAGAGCTGCTATGTCCTTTTTCTATCATGCCCTTGCTTTTCTTCATGGGAGGAAAAAGACAGACAGAATAGACTTTAAATCTACAAAATAGTGCCTGCAAAGCAAGGCTGAGCACATCTCGTATGGAAAGGGCAGGAAAAGACACAGCCACGTCCCAAAGCATGACGTGGCCAGTGCTAACACAGAAGGAAGGCTGACAGCTCCCCTACCTGACCTTCCTGGGCAGTAGATCCATGGAGCACAACGGTTTGCTGCGGTGTTTTGTGAACTGGACAGCACGCTCTTACTCATTTTGCTTTAAACCGTAAAGATGTTGGACACCTGTGGAAGGAGCTATTTAACTTAATTTTCAAAGCATTCCCACATAATTGTATGCATTGATGTCTCGCAGGCCAACAGTTTCAGCAGCAGTTGCATATAGCTACAAGCAGCTGTGTATGTCTCAGCAAAACTGTCAGACTGACTTCTGTCTGGAGCTGTAGTTGTAGCTCCAGCACACACTTTTTACTATCACTTCAGCAGACACAAAACCTGCAAGCCCAGTTAAAGACAGATTTTCCTTCTTCTTATACAAATGAAAGGGAGTTTCTACAACAACGCTCACAAAGACCTCGTTTGGATAAAGTGATGTAACTGGAATATTTCCCTGTGATCCCCAGTGAGGGGTATCTTTCCATCTCTGCTTTGTCTTTGGATAAGGCCAGAAGCTCTCAGCTCCCACTGCAGAGAAGCTTGCTGAGCAAACACAGTCTGACACAGTCCCATAGCTGCCACAGAAATTAGTACAATATAAATTCCTAGACAGGTTTATCACCCAGACTTTTTTTCTGACAGCAACAGATGTTTGTGACTGTATGTCACACTGTATGTACAAATAATTTTGTATCTGTAGTCTGCTACATCCTCTCTCTCTCCCATCTACAAATGCAGCCCCTGTAGAGTTGCACAGCTTCTAGAGGAACTTGAGGCCAAATCCCAGCCAAGATTTTCAACACGTTAGCTGGTAAGACCTCCTTGAGCTGAAATGGTCAGTTTGCCACAGCAAAGTTAGGCTGAGCACCTTAAAAAAAAGCAAGCTAGGCTACCCTTATGAAAGACTCATTGATGAGACAGCAAGACAGAGTTTTGACAGCAGAAGCACTCTTCCACATCACAGCATCAGGAGCCTCACAGACCCGATGAGAACATGGCTGAGCTTTACAATGCCCTGTACTGTTCCAGAGGATTGCTCCACTGTAACCAGGCTCTCAGGTACGTTCTTCACCACTTACTCATACCTTGCCCTTGTTCCCATACTACCTGGCCAGAAAAGGCTGTGCACTCAAGGGTGTGTTAAGCTTTCCAGGGCATATCGCAATCCTGTCCCAAGAGGATGTTTCATATTTGACTTATCTTTAGGGACATCTTGGTTTCTGAAGATTTTTAAACTGACCTTTAATTTTTGTCCAGTTAAATACTTCACATTCTTGCCTGCACAGCAAGGGGGAAAACAAATGCAGGCAACAGGCAGGTTTTTTCCAGAACCAGTAAACATAAGTGGTTATGACTTTTAGAGAGAACCAACTACAAGAAAGCATTTCTATTAAATACCTTTATGCCTTTTTTCTCATGTAATAACTGCTCCATAACAATTATAAAGCAATTCTGAAAGATGGCCTGTGCTGGTATTGCTTGTGGTCAGTGGTATCTGGAAGTTAATTAATTTTGGAAAAAACAACGTTTTGGGAACTAGCTCCCTGAACATTTAAGTCAGTATGAAGTCTCAACTTTAAGCCTGGACCCTAACGCTGTTGTCTTCTCTACTTATTTTTCCTGCCAAGTCAAAGGATGCAGTCAATAAGTTGTTTGTCCCGTTTCAAAAAGTCTGCTCCAGGAGAAATAAGATATTTGTCTTGGCTCTAAAAAGTGAGAAGAATCACAGGTATGAGACTAGGAGCCTGGAAGCAGAGATCAACCATCCCTACTAATGTTATATTGACAGGATCCCAAGTTTCCCCCATGCCACCAATGACAACTGTAAAATTCTTCTCTAAACATAGGAATTGTCTGTTTAAAACTGCTGACACCAAAACAGTAAGTTTAAGCTGCTTTATTTTCTTTAGTGGGTTAAATCTGAAACCTAGGGAAGGCTATCTGAATGACATTATTCTTAATTGTGTCAACACATATCATTTCACAGAAATCCAAATAACAGATTTATCTACTATATCAGACTGCTTTATAGGAAACAACTAAACTTGACCGACTTGTCCTATGCTGTCCTTTTTTCTTTTAATTGACAGCTTTCATCAAGGCACTTTTGCATTAAAACAAACCACACCCAAAACCAGACCATTTGGTGCTGTGAAAAATAGTTTAAAAAGGAAATACCTCCCTCCAAAATAGCCAAATGAAATTGCTTCTTTCAGTTAATGTGAAGCCTTTCCTGAATAAAGCCATTGTTGAACTCCTAGTTTGCTGTCAAAACCATTAACTTTTCCGCTATGTGGAGATTGGAGCACAGGTAATATCTAGATTATATTAGTATATTCAGGCTTCCAATGTCAGAAAAATAAAGGCCAAATGGCTAAAACTTTCCTGAAAAGCACAGGAGAGAGGATCGCATATGGAATATATTTCCTGAAATTCTGGGTGTTTTTATAAAATAGCTTGTACATGAGTGATGCCCCAACAACTACTCCTACTCCCCACTCCTGCTAGTGTAATAACAAAATCCCTAGGATGCAAAGTTTATAGTAGCATAAAGATGTATATATCAGCATAATTAGTACCCCAAATTTAGAGAAATGTTGCTATGAGCAACATTTCATAGTGGTACAACGGCATCTGTCACAGGTTTGTTCCATGTAAGGTCTATAGATTCCTTAAGGAAAAAAAACCCAACACGCCAATCTGCAAGTATTCTTGCGACATTTCATTCTGATGCCAGAAGCGGGTGATACCTGGGAGAAAGGAGTTCTTATTTTCCTTCTGGGTGTGACTCTTTTTTAATGCAAACTTAGCAGTGCTGTAAGCAAACTACAAACTACGAAGTGGAGCCAAGCTCTGTGAGCCCAGAAAAAGGGCACATTCAATGCTTTAGACATTCAAACAAGTGGAGTAGTTTTTAATTTGATGATTTATAAGTGTAGAGTTCACAGGCACAATTTGTACTTCCACCACTTTTTTTTCTTCTGTCCCAAACTGACTTTGTTGGCCTAAGGCAGGCAGTTATTTTGGGACAGTGAAAAGTTATAAATAAGTTCTAACAAAACTATTAGGAACACATATGGTGCTGAACTTCTTTCAAACCCTTCTTTGTAAGGGAACAAAGAGCATTTTACATTTATTGTGATGGCATAAGTCCCCTATGAAAAGTTTAAGGAAAGGGTTTCAACAACAGTCTGGAATAAAACTAGATCATGAACCCAAAATAAGAATAGCTAACGATCTGTAGAAATTCCAGATTATACTAAAAGGAATGGCCTAAGCAGTTTCTAAAAGCAGACGAAAGAAAAGTAGACACACAGAGTGCAGACTGGCTATCTGGCAGCGTGTCAGACTTGAGGCCTGGCAACCAACAGGAGCACGTGGGCAGATGATATTGCAGCTGGCTTATGTCTGAACTGCTTCCCTTTACCCTGCCTATTCTGTTGCTTCTGAAAAGGAGGGTAAAAGCCACCAGATGAAGGGTATTGTCTGAGGTAATCTCCTTCTGACCAGTCTGACAATATCCCAAAGATCCCACAGTGAACAAAGTCTTTAATGTTTGTGTGAATTACAAACATTTTTATCCTAAAATAGATATATCCTCAGTAAACAGGGAATGATGAGTTGCCATCACGTTGGCAAAAGTATTCCAGGATTCCTGGAAAATACAGACATCATTTCAGAAGGACATCCCACATCCACCGGTATCAGCTTGCACTCATCAAACGATCCAGAATATCATTTTCCAACATTTTAAAAATTGATACTCCTGTTGAATCAAAACTACATTAAATCAAGATTTTTTTAAAGTAAAAGAAGTAGTAATCACATTGATGTTAAAAAAAGAAAAATCATTGGCTTGCAACTTAGTAAGCACCCTTTGAAGCGTAAGGAATATCTCATCTCCAAGACATGGTTTCGACTCCCTGCTCACTCAGGAGAACTACACTATCCTGCTCGCAGCATTTTCAAGATTTTCTGCATTATCAGGGACATAGATTTAATCAAAAACAAAGACAAAATACACACTAAAGAATAATCAAGGAGCCCATTCCTTTGTGGTTCTCAGGAATGCATGTTCCACATCTGGATAAACATGGGCCTATGCAGTGAATGGAAACATTCATTCCCCAGCTGTGGCTAGGTCCAAATCCTTTCTTTCTGTCTCTGATTTACTTATAGTCCTACATTGGGTGGTTGAAAGACTGCATAAATCCTGCTGAGGCAGACAAAATAGGTAGTCACAGGCAGGCCCAGCAATCCTCCTATTGACCCTTTGTGTCTACCATATAAACAAAAACTTATTCTGGGCTGATATCTCCAACTCAAATGAGAGATCCTGAAGGAATTCCCACAGCTCCTGTTACTTGGGTATAATCAGCTGGTAGCGACAGTTGTGACATTAACAGAAATACCAACTGTCCCACAGCATCCTGTTCTCCATCAGAAGATGAGGACCAGCACCCCTAAGAATAAGAGACAGGAAAGGGAAAGCATCCACTTGTGCCGATGCAGATAACGAGCACATCCTCAAAAAAGTGAAAGGTATCCTCCTGCCTTGAGGCTACCAGCGCGTAGGTGGGAGTCCTTTCTACATAAGGCCACATCCCGCTAGAAGCACACGGATTTGGAGATCTCATGGAAGTTAGGTATCTTTTGATCTTTTGTTCTGATGCTGTCTGAGCAAACCCTACTGCCCATGGCAGCCAGGATGATGACAGGAACTGTCAGAAGTCTCATCCTACTGGGAAGTAAACACTTTCTTTCCTCCGATTCGACAGGCATAGATTCTCCCTGGGGAAGGTGAGAGATCCAGGGCTGTGAGAGAATCTGAGCTCTAACCTGAAAGAAGAGTCCAAGAGCCTCAAGAATAGGTATCTCCCATAGAAAATCAGTACATGTTATGAAAGACTATAATGTAATAAATACATACAAAATGCAGGCAGCAGCTTTGGTTCCTTTGCTTAAATTTTCTGTTCTAACAGCTCTCAGATACTGCCAGGGCAGCATCATTTTCTATTGTAGCAACAACACAAGCCCAGCCTTAGCCTTTCTATGATATTGAGAGGAGATGGTAAAAAGATCAGAGCTGATACAGTGTGCACGGCAAGCCCTAGATTAACCCTGCTTCACTGAGGTCAGTGGGAGCTCTGCCATCAGCTTCAGTTGTGTTGGAGTACACCTGTGGCAAAAAAAAAGGTTAAGCTCTTTTAAATCACCTAAAGAAAAAGAAAAGCATCAAAACTTGAGGGTGTGTTTCAGGAGCTATTGTTTGTATGGCTGAACTAGAAAAACAGAAGGACGCAGGGAAGTTCATCACTGTAAATTATTGATCCACTGCTTTCTAGACATTGAAACTGGTAATTAAACAAATGGTAAAAAGATACTTCATCAATTATAGAGGTGTCACTTTAAATTACACTTGCTTCAGGATTAATAAAACACAGAGGTTAAATGCCATCGGTACTTCTTCATGCCAGCTTCTTGTTCAAAATCCTCACTACAACACTGATTCTAATTCTCTTATATCGCTACTTCAGAGCTGCATGCTCTTTGCACATATTAAGCTAGATAAGGGGAAATGAGAGTTTTTGTTTCACCAATCTTTTTCACACAATGTCCAGAAAGCACAGTCCTGAGGTCAGGAGAGAAGATTTGGAGCTGAGACTAGTGGGATCCCTTTGCTGCTCAACAGGATTAGCCTAAACAACTCAATACGGCCATTTAGTCAAGGCCACAGCCCCTGTGAAAACAGCCCTCCCTCAAAAATCAGAACAAAAAAAAAAGTTTTGTCTACTAACAGTCAGTTGTGAAATCTGTGAATTACTGGGCAGACATTTGATACTGGTAGGTCTTACGGTTTTTAGAAAATATATATATGTACACACCCTCCACAACCTGAAATAACACTGGCAAGCTGCTTCTGGAGCAATATGATGATGACATCAAAGATACCTTTCTAAGCAGAAATCATGTCACAACCATAATGACTACTCAGATTTGATTTATGATAAATTTTTATATCAGGGTGCATGCCTTACTGCATCAAGCTTAAAGTTATCTCAATTTCACATGTTAAATATTGTATGAATGTAAAAATATACTTGCTCGATAACACTCATTTTGAAATAAAAACAACATCCAAAGAAGAGCTTGGCAATCTTGCCATTACTGGCACAGATGCTCTCTAGAACCATTATTACATCTCTCAAATAGATTTCACTCTGGGAAAGCATTTATTGAAGGCTGAGTTCATCAATTGATTGAGATAGGTCAGGGCGTATAAATACTTTAAGTGAAAGACTGCATATGCAGCATAAGCAGACAGCTTAAAAGCGCATGCAAAAAAACCCTAGCAGGTGGACACAGTTGGCATCCTTCACTGAGCAGAAGCAGCGGTGAAGCAATAATGCTAGGAGGCAAGATCAGGAAAACAGAAGTTGCTGGTGGAGCCAGAACTATCCTAGAAGTCAAACAACTTGTGCTTTCCATGGTGACGTGGGGAAGAAGTGAAGGGATAGCCAGGTGGGAGTTCATTTCAGAGAAGAAAGAGAGAGGCCAAGGTGATGAACCGCAGGAATATGCTGTGGAAGCTGGAGATGAATGCCTCATCAGCTGATGGAAATAGTCAAAGTGGGAGATGAAGGCTGGACAGTAGAAGTTTTGTGAAGGAAAGAACACCAGCTCTTGGTAGGGGGACAAAAGAATCAAAAGGCTGAGCTGACTCTCCCTACCGCTCCCCAAATAATGAGGCTGGAGAGCAAGCTCTCCTATGGGCCTAATGCCAATTGCTCTATGAAGTTTTCCTTGCCAGTTCTAAGGAGAGTTGCACAACGTAAGGCTTTATTCACAGGTGCCTGATGGCGTCCTGTGTATACAACAGCTCCTACCAGCAGAACAGTATTTGTGGGAAATGTTACGAAGAGCGTCTAAGAGAGATAAAGCCTTTGAGTTGCAGACGAAGCTGCCGGCCCTCATTTCCAGCTTGTCAGAGCAAGTCCTTCTTGAAGTCAGCAGCCTGGAATGAAGAGAATCTGGCATTTGTGCATGTATGTATCGTTCAGACAGTCAGGGCGGAGCGGCTGACTTTAATCATACTTTCCACAATGGGGGGGGGAGGAGTGGCAAAGTACAGTGAGTGATGGGCGTTATCTGCTACATATTCACAAATTCCTCTTCTTTGACTTTGTATTTCAAGCCTGACCTCCCTTCCTGCTTCCACTAGCCCCTAGAGGAGGAGGGGAAGGGCGAGCACACAGAACTGGAATTTGAGAGTCCTTCACATTCTCAGGATTCCTGGTGTCTGTGATAGGCAGCACAAAGGCAGCACGC